>NW_028257918.1:0-324630 GCF_057944985.1 Cucurbita pepo subsp. pepo | reverse complement strand
GGACTCTTGGAGAATCTTTTAAAAATCACCTACCGAAGATGTCTGGGCTAAAACTGCTAGTAGCCCAGACATTGAGTTGAGAAATTCAGTGTTTTTCCTTTGTGGCAGATCTTGTAAATGACCATTTGTCGAAAGACATATCAAAACTATTTACTTTTCGTTAAAGGATCGTCATATCCTTTCTGCCCTCATGTTTGATGTTCACATAGAGAACCTTAACATCTCATCAGAAGCATTCAAATGTCTCCCCCACAACTCTTAGATCTTCTCCAAAAAGATTTACTATGCTCATAGAGGTAAATCTGGAGAAATCGTCAACCTGTTTCCAAAACCCTTTCATGGGATTAGATTACTAAGAATTCTACCTGGATCCTTAAATATGTGAGCCTTCCAATCACGAAAGACCCACAGTTTCCCAAGTCATCGAAAATGATGATGGAAAGCGTAAAAGTAAAATTCAATGAAAATTAAATTTTCTTTCCAAAGGTAAAGATTCTTAAGCTCGAGATCTAGTACCTCATGAATCTCGAGATCTCCATAAAAAATCAACATGTCAAAGTCTATGCAAATAGAGCCGGTTGATTACAACAAAGAAGTAGTTTTAGTCAATTATGAGGGCAATCCCAGATCTCCAACTCAAACCGAATTGGATACTACATCTATCTTCAACCAGATCGATATTATCACAAATGAATTGTCCACTGATAAAGAATTCCTTAAAAATGCATTACAACCTCGAAGGATATCCTAAATATCCAACATCAAAATAACTTCTCAAACAAGATTCTCTCAACCATTGCAAGACAAGTTAAGAAGATTGATCAAAATAACTTCTCAAACAAGATTCTCTCAACCATTGCAAGACAAGTTAAGAAGATTGAAGAAAAAATCAAGGAAAAACGACAACAAAAGAAATAAAAAAAAAAACTATTGCAAATATTAATGGCGTGAGATTCGCAAAAGTTGAGGAAAGTTCTTTTATTCATACCAGCTATTTTAGACAAAGTTATTAGTCTCGGCTCAACAGAAAAGACACTTGCTCTAATTGAAGAAAAGCTAAACAATCTTTCAATTTTGATAAACCTTAAGTAATTAAACTTTTAGTGTTTCAATTTTGATAGAACCTTAAGTAATTAAACTTTTAGTGTCATAATGAACCATATGAGAATGACCTCAAAAATTTTAAAAATGATTTCTCCAAAGAAGAAAAGATGCCCAAAAAAACTAGATCTCATCAACAAAATTGTTAAATTAGAGGACAAAGTCCAAAAAACTAGATGAAGAAAAATTGGTATCCTAAGCCCTCTTTCCCCGATGTTCCGTTCGAAGAAAAAACTCAAATGACTCAATCCACCTATGAAGGAACATTCATACATAAGTGGAATATAGATGGTCTATCCGGTCATCTAGTCGTAAATGTAATCAACAAAATGTTGATGAGAGCTAGCGCCTATAGTCTTCGAGGTAAGTTTGACCACGCTATTGCTCAAATTGTAACTTTTGGTTTCACAGGAGTACTCAAGGATGGGTTGGAGAAGCATATCTCCGACGCAGAAAAGCAAAGGATACTCAACCATACTACTATAGAAAGAGAAGTACAAATATAAAAAGTGAAATTGGAATATCTCAAGTTATGGAGAATGATATAAGTGTTGAATAGCCATTAATACCCTTTTATATATTGTCTTAAAGTTTGTCGTAGGCAAACTAGAAATCCATATTGAACGTTTGAGAAAATTCTTATGATTATAAGATGCGAAAAGTTAGCTACTTCTGATGGTACAAAGATATAATTGTAACTAAGGTTATGACAAGATATGATAGTACCCTTTAATTATGGATGATGCGCTTCATTGAAGGACTTCCAAAGTATATTTCTCGAAGGATAACTACCGCTCTCAATGAAGAGTGTAAGCATAAGATTCATTGGAATGAATTCACTTATGGTGATTTAGGTTATGTAATAGCCAAGTCGACCGCCAGCAAATATTGTCTACTTTGGCCTGTTACGTATCGTCGTGAGTCTCATGGTTTTAAAAGCATCTGTTAGGGATCAAAATGATATTAATTAACAAATCAGAGTGGCGCAGCGGAAGCGTGGTGGCCCATAACCCACAGGTCCCAGGCCAGAAACCTGGCTCTGAAACCAACAATAAATAGCATTCCCATCAACTACAAGGTCGGTATAATTTTTGGTTTCATAGGAATACTCATACTCAAAGACAAATATGGCTTTGATACCAACAATAAATAACATTCCCATCAAGAAAAGAATTTTAAATTAGGAACTTCACCAAACTCTTTTAAATACTCTATGGGTGCTGTCCCACTCATGGTTTTAAAATGCGTCTACTATATTGAGAGTTTCGCCCTACTTTGACCAGTGCATCGTGTAACGGTCATAGTTCTTCAAATGTGCGGCCTCTAATCTTGACACGCTCGCCAAAAACCTTATGGGGTACTTAATCTACATTCATATTTTTTACCTGGCTTTGTTGGCCCTTAGGCAAGGTTTACCTTCGACATTCAAACATCACTTATGTGGAATCAAAACTTGTTTCACCATACACGCTGCCTATGCATGCATGTTCAATTGTGTACGACACAACAACGTTGCATCTCATCGTCATCTCGGTTCCTCACAACACGTTCCCTGCATCGTGATGCAATCTCAAGTCTCGAGATAGCTTCTTGAGATAGCTTGACAATCTTGGTTGTGTAGACACATCCCTCGGGACAGTTTGGCCAAGTGGTCTAAGGTGCCAGATTTAGGCTTTGGTTTGAAGGGGCGTGGTCCCACAGCTGTCATTTATTTTCATTTTTTGTAAACCTTCAAGCCCGCTGCTAGCACATATTATAAAAACCTCATGATTTTAAAACGCGTCTACTATAAAGAGAGTCTAGCCCTACTCCGACCAGTGCATCGTGTAACGGTCATACTTCTTCAAATGTGCGGCTTCGTGATCTTGACACGCTAGCCAAAAACCTTATGGGGTACACAATCTCCATTCACATTTTTCACCTCGGCTTTGTGGCTTTGTTATACCATAGGCAAGGTTTGCCTTCAACGTTGAAACATCACTTATGTGGAATCAAAACTTGTTTGACCACACACGCCGCCTATGCGTGCATGTTCTATCATGTGCGACACAACAATGTTGCATCTCATCATTATCTCGGTTCCCAACAACACGATCCATGTATCGTGATGCAATCTCATGTCTTGAGATACTCGATCATCTTGGTTTTTCTAGACACATTCGTTGGGACAGTTTGGCCGAGTGGTCTAAGGCGCCAGATTTAGGCTCTGGTCCGAAAGGGCGTGGGTTCAAATCCCACAGCTGTCATAATCATACTTTTTCAATCTCATCGTCCGACCCATGCATCGTATTGCAATCTCATGTCTAGAGTTAACTTGACTATCTTGGTTTGTCAAGGCACATCTGTCGTACAGTTTAGTCTCGTCTATTATGAAGAGATTCTAACCCAACTCCAACCAGTGTCTCGTGATCTTGTCACGCTCACGAAAAATCTAAAGGAGTACTCAACCTCTATTCACATTTTTCACTCGACTTTATGGCTTTGTTATACCTTAGGCAGAGTTTTTCTTCCGCATTCAAACATCCATAATGTGGAATTAAAACTTGTTTGACCACACACGCCGTCTATGCGTGCATGTTCAATCATGTGCGACACAACATTGTTGCATCTCATCGTCATCTCGGTTCCCAACAGCACAACCCATGCATCGTATTGTAATCTCATGTCTCGAGATAGCTCGACCATCTTGATTTGTCCAAACACATTCGTCGGGATAGTTTGGCCGAGTTGTCTAAGGTGCTAGACTTCGACTCTGGTTCAAAAGGGCATGGATTCAAATCCCACAGCTGTCATTTATTTTAATTTTTTGTAAAGCCTCGTGCCCGCTGCTAACACATATTGTTTGTTTTGACTTTTTATTTATCGTTGTTAACATCGTGGTTTTAAAACGCGTCTAATATGGAGAGAGTCTAGCCCAACTCCGACCAGTGCATCGTGTCAAAGTCATACTTTTTCAAATGTGCGACTTTGTGATCTTGACACGATCATGACAAACCTTAAGGAGTACTTAATTCCCTTTCATATTTTTCATCTAGCTTTGTGGCTTTGTGGCTTTGTTGGACCTTAGGCAGGGTTTGCCTACGGGTTTCAAACATGAATAATGTGGAATTAAAACTTATTTGACCGCACACGCCGCCTATACCGGCATGTTCAATCATTTGTAACACAACAACATTGCATCTCATGGTCATCTCGGTTCCCAACAACACGACCCATGCATCGTGATGCAATCTCATGTCTTGAGATAGCTCGACTATCTTAGTAGTCCAAACACAATTGTTGGGATAGTTTTGCTTAGTGGTCCAAGGTGCTAGATTTAGTCTCTGGTTTACAAAGGGATTGGTTTCTAATCTCATAACTGTCATTTATTTTTATTTTTTTAAAACCTTTGAGTACTCAATCCCCATTCACATTTTTCACCCGGCTTTGTGGCTTTGTTGGTTTATTTTTTTAAAACCTTTGAGTACTCAATCCCCATTCACATTTTTCACCCGGCTTTGTGGCTTTGTTGGACCTTGGGCAGGATTTTCCTTCGGAATTCAAACATCACTTATGTGGAATTCAAACATCACTTATGTGGAATTCAAACTTGTTTGACCACACACGCCGCCTATGCATGCATGTTTAATCATGTGCGACACAACACGTTGCATCTCATTGTAGATGAGAGCCCCCCAATAAGGTAAGACTCACAGTCTACTCAAATCATCGAACATCATAACGGAAAGCATAGATGAAAGCTATCTGGCGACGAAGAAAAGCAAAGGACACCCAATCATACTACTATAATAAAAATAAAAAAAAATGATTAATATAGAAAAAGTAGTACAAACATAGAAAAAGTAGTACAAATATCAAAAGTAAAGTTAGAATGTCTCAAGTCATGGAGATAGATATAAGGGTTGAAGGGCCGTTAATACCTTTTTATATACTGTCTCAAAGTCTGCCATAAGTGAACTAAACATCTATGATGAAAGCTAGAGATCAAAATGATTAATATCAGCAGAAGCGTGGTGGGCCCATAACTCACAGGTCCCACGATTGAAACCTAGCTTTGATATCATCATACTACATGTGAAATAACATAGAAAGCAAAAATAAGGGACACTACTTATCCTACAATACATAAAAGTGGCAGCGAACCACACATCACTCACCTATCTTTTTTGGTTTGATTGTCCTTCTTTCAGTGTCCCTCCACGAGGCGTCTTCGTCATCAAACCGAAGTTAAATCATGCTTCATGAGAACGAATTACTTTGTTGATTGAATTATTATATTATGATGAGACGGTTCAGGTGAGATCTATCATGGACATAACGTTCAATTCCCTTATGGAATCTAGTCGGTTTGGGGAACATCTTTGCTCCTCTCTTATAGAGAGCATATACATCCCTCATTATTATATTTATGACTATCTCTCAAGCTTTGGTTTAGGTTCCTCAATAGAAAAAAATAAAATAGAGCATCTAGAACCCAAGCGGGGAGCATGTGTGTGGGCAGTGTGTAGAAAAGTACAATGCATCCAAATCCACCAAAAAATGAAATTAGAGCCAAAGCCAAGACATGATGTTTTATGCCACTAGACACGAACTCATATTTGCATGTGTGCATTTCTCGACCCTAATCGAGACTTCATGCATTATGCTCATGCATTGGGGGATACCCCTATTCCATCACGAGGGTACGGACACATACACCACTAGACAGATGAAGTATTATTATGTTTTAGATAATGCTGCCATTGCGGTTATTAATTCTAATGGGTGTCCAGCATAAAGAGCTACCAGAGTAGGCTTGTCCGACAAGAAAAGGGGTCCAGCGGTGTACGAACTATCTAATGAGCTTGTACTTGCACGTATGGGCTGTGTGTAGAGTATATGACACACATCTAAGTTGCCCATTAATATAGTATCGTGGGAAAAAGACTGATATGATAGGTCCCGTCATTGCATTCGCATGTTTATTGCATTTAATCCCAATATTGGGGTCACTTCCTGAGTATTTCTCAAAATACTCAAGCCACGTGTTACCCCTATTTCAAGTTAAGGCAAGGCATTTCTGTACGACTGACGACGACATTGTAATTCGAGAACATGGCACATGCATAGGGTAGTTGTATTATTTTCTTAGACTTAGGCTAGAATAGGATGCTTTTAATGTAAACGTTTATTTATTTTATTTATTCTTTTGTTGTGTCGTTTTTAAAAGTGTTTTCAAAACACGTAAGAAAATGACTGTATCTTAAAATGAAGATGTCGTCTTATGCAAGTTTAAATAAAGTATTTCCGCATTCAATGTTCATGATATTTATACAGTGACGACCTTAAATAAATTTATTCATTGATTTGTACATTAGTTTTTTTTTTTTTTTTTTTTTTTTTTTTTAATCTTCCCATTTTAGTTATCATACCATATTTTGGTTTCATATTACCTAATTTGGAAAGGAGTAAATATTCTCAATTATATAAGAGTTTGGGTAGAATTATCGGCCCCCAAAAAGCTCTAAAATCCCTTAGTCATGGACAAGAACATTTCTATAAGTTCGCTTTCCTAGGTTCAATCATCTTGTTCTTCACCGTCTTCGATACAGGTATCTTGTAGTTATTAAAAAATGTATAAGTGTTTGAGGGTTGAGTCGGGTCAGGTCAGATTATGAGATTTTCTAGACCGAACCCAATTATTTGCATTATAAATTTTTCAGCATAAACAACCCTTGTTATATAATGAATCCAACTCAACCCAACTCGACCATAAATTTTTGGGATAGATAGTTGGTTCAGGTAGTTCGAGTTATTTATTCATTTTTTTTTATTTTGATAAAAATAAAAATTAGTTTGTAAAATATATGTTTATTTATTTTCATACGTTTGGTTACCATTTGCAATTCAATTTTGTAAGCAAACACGTATATCTTAAAATTAAACGTAAGTTTGATTGTACAAAGATTCAAACTAATAAGTTTTAGGGTTACGAAAGAACGAACCAGTAGAACTCAATTCAACATATGTTTTGAAAAATTACTTTAACCAGATCTAGTAGAAAATAAATACATATATATAAACACTTTTACCGGAACTAATAAGTTTTAGGGTTACGAAAGAACGAACCAGTAGAACTCAATTCATCATATGTTTTGAAAAATTACTTAACTAGATCTGGTAGAAAATAAATAATTATGAAATAAAATAAATACATATATATAAACACTTTTACCGGATCTAGTAGAAAATAAATAATCATAAAATAAAATAAATACGTATATATAATTTTATTGTACACAAAAATGTACATTTTAAAATTAACAATCAATTTAGATGGTTTTGGTTCAATCTAATTTTGGGAACCCATAAACAACCTCACTCATAAAAGTTTTCAGTTATTTGAATCTAGTCCAAATAAGTTCATAACTGAACTCGAACCAGATTGGTTCAGTCAATCCATCTAGTTTCGGGAGAACCCTTAAACCAACTCAATCATAAAAGTTTTCAGTTATTTGAATTCAGTCCAAATAAGTTCATAACCTAACTCGAACCGCACAGGTTGGGTTGATAGAATTTTTTGAGTCATTAGATTGATTTTGATATTAATTTGAGTATTACTTTGTTTGATGAACAGTGACAAGCAAACCATTGGAAATACAAGGAAGTCATATTCATATTACGTGCAACACTGTCCAAGATTGCTTTAATCCTAAGGTTTGTGAGTGCAAATTTGGGCTGTGTTTTTGCGTACATAAGAGCCCGTCGCCGCACTTCAGCTTCCACCATGACAACATGAGTGATACCACTCAAAACTAAGAAGTGGCTCTCAACAACTATTCAATAAATACCATTATTTTCATTGCAATATGCTTTACACAAATGAATAAGACTGATAAAACCATGTATTTCAATATTATATATTAGATTAAATTGAAAAATTACATTTCATTTATGATTTATGAGTTCGAGTATGATTATTGTGGATGAGCGATTGAGGTAGATGAGAGATGACTGCGTGAATTCTGTCGTTTTATAGAACGTTTTATAGGGCCGTTATGTATCGTCGTCAGCCTCAAGGTTTTATGACGCATCTACTATGGAGAGGGTCTAGCCTTACTCCGACTAGTCTTTGCGTCGTCTGGTGACTGGCTTTCGTACCATTTGTAATGGCCCAAAGCAGACAAAGTTGGGCTTGGCTGTTACAAATGGTATCAGAGCCAAACACCGGGCGGTGTGTTAGCGAGGACGTTAGGCCCTCAAAGGGGTGGATTGTGAGATCCCACATTGGTTGGAGAGGGGAACGAAACATTCCTTACAAGGGTGTGGAAACCTCTTCCTAATAGACACATTTTAAAACCATGAGGCTGACGACGATACATATCAAGCCAAAGCGGACAATATCTCTTAGTGGAGGGCTTGAGTAGTTATACTTTAGTTGTCATATATCTTACAGGCAAGTGTCTTTGCTGCCGTAAATCCAAATCATTCAACTAAAAACAATAAACAGAGCATTCTTGTTTAGCCACTTCATGCTCAAGTCCTTACTTTGTGTTAGTAGGACCAATCAAAGCTCTATGCTCTCTCTTTTAGTGTGGGATTATGTGCGGGAGAGAAAGGAATCTGTGGTGGCAACGAACAACAAGACTACAACTTAATTTTGACTTTTCACTCTATAAGATGAGCACAATTCATTAAAAAAAAAATTACAATACTATGAAAGTTATTAAAAGATCAGAATCAGTTCAATCTCCTCGTCCCTCTCGCGTGCCACGACCTTGTCTATACCCGAAAACGTAAAAAAAATTGAAGTAGATGCATTTTAATACACAAAAATACTGGAGTCATCACATGGTTGATGTTTTCACCTTCCTCACTAGTCCGGTACTACGACCTTGTCTTAAATAAGCCTAAAACCAGAATATGATTTGAGGTCCCATTAGACATTGAAAGACTTACATGTGTGTATTTTTTTATCTTAACAATAGGGTCACTTATGGTGTTTTTTTAAATAGTCATTCTCTTCCTAACATTTTTCTGTTAAAAACATGATTCATAATTATTAATTTAAATTTTATTGTCAAGTAGATATTTGAAATATTTCTATAAAGGCTCCAAGGTTTCATGAAAACATTTGAAAACTCTGCTAATAATTATATTGCATACCTTAAAATTAGAGACGTTACACATAATTTACATTTTCATCCATGAATTTTTACTAATTACGATGTTTTGGTTTGTAAAAGGTTAATATCTATAAATGTTTAAAAGAATTAAATAAATTTTTAAAAAAATTTATGAAGAAATTAACGATACTTTTTTATTTTTTGAGTTGTTCTGCTTGATCGATCGTTCAAGACCTTTGGTCTCTATCCGGACCCGATGAATAAAATGGGAACACTTCTTATGGACTCGATGAGAATGATTCTGATCTAGTTCATGACCTATTAGAAGTAGAAGGCGCTCTGTTTGGATTGGGATCCTCACGGACAAAAAAGATTGCAGTCAGTTTGATAGTGATCGAGTGACATTGCTTCTTCTGCCCGAACCTAGGAATCTCTTCGATATGATACAAAATGGATCAGCATCATAATTATTTTAAATTAATTAACCAAAAGATAATGCTAAAGACCAAACTGAGCATCAGTGACAATTAGGAGTAAAATGTAAAATATTTGAACCAATAACCAAATGAAAACTAAACTGTAGGATCTCACATCGGTTGGAGAGGGGAACGAAACATTCCTTATAATGTCGTAGAAACTTCTCCCAAGCAGTCACGTTTTAAAACCGTGAGGTTGAGAGCAATATGTAACGGCTCAAAACGGACAATATTTTTTAGCGGTGGGCTTGGACGGTTGTAACATATCAAAGAAGACAATTTTTGTTAACAGTAAGCTTGGACTATTGTAACAGATCAAAGCAGACAATATCTATTAGCAGTGGACTTGGGCTGTTGTAACCGGTCAACCCGAAAAATATTTCTTAGGGGTGAGATTAAAATGATATATATATATTTTTTTTAATTCTTTCCATCCTTTGGAAGAAATAAAAACTTGATCCCAATTCATTACTTGCATCCCTTTTGTTTTGTGGTCTTTACATTAAGTTTGTAAATGGTAATCTTAGTGTATTAAATTCATAACATCCCATTTAATGTTGTATTTCTAAAATTCATATTAGCAAATTAATTGAATATTGTCCCAAAGATTATACAATGGGATGGACAACAATGAAACCAACCTCATCCCATCAAACCATTTACAATACAACATAATCGCAAACAAACTTAGTCTCAACGTTGCTTTCATTATTGCGATGATATTGCTCCTCGTCTCTTCTTTTGTTAATTTTCAACCTTGTTTTTTTTCTTTTTTTTTTTTTTTTCGTTTTTTGATAACTCTCCAAAAGTAGAGTTATATCAAGTCTTTTTACAGTTAATTTTGCACTTATACTCACCATGGGTTGGGGAGCAATATTGGCACACCTATGCCATCTCTTACTTTCTTGTTTCTTTCATCAACCATAGAAAATGTTATCTATTTTAAGATTAAGATCAATCATTAGCTCAGGCATATATCGTGGCTTGGAATTAGCTCAGGCATCATTTATGTGGAATTCAAACTTGTTTGACCACACACGCCGCCTATGCATGCATGTTTAATCATGTGCGACACAACACGTTGCATCTCATTGTAGATGAGAGCCCCCCAATCAGGTAAGACTCACAGTCTACTCAAATCATCGAACATCATAACGGAAAGCATAGATGAAAGCTATCTGGCGACGAAGAAAAGCAAAGGACACCCTATCATACTACTGTAAAAAAAAAAAAAAAAAAAAAAAAAAAGTAGCACAAATATAGAAAAAGTAGTACAAATATCAAAAGTAAAGTTAGAATGTCTCAAGTCATGGAGATAGATATAAGGGTTGAAGGGCCGTTAATACCTTTTTATATACTGTCTCAAAGTTTGCCATAAGTGAACTAAACATCTATGATGAAAGCTAGAGATCAAAATGATTAATATCAGCAGAAGCGTGGTGGGCCCATAACTCACAGGTCCCACGATTGAAACCTAGCTTTGATATCATCATACTACATGTGAAATAACATAGTCAGCAAAAATAAGGGACACTACTTATCCTACAATACATAAAAGTGGCAGCGAACCACACATCACTCACCTATCTTTTTTGGTTTGATTGTCCTTCTTTCAGTGTCCCTCCACGAGGCGTCTCCGTCATCAAACCGAAGTTAAATCATGCTTCATGATAACGAATTACTTTGTTGATTGAATATCTCAGAGAAAAAAAAATACTTGTTTGAGATTTGAATCACTCCGCAGGCAATATCGATCATGTCAAGCTTAGATGATACTAAACATACAACCTAAACTACATAGCATTACAAAAAAAAAACTTATTACTTAGTTAAAAGGAGGCATAAATGATCTTTTTACTACCTTTTTCAAGTCTACAAGACAACATAAGTGGTTATATATAGACATGAAACCCTTAACCTTCCACTAGGAATTTTAAGAGTTGTATCATTCATACTTTTAGGACTATAGTTAGCCACTATGAAAATGAGAAATTTTAAGAGTTGTGTTATTCATACTTTTAGGACTATAATTAACCACTATGAAAATGTAACGATCTTATTTTTTTTACTAAAATAGAGTCGTACCATATGCATGATGTGATCTTTTTATGTGGAAATATTCATTTTAAATGTTTCATCAGTCCCATGGACTTACATAATAAAAATAAAATTCGTAAATAAATCGAAAACATATAAGAAATGATAATAAACATATATATCCAAAAACTAGAAAACAAATGATGATGGAGTTGACACACGAGTCGTGTGAGTTGCGACTGACGTGGGAAGCGTGTGCGCTGCACATGAGAAGAGCATGACTAGTTTGTCAGGTCACACATGCATTTCTCGAAGAGTGTCCTTTTTAGGTCGTGCGCTGCTGGGAGTGATTTAGTGCTTGTTGGGCCAATCGTGTTGAACCTGGATCCAAAAGTCTATCGGTTTTGTCTCTTTGGCCTATTTTCTACTTCTACTAGATCTTTGGCGCTCACTGAAAATGCATTAAGGAAATAAAAAGTCATAAAATGCATTTATGTCTATCGCGAGATTTCTGATGCGAGGGTGGTTGCTCCCACGAGATCGCTAACTCTTTTATTTTTTTCCTTGTTGTTACCGTAAATCTAACCTAAATGTGAATAAAATTCATAAAATACATTAGTGAGATCCACAAAAAAAATTTGTAACTAGGATAAATAAAACTCATCTTCCTTAAGCTTATATTTCCTTAAAAGCATTCCATGATTGAGATGTCTTGATTCGTATCATTCTCCACTTCTTCAAGAGGATTCATGGTCAAATCTATTTGTAAAACTTTGCTGCAAAAGTAGGTTAAGAAAATACAAAAGACCTCACAACACTTTATCACGTGAACACTCAACACTTTATTCACGTGTACACTCAAGGAATTGTTGGCCATTGTTTGCACTCATTTACACAAATGAAGCTCTCTGTAAGGACATGGCTGATGTGATGGCTCAAAAAGACAGGTAAATTTTTTTGCGAAATAAAATCATTAAAATTTAAAACATAATTTACATTATACCAAAATAGTGTGCGCACATTAGTAATTTAAAATACAACATAATAGTTAAAAGACAGAATAAGGAACAGACGCAAAACATTTTAAAATAAAAGGGTTGAGACGACAGGTGAGGTTAGTCTATGGCACCTGCTCCAGATTCCGCTCCCGACCTCGACCAGCTCCTTATTACCTGGAAAAAAATTGGAGAATAAGGAATGAGTACAAGACTCAGTAAGTAGCCTACTTGTAGGCTCTTAATCGTGTCCTTGATATGCTAGGGTACCACATTCTTTGTTCTTGCTTGTTCTTGATCTTGTTCTTGTTTTAAGTACTTAAGCCCATTTAATTCTTGTTCTTGACTTAGGGTTCTTATCTTGATCTTTCTTGAGGACATTGGTTCTTAAACCCTAAAACATTGGTTTTCCTTTAAGGGCCTTAGCACTATGGTTTTTGGTTCTTGGTCATTTGTTCCTGGTTCTTGTCCTTAGAACTAGGATCTTGATCCATGTTCTAGTCCTTTATCTTTCTCTTGTTCTTGGTATTCTTTGTTCTTGTTCTATTATTGATTCGTTCTCCAAGACACTTCCCCTAGGATTTACGACACTAGACATGTACCTGAGAATCTTGCGTCCAAGGCTTCATGCGTTCTAAGCGACACAGATTTAACTTACGTCCAAGGCTTCACGCGTTCCAAGCGACGTAGTCTTACCGCATCTTAGGGCTTGCCCTTCGATATGGTCTGCTTAACCTATGCCCAAGGTTTCATGCATTCTAAGCGGCATAGTCTAAAAACTTACATCCAAGGCTTCTTACGTTCCAAGCGATGTAGTCTTAAAACTGCATCAAGGGCTTGCCCTATAATACAGTCTGCTTAACCTATGCCCAAGGCTTCATGCGTTCCAAGCGACATAGTCTGAAAACCTACATCAAGGGCTTGCCCTATAATACAGTCTGCTTAACCTATGCCCAAGGCTTCATGCGTTCCAAGCAACATAGTCTGAAAACCTACATCAAGGGCTTGCCCTATAATACAGTCTGCTTAACCTATGCCCAAGGCTTCATGCGTTCCAAGCGACATAGTCTGAAATCCTACATCCAAGGCTTCTTACGTTCCAAGCGATGTAGTCTTAATACTGCATCAAGGGCTTGCCCTATAATACAGTCTGCTTACCTACGCTAAAGGCTTCATGCGTTCCAAGTAGCGTAGTCTAAGTCATGAACATGCTGTACCGTGGGAGGTCTTAGGAGGTTCTTGATTCGTGGATAAGGTAACTTACTCTCTTCTTGTTCCTCCATGACCTTAGACTACTCTCCTTGATAGACCATAAAGGTCACTTGCTCGGTGCATACTTGAACATCATCCTGCAAGTCTGCAGGGCATCTCTAATAGATGAGGGAAACTTGAGGCATGACATCCTGCAAAGGAAACATGGTGCAAGGCATCCCACCTAGAAGAGGAATTATTGGGCACCGCTTAGTGGGAGGTCATGGGTCACTTTGGACATGATTAGAGTATTACCTAGCATTCTTGAGTTTCTGTTTCTGAGTTTGGGGACCTTGATCCCTCGTCCTTGAGTGGTACCTAGCATTCTTCTTGTTTGGGTAGTTGTAAAGCTTGTGTGTTGTTTGTTCTTGGTTCTTAATCTTGTAAGTTTCTAAGGTCCTTAATTCCTTGAGACATAAGTTGTAACTTGTATTTGTAACCATATGAACCCATCTTAGTGTAAGTTGTTCTAGAAGGTCATAGATTCTTAGGGAGTTCTTTAGAGGGTTCTAGAAGAGTCTGAAGTCTTGTGGTGTTTCCTTTAGGTGTTTCTTGGATCCTAACTTGGTTTAGGTTCCAAACTTACTCCAATCAACTTGAAACCTCAAATTTATCTTCATGTCCTTCATAATCGACCTTATAAGAAGTAGCAAATCATCCGGAGCACGTATAGACCTTGAAATCTCATAAGAGTCCTAGGGACATTTTGGCCATTTCACCCCTAATTCTTGGTTTTGCTACTTAACGTGTTCCAATGCCTTTCAACTTTACAAAATCATCAAACATCATAAAATAGGATCTACTTCAGGGTTTCATAGCATTTGGAGGTCATCTAGGTTAGGAACGGTAGGTAGATATCCTTAGGGGCATTATGGTCATTTTGCACCATTTCTTGGTTTACCCACTTATCCTTATCTAATGACTACAAAACTTCATTTAGAACCTCAAAATGCTATAATATGCTCAGAATTAAAATTTTATAGGCAGCGGAGTTCATCTAGTGGGTTATTCTAATGTTACCTAATTACCGAGTAATTTGATAGGTTTAAGGTCTTAACTCGCGGTTCTTTGAGTTTTTCTTTCATCTAATCCTAGTTCGTACTTGGTGTTCATATGAAAATCCAAGCGATTCCTGCAAGTATTTCTTAACAAAAAAATCAAAGGTGGCTACTTACCTCGTTGTCGACATTCAGGACCTCTGTTCTTGACCTTCCGGTACCCGATTTACCTCAACTTTCCTTTCACACACTCTTTATTATGTCTACTTTCTGGAACAATAGAGTTTTTCATGAGAATCCATCTGGAAGGGGGTTAAAATTGAGAAAAACCGAGGGAAGGTCGAGTTTTCGGTTGACATGGCCAGTTCAACTGAACCGCCCACGTCATCGTCTTCTTCCTCCAGACAGGGAGAAGGCGCGTGCGACGGTTCGCGCCGCCGTCGTAAACTCGCCCGCCCCAACTCCTATCACACTGTTCGTCCCCTCGATTCCTTCATAAAACTTAAAGAAGGTGTTACAAGGAAGAGCTAGGGATTGATTTTTTTACCTTCTCATCGGATTGTAGCCTAAGATATTTGCTTCCAAATTTCGTCCAAAATATGATTTCTCGCTGGAGTAAAAACAGAGGATTTCTTATTGGGTAGCCGATTCTAGGGGTTTTTTAGGCTCGATTTCGTCACGAAACCTCTTCCTTATTGTTCCCTTAATCTAAAGGAATTAGTTTGGAGGAATGACTTTGAGTGTAGGACCTTAATTTTGAGAAATCACTCTCGGTCTGCAAGTTACCCGACGCCTCCAATTTACAATCTCTTGGGTATCTTGTTCTTTGACGTTTCAGCTCTTTATTCCTTCATCAAAGTTACTCATCTTCTTTTTTCTGAAGCTAAAGGAATCCTTAATTTGAAGAAAAAGTGGCCGCACTTACCTCCAATTTGAGCCCGAAATGGATTTTCTTCAATTGGGAACGTTCCTGAGGTTATTTCTCTTCGCGGTCTTCTATGGAAACATTCCTTTGAGGTGCAGAAACCTATTGGGGTCGTCCTTGCTCGAAGAATACTTGTATATCCTTGGATTGGAATTTTGAGTTTTCCTTGAAGCTTTTTAATGGCAGATTGGATTGGGCGAATGGTTTCTAGGCACTTTCAGGACTTTATTCCTTCGTAAAACTTGTGGGTAATGTTGTTTAGAAGCTATAGGAACAAGTTTGAAAGGAAATGGTGGAGAATTGCTCTCGAATTTGGAAGAAGCCTGAGAGTAGGAGACCCAAAATCTAAACACTTATTGCAAACAGCTAGGTGCTCGACCTTGCTCGATTTTTGTTCCAAATGATTGCCCCAACTACAGAATTTATAGGGGAAACTTAAACCAACATTGGTAGCTCCAGAATCATCGTTTATTGTCGGTTGGGTTTTCTAAAAAATCCGTTGGAAATATCTATTCCGATCAGAGCCTCACCGACGTTGGTTTTGAATCCTAGCCGTTGGATGTGACGATCCGTGAGTTTTCTAGAATATATACAAGTTTGGAGGTGATCCAACGGCTGAGACTCAACATTTGAAGGATTTTGTGCAGAAGGCACTGTGAAGGTTCTGATTTTTTAGCAGAATGGTAAATCCGTAATTATCCTTAACTTCAAGGGTATTTTGGTAATTTGCCACTTTTCGAATATTTTATTATTATTTTCTTAAAAAATCCATAATTTTCCTAAAAATTCTTCATCTCTTGTTGGTCATTTCTCCGGTCTTGAACATCTTGAAATTCCTTCTAGATAAGGAATTAAAAATCTCGCAAGATCCTTGATATTGGAAAAATGACATTTTCGTCCCTTTCGCTTATGCTTTCATTCCAATCATTCTCCAAAGGTCTTAAGTCCTTAAGATTACTCCTTAGGGTATAGAAATCACTTACTAAGTCTCGTTTCCTTGCTTAATTCTCATAATTTCTTTCCTGGGATCTTTTGGGTCATGCATAGGTGGCTTTCCTTCACTTTTAGGGTGTTACAACACGTGACTAGATTACTCAAATTTGATTGGAAATTGTTTATGTATGCAGGTACAAGCAAACCATTAGGCACAAAAGGAAGCTATCTTAAAGGTATTTCATGCAGGACTTCAGATGATTGCAGGGATAATGTTTTTTGTGATTGTAAATTAAACATCTGCTTCAGTCATGGCAAGAAGCATCCCTTCAACTTCAACTCCAAGTCTCACAAGATGAGTAAGAACATTCATTTAGAAGACAACAAGGAGATCAAAGAAGTGCCCCTCAACAAGTAATCAAAATAATGAAGATGATCATAAAGAACTTGATCGATGTGACCCTGTATTTAGATTCTCATAATAAATAAACGATATTTTTGTTTAGTTCGTGTGCCTCTTAAGGTTTCGGGTCATAGTATATCATACGAATACAAGATACACTGACATGCTCGTTCCACATGAAGCTATTTAATGCAACAAATTATTCATAACAACATACCATAAAGAATCATATACATGACAAAGACATCATGAGTCAAAAATCGAGACTCGAATCTATCTCGAACTCTATAGCTCCATAGTTTATGCACACTCTCGTCTCGGGTGTGCAGTTAGTTTATATTTAAAAAGATGAGTAGTGTGATATAGTAACAATGTTTAGAAAATGCTCAATTTTGAAGGACAAGAAAGAGAGTAATCTAAAAATTATTGTTATAATTATTTATATTATGATTGTGATTATTATATTATGATGAGACGGTTTAGGTGAGATCTACCGTAGACCCAACTTTCAATTCCCTTATGGAATCTAGTTGGTCTGGGGATCATCTATGCTCCTCTCTTCTTGAGAATTTATACATCCCTCATTATTATATGGACAACTATCTCTCGAGTTATGGTTTAGGTTTATCCTCAATAGAAAAATAAAGTAGAGCATCTAGAACCCAAGCAGAGAGCATGCGTGTGGGGAGTGTGTAGAAAAGTACAATGCATCCAAATCAACCGATAAATGAAATTAGAGCCAAAGCGAAAACATGATGTTTTAATCCACAAGACACAAAATCATATTTGCATACATGCATTTCCCGACCTTAATAGTGGGGTCACTTCTTAAGTATTTTTCAATATTCATTCTATCATTAAAAAAAAATTTACAGTAATGAAAAGGACATGTAAACGGTTGTTGGCTTCTCCTATGGAGGCTATAGAACGAAATCTTTTGTGCTAAATCCAACATTTATTATATTTTTCTCTCTTTTAATTTCGTTTTACAAGAGTCACTATGGGGTCACCTCCGGAGTATTTTTAAATATTCATTCTACCATTAAAAATAAAGGTTTGAAATATTTGTTTAGAGGTCAAAAGTATTTCTATTTGAATCACATCCAAAATATAGGATCATTACCATCAAATTTTGAAAAATTCATTGGTTGATTATTGTAGGTTAGTCTTTTTAGTTATTCCCATTTGGGTTATCATACCATATTTCGGTTTCATATTACCTAATTTAGCAAATATTCCTCAATTATATAAAAGTTTTGGGTACATAATTGAAGACACAAAATTATCATCACCCAAAAATCTCTAAAATCCCTTCCAAAGTCATGGACAAGAACATTTCTATCAAGTTCGCTTTCCTAGCTACAATCATCTTGTTCTTCGCCATAATCGATACAGGTTTAAAATATGTTGTAGTTATTAAAATGATATATCTTGTTTTTTCTTCAAATGATTAAAATGATCCTAATTCATTACATGCATCCATCCCTTTTGTGATCTGGTAGGTTAATTTTGTTAATCATAATATTTCTTCTTGTATTAAATAAATAACATCCCATTTAATGTTGTATTTCTAAAATCAAATATTAGTAAAGTAATTGAATGTCCCATAATGGGATGGACAACAATGAAACTCACCTCACCCCGTCAAACCATTTTACAATACAACATAATAGCAAACAAACTTAGTCTCAACTTGGCTTTCGTTGTTGCGATGAT
Source organism: Cucurbita pepo subsp. pepo (assembly GCF_057944985.1). NCBI lineage: Eukaryota > Viridiplantae > Streptophyta > Magnoliopsida > Cucurbitales > Cucurbitaceae > Cucurbita > Cucurbita pepo. Next base: position 305,690 of record NW_028257918.1, on the reverse strand, counting down.
ATTGTTCCTCGTCTCTTCTTTCGGTAACTTTCAATCTCATTTATTTTTCTTCTGTTTTGTTGTTCTTCATTTTAAAAGCCTATATTTAAATTTTATGATAATATTGAGGGAAATGTTGATAAAATAATTGTATGTATAGATATTACGAATTGTATATATAACTTTATGTGTGTTTTTCATGGATTAATTATATGTTGAGTGAGGATATAATATGTTGAAATGATTCGTGTTGATCTGTGGGGATAGTTTTCACTCTTAGAAACAAGGAGTAAGTAATGTGATCTTGTCAGAGTGGAATGTCGAGGCCATCAGATGTTGAATCTAAATTTCGAATCGTGATCTAAATCTTCGGCGCGAGGCATTATAAATTAAATATATATATAAAAAAAAGAGTTTCAATCTGTAGGAACTTTAAAATTAAGTGTGTTTTTCAGGAAGCAATTGTTTTTGGGTATCCTCCTAGAAAATTTCCTAAGAAGCATATGATTGAGATCAAATCATGTCGAAATGACCCATGTGAGTCTTTGGTGATATTCTTCACCTCTTAGAAACTAGGTGTCAGTAACTTGACCATGTCGCTAGGGTTGCATACGATTAATGTCGGTGCCATCAAGTATCGACTTCAGATTATGAATCCTTATATGAATCCTATGCATGTGGTGTTATAAACGGTATTAGGCGACACCTCTCCTAGTAGATACAAACAACGTGTAAATTTCATTTCAATGGCTCAATCACATGACCTAAAAAATTAAGCGTAATTTTCATTATGTTGGATGACTTCTCAGTATGTTAGTGAGAACAAAACATGTTGGTATGTCGGGACTGTCTTCCCTCTTAGAACCGAGGACTAGGTAACGTGAGCATGTTGCAGGAGAATGTCGGAGCCTTCAAATGCTAAGAAACCTAGACATCGAGCTGAAATTTAGTACTCTTTGATTATACGTGACTAGATGGCTCAAATTTGATTGAAAATTATTTACGTATGCAGGTACAACCAAACCATTAGGCACAAAAGGCAACTATCTTAAAGGTATTTCATGCAGGACTGCAGATGATTGTAGGGATAATGTGTTTTGTGATTGTAAATTAAACATCTGCTTTTGTCATGGCAATAATCATCCCTTCAACTTCAACTCCAACTCTAACAAGATGAGTATGAACATTCATTTAGAAGACAACAAGGAGATCAAAGAAGTGCCGCAAAACAACTAATCAATATAATGAAGATGATCATAAAGAACTTGATCGATGTGACCCTGTATTTAGATTCTCATAATAAATAAACGATATTTTTGTTTAGTTCGTGTGCCTCTTAAGGTTTCGGGTCATAGTATATCATACGAATACAAGATACACTGACATGCTCGTTCCACATGAAGCTATTTAATGCAACAAATTATTCATATAACAACATATCATAAAGAATCATATACATGACAAAGACATCATGAGTCAAAAATCGAGACTCGACTCTATCTCGAACTCTATAGCTCCATAGTTCATACACACTCTCGTCTCGGGTGTGCAGTTAGTTTCTATTTAAAAAGAAAGAGTAGCTTGATATAGTAGTAACCTTTAAAAAATGCTCAATTTAGAAGGACAAGAAAGAGAGAAAGAGAGAGAAAGAGAGTTATCTAAAAATTATTGTCATAATTATTTATATTATGATTACAATTATAATTATTATATTATGATGAGACGGTTCAGGTGAGATCTATCATGGACATAACGTTCAATTCCCTTATGGAATCTAGTCGGTTTGGGGAACATCTTTGCTCCTCTCTTATAGAGAGCATATACATCCCTCATTATTATATTTATGACTATCTCTCAAGCTTTGGTTTAGGTTCCTCAATAGAAAAAAATAAAATAGAGCATCTAGAACCCAAGCGGGGAGCATGTGTGTGGGCAGTGTGTAGAAAAGTACAATGCATCCAAATCCACAAAAAAATGAAATTAGAGCCAAAGCCAAGACATGATGTTTTATGCCACTAGACACGAACTCATATTTGCATGTGTGCATTTCTCGACCCTAATCGAGACTTCATGCATTATGCTCATGCATTGGGGGATACCCCTATTCCATCACGAGGGTACGGACACATACACCACTAGACAGATGAAGTATTATTATGTTTTAGATAATGCTGCCATTGCGGTTATTAATTCTAATCGGTGACCAGCATAAGAAGCTACCAGAGTAGGCTTGTCCGACAAGAAAAGGGGTCCAGCGGTGTACGAACTATCTAATGAGCTTGTACTTGCACGTATGGGCTGTGTGTAGAGTATATGACACACATCTAAGTTGCCCATTAATATAGTATCGTGGGAAAAAAGACTGATATGATAGGTCCCGTCATTGCATTCTCATGTTTATTGCATTTAATCCCAATATTGGGGTCACTTCCTGAGTATTTCTCAAAATACTCAAGCCACGTGTTACCTCTATTTCAAGTTAAGGCAAGGCATTTCTGTACGGCTGACGACGACATTGTAATTCGAGACCATGGCACATGCATAGGGTAGTTGTATTATTTTCTTAGACTTAGGCTAGAATAGGATGCTTTTAATTTAAACGTTTATTTATTTTATTTATTCTTTTGTTGTGTCGTTTTTAAAAGTGTTTTCAAAACACGTAAGAAAATGACTGTATCTTAAAATGAAGATGTCGTCTTATGAAAGTTTAAATAAAGTATTTCCGCATTCAATGTTAATGATATTTATACAGTGACGACCTTAAATAAATTTATTCATTGATTTGTACATTAGTTTTTTTTTTTTTTTTTTTTAATCTTCCCATTTTAGTTATCATACCATATTTTGGTTTCATATTACCTAATTTGGAAAGGAGTAAATATTCTCAATTATATAAGAGTTTGGGTAGAATTATCAGCCCCCAAAAATGTACAAGTGCAATCATCTTGTTCTTCACCGTCTTCGATACAGGTATCTTGTAGTTATTAAAAAATGTATAAGTGTTTGAGGGTTGAGTCGGGTCAGGTCAGATTATGAGATTTTCTAGACCGAACCCAATTATTTGCATTATAAATTTTTCAGCATAAACAACCCTTGTTATATAATGAATCCAACTCAACCCAACTCGACCATAAATTTTTTTGGGATAGATAGTTGGTTCAGGTAGTTCGAGTTATTTATTCAATTTTTTTTATTTTGATAAAAATAAAAATTAGTTTGTAAAATATATGTTTATTTATTTTCATATGTTTGGTTACCATTTGCAATTCAATTTTGTGAGCAAACATGTATATCTTAAAAATGTATAAGTGTTTGAGGGTTGAGTCGGGTCAGGTCAGATTATGAGATTTTCTAGACCGAACCCAATTATTTGCATTATAAATTTTTCAGCATAAACAACCCTTGTTATATAATGAATCCAACTCAACCCAACTCGACCATAAATTTTTTTGGGATAGATAGTTGGTTCAGGTAGTTCGAGTTATTTATTCAATTTTTTTTATTTTGATAAAAATAAAAATTAGTTTGTAAAATATATGTTTATTTATTTTCATATGTTTGGTTACCATTTGCAATTCAATTTTGTGAGCAAACATGTATATCTTAAAATTAAACATAAGTTTGATTGTACAAAGATTCAAACTAATAAGTTGGTTACCAAAGAACGAACCAGTAGAACTCAATTCAATATATATTTTGAAAAATTACTTTAACCAGATCTGGTAGAAAATAAATAATTATGAAATAAAATAAATACATATATATAAACACTTTTACCGGATCTAGTAGAAAATAAATAATCATGAAATAAAATAAATACGTATATATAATTTTATTGTACACAAAAATGTACATTTTAAAATTAACAATCAATTTAGATGGTTTTGGTTCAATCTAGTTTTGGGGACCCATAAACAACCTCACTCATAAAAGTTTTCAGTTATTTGAATCTAGTCCAAATAAGTTCATAACTGAACTCGAACCAGATTGGTTCAGTCAATCCATCTAGTTTCGGGAGAACCCTTAAACCAACTCAATCATAAAAGTTTTCAGTTATTTGAATTCAGTCCAAATAAGTTCATAACCTAACTCGAACCGCACAGGTTGGGTTGGGTTGATAGAATTTTTTGAGTCACTAGATTGATTTTGATATTAATTTGAGTATTACTTTGTTTGATGAACAGTGACAAGCAAACCATTGGGAATACAAGGAAGTCATATTCATATTACGTGCAACACTGTCCAAGATTGCTTTAATCCTAAGGTTTGTGAGTGCAAATTTGGGCTGTGTTTTTGCGTACCTAAGAGCCCGTCGCCGCACTTCAGCTTCCACCATGACAACATCAGTGATACCACTCAAAACTAAGAAGTGGCTCTCAACAACTATTCAATAAATACCATTATTTTCATTGCAATATGGTTTACACAAATGAATAAGACTGTGATAAAACCATGTATTTCAATATTATATATTAGATTAAATTGAAAAATTACTTTTCATTTATGATTTATTAGTTCGAGTATGATTATTGTGGATGAGCGATTGAGGTAGATGAGAGATGACTGCGTGAATTTCGTCATTTTATAAAACGTTTTATAGGGCCATTATGTATCGTCGTCAGCCTCAAGGTTTTATGACGCATCTACTATAGAGAGGGTCTAGCCTTACTCCGACTAGTCTTTGCGTCGTCTGGTGACTGGCTTTCGTACCATTTGTAATGGCCCAAAGCAGACAAAGTTGGGCTTGGCTGTTACAAATGGTATCAGAGCCAAACACCGGGCGGTGTGTTAGCGAGGACGTTAGGCCCTCAAAGGGGTGGATTGTGAGATCCCACATTGGTTGGAGAGTGGAACGAAACATTCCTTACATGGGTGTGGAAACCTCTTCCTAATAGACACATTTTAAAACCATGAGGCTGACGACGATACATATCAAGCCAAAGCGGACAATATCTCTTAGTGGAGGGCTTGAGTAGTTATACTTTAGTTGTAATATATCTTACTGGCAAATGTCTTTGCTGCCGAAAATCCAAATCTTTCAACTAAAAACAATAAACAGAGCATTCTTGATTAGCCACTTCATGCTCAAGTCCTTACTTTGTGTTAGTAGGACCAGTCAAAGCTCTATGCTCTCTCTTTTTAGTGTGGGATTATGTGCGGGAGAGAAAGGAATCTGTGGTGGCAGCGAACAACGAACAACAAGACTACAACTTAATTTTGACTTTTCACTCTATAAGATGAGCACAATTCATTAAAAAAAAAAAATTACAATACTATGAAAGTTATTAAAAGATCAGAATCAGTTCAATCTCCTCGTCCCTCTCGCGTGCCACCACCTTGTCTATACCCGAAAACATAAAAAAAATTGAAGTAGGTGTATTTTAATACACAAAAATACTGGAGTCATCACATGGTTGATGTTTTCACCTTCCTCACTAGTCCGGTACTACGACCTTGTCTTAAATAAGCCTAAAACCAGAATATGATTTTAGGTCCCATTAGACATTGAAAGACTTACATGTGTGTATTTTTTTTATCTTAACAATAGGGTCACTTATGGTGTTTTTTTAAATAGTCATTCTCTTCCTAACAATTTTTCTGTTAAAAACATGATTCATAACTATTAATTTAAATTTTATTGTCAAGTAAATATTTGAAATATTTCTATAAAGGCTCCAAGGTTTCATGAAAACATTTGAAAACTCTCCTAATATGTATATTGCATACCTTAATATTAGAGACGTTACACATAATTTACATTTTCATCCATGAATTTTTACTAATTACGATGTTTTGGTTTGTAAAAGGTTAATATCTATAAATGTTTAAAAGAATTAAATAAATTTTTAAAAAAATTTATGAAGAAATTAACGATACTTTTTTATTTTTTGAGTTGTTCTGCTGGATCGATCGTTCAAGACCTTTGGTCTCTATCTAGACCCGATGAATAAAATGGGAACACTTCTTATGGACTCGATGAGAATGATTCTGATCTAGTTCATGACCTATTAGAAGTAGAAGGCGCTCTGTTTGGATTGGGATCCTCACGGACAAAAAAGATTGCAGTCAGTTTGATAGTGATCGAGTGACATTGCTTCTTCTGCCCGAACCTAGGAATCTCTTCGATATGATACAAAATGGATCAGCATCATAATTATTTTAAATTAATTAACCAAAAGATAATGCTAAAGACCAAACTGAGCATCAGTGACAATTAGGAGTAAAATGTAAAATATTTGAACCAATAACCAAATGAAAACTAAACTTCGAAGTATAATAAAAATGTAACTGTAGGATCTCACATCGGTTGAGGAGGGGAACGAAACATTCCTTATAATGTCGTAGAAACTTCTCCCAAGCAGTCACGTTTTAAAACCGTGAGGTTGAGAGCAATATGTAACGGCTCAAAACGGACAATATTTTTTAGCGGTGGGCTTGGACCGTTGTAACATATCAAAGAAAACAATTTTTGTTAACAGTAAGCTTGGACTATTGTAACAGATCAAAGCAGACAATATCTATTAGCGGTGGACTTGGGCTGTTGTAACCGGTCAACCCGAAAAATATTTCTTAGGGGTGAGATTAAAATGATATATATATATTTTTTTAATTCTTTCCATCCTTTGGAAGAAATAAAAACTTATCCCAATTCATTACTTGCATCCCTTTTCCCAATTCATTACTTGCATCCCTTTTGTGGTCTTTACATCATTTTAGGGTATTAAATTCATAACATCCCATTTAATGTTGTATTACTAAAATTCATATTAGCAAATTAATTGAATATTGTCCCAAAGATTATACAATGGGATGGACAACAATGAAACGAACCTCATCCCATCAAACCATTTACAATACAACATAATCGCAAACAAACTTAGTCTCAACTTTGCTTTCATTATTGCGATGATATTGCTCCTCGTCTCTTCTTTTGGTAATTTTCAACCTTGTTTCTTTTTCTTCTTTTTTTTTTTTTCTTTTTCGTTTTTTGATAACCCTCTAAAAGTAGAGTTATATCAAGTCTTTTTACAGTTAATTTTGCACTTATACTCACCATTTTCTCATTAATTGCTCCATTTATTCTAATTAGTATACATGAAATATCCAATTGTGGTTTAATATGAAAAGAAGATTAATTTCCATAAATCGAGCTTAATTGTACGCTTAATTGAGCTATTTGGTAAAATTCTAGAACATTTATGCTGAAACCATGATGCTATAGCAAATCTGGAAACAACACTGCTTGCAAATCTAGAAATAAATTGCAGACCTTGATGTTGAAGCAATCAGCAAATCTGGAAATAAATTGCAGACCTTGATGCTGAAGCAATCCGGAAAGTAAACTTTTCGGGGATGACCTGGAAATTTTAATTCACATCAGCAGTCCATGTGGATCATTGGCTACCAAATTAGAAACATCGTAGGTGGACAATTTTATCCTTTCTCAGCCCTAAATTAGAAGAAACAAGCATTATAAAAGGAAAAGGATACCTAAAATAGGGAGGGGTCACACTTGGGGGAGAGAAATCGGATTAGACAGCAGCAGCGGAGGGGCCACACTTGGGGAGAGAAATCGGATTAGACAGCAGCAGCGTTCGCTGCTGTGAAACCAGAGAAGAAGAAGAAAATCCTAATCCAGCAACTATTGACAGCAGAAGGAAAGAAACCAACAAGGATTGATTAGGGCAAAGAGGTGGACGTGAGAGCTCAAGGGAAGGGAACTTCCAGAACGACAACAAAACAGGATAACTTTCTATTTCCTTATTCTCTTTTCTCATTCCATCAATTTTACATGATTGAGATGCAAATTCCTCTGTTTAATTTAGTTTGTATGGAGAGCTTGTTGGATCGATATGACAACCCTAGAAGGGGTGAACAGGGTTTCAACCATAATTTTTTTTTTTTTTTTTAATAACAATAAAACTTGATACCATGCCATAAAAATTAACGATAATTTAGAATTTAAATAGAAAAAGGAATTTAAATAGGAAAAGGGTTAGAAAATATAACACCTTAGTTTTATAGTGTTTGGGTCAAACTCGACATACTCCACTACCCAAGCGCCTCTTGGAAATTTGAATAAAACTTTCTAACTCTTTCCTCAGATCAGAGCCCGAGCCGAACCGCTACACCGCTCCTTTTACGAGTGCAAGAACAAACTCAATCCTTTCCACGGCTCAGGATCAAACCGGTATACCGTTCTTTTTACGAGTTCAAGAGAAAACTCAATCGTTTCCACGACTCAAGATCAAACCGGTACAACTGTCTGAAATCTTATAGAAACACACCACAACTCTCTGAAGTAATAGATTTACAATTTTCTCACAATACATAGATCTCTCTCAAGAATAAGATAAACAAGAAATAGAATTGGAAGCTTTGGAGAGAGCAACAATGGAGGCTTTTAAACAAAAATTTTAGATCGAAACACACCACAACTCTTTGAAGTAATAGATTTACAATTTTCTCGCAATACAATAGACATCTCTCTATATCTCTCAAGAATAAGATAAATAAGTTTAAAATTGGAAGCTTTGGAGAGACCAACAATAGAGGCTTTTAAACAAAAATTTTAGATCCAGAAAACTATGGAAAATTGTGTATTGTGTTCTATGTTGTATGTGTTGTGTTCTGAAAAATATGAAGAGGTGATGAGAGAAATAGAATGAGACTTTTAAACAAAAATTTTAGATCGAGAAAACTATGGAAATTGTGTATTGTGTTTTGAAAAATATGAAGAGGTGATGAGAGAAATAGAATTGGAAGCTTTGGAGAGAGCAACAATGGAGGCTTCTAAACAAAAATTTTAGATCGATAAAACTATGGAAATTGTGTATTGTGTTCTATGTTGTGTGTGTTGTGTTCTGAAAAATATGAAGAGGTGATGAGAGAAATAGAATTGGAAGCATCTCTCTCAATCTCTCTAAAAAATAAGATACACAAGAAATAGAATTGGAAGCTTTGGAGAGAGCAACAATGGAGACTTTTAAACAAAAAAATTTAGATCCAGAAAACTATGGAAATTGTGTATTGTATTCTATGTTGTGTGTGTTGTGTTCTGAAAAATATGAAGAGGTGATGAGAGAAATAGAATTGGAAGCTTTGGAGAGAGCAACACCACACGTCTCTCTGAAGTAATAAATTTACAATTTTCTCACAATACAATAGACATCTCTCTCAAGAATAAGATAAACAAGAAATAGAATTGGAAGCTTTTGAGAGAGCAACAATGGGGTCTTTTAAACAAAAATTTTATTCCGATATGTTTCTCTAGGCCTGTATGAATGATAAGGTTTTGGATGCGTCTTAACCTTCTTTCGCCTGGAGGTTGAGGGAGCTTCTATTCCCTTGCATCCATATTGATCGCAAAATCTACCAAGCTCTTTTCTGTTTGATATCGAAGAATTGAGCTTGTTTTGAATCTTTGACTCATTACAAAGTCTGAGCCCTTCTTCTATGATGAAGGATGCTATGGATCCGTATGACAAAGTTTGCCATGGAATTGTTCCATTGTACTTTGTCTTAAGACCATCTTTGATCCTCCTTGAGAAGTGTTTTGGTAGTCCATTGACGAAATTCTCTTTCCAGAATTCCAACGAACTATCTGTTCTAATAAGAACTTTGCTGAAGTACATGTCTTTGTACCACCTGAAATCACCTAATGTAGGGCATTTCAGATTCATGAGTATTTCGGCGGATCTCTCCTGGTATTTTAGAGGGTCGCCGACGAAGAATTCTATGAGGGTATATATGAGGGTGTTGACAGCATCCTCTACCCTTTCATGTTGTACCTCGGTCCTAGTTGATGGACCTTCTTCTTTGATAATTTGAGTAGTTGGTCTAATGACATAGTGGTTTAATATCTGTTGGCGGGTTGTTTCGTCGAGATATTTGTCCCACCAATCCTTGAGTTGCCCGGTAAATCCGGTTACCAAAACTTGAGCTATCTGATGGTCGGATTTATGGCCTTGTAATTTATACGCGCCTGCGGCCATCATCATCTCATTGACAACATTCATTATCAGAGAATCAGACAATCCATCGATATTCCATTCATAGATTGCTAAACCATCGTAATGAGCTTGAGTTTGTAGTGTCTTTTCTTCGAACTGGATATCTGGAAAAGACGGTTGAGGATACCAGTTTTTCTGATTACTGGCATTATTTTGACTTCTTCTAGAGATCCTTTCAATTCGATTGTAGAAAGGTTCTTCTCTCTCATTTGCAATCTCGTCTTCGAATTCTTGGTTCTCGTCGTCATTGTTAACGACATTGACAGATGAATCATGAGGCGTCATGGCCGGATTTAATATCCTGTCTAACTTTTCTTCTATCTTAGCCATCGCAGCCTCTTCTTTTGAAATCCTTTTTGTAAAGGTTTCGAGATTTGCCGGTCTGAGTATTGGTATTGACTCATCAACCTTTGGTACAGAGCTGCTTGCCTGTTCCTGCTGACTACCTGATTTCTTTGAGATTTTTCCCTCGATACTTTCAAGTTGAGTAGCGATCGTGGATAAAATCTTATTTGAATAATTGTTTTGATGCTGGATATTCTTGATATCTTTTAGGGTCGGATTACCCTTTTCTAGTCCTTCCGGAATATGTTTGAAAGGGCTAGCTTTGACCTTTTCTCCGTAGTAGTTGTCGAATTCGACTTCTTCTAACGGAGGATGTTTCGAATATACCTCGCCTCTTTTGGTAGTCTTCCAACTCCTCTGGGTCAAGGTGCATACCTGCAGAATATTTTCTTCAAACCATTCGAAGAATGGTATATTTTCTTTGATGGCTTCCATATGAGAATACCACTGAGCTCTTAATTCATTTCGCTCAGCCTCTTTGTAGGTTTTGAAGAAGGCATTTCTTTTTGAAGAGTTGGTAGTTGACATAAAATCTGCTTTCAAAAATTCTTTGTCTATCTGGAAATCAGCTGTAATGACATTTAGCTGGCTTTCTTAGACGGATTGAGTATCCATATCCGTATGGGTTGGAGACCTTGAGCCATCTTCATAGTGGATTGACGCCCTTTTTTTATCATAACTGACCTCTTTTACCTTTAAGGGGTCATACATTGATCTTGATATTCCTGAAGTACTTGGTCTAGAACTCAGGAATTCTTTTACTTTCGACTCTGACGAAGGTTCTTCGCTGAATTTTATTTCAACGCTTCCATCGTCATGTTCGATGATTTGGACTGGATTTTGAGATTCTTTCCTCTTTGGAAGATTTGCATCTTCTATTTTCCAGAGAGTGCTTCTGGTTATTTGATCCCAAGAGAGTGTTTTTGGGACAGTCACTGATGATTTTCCAATATTTGCTTCTATGAGCATAGTCGATCCTTTTGGTGAGGATCTTAATGCTCTTGGGGAAATGTTTGTATTCATGAGCTTATAATAAACCCTGAATATGACGACTGAAGAATGAGTTTCAGCCTTGATGTTTAAATTTTTTGACTGTAAATCTAGCATGAGAGCTGATAATATGTGTGGGTCGTGGAGAGACAGAGTAAAGTTTGGATAACAATTGAAATAGACTGGTCCATTCTCTAAATTGGATTGAACCATTCCCAATAAGGAATTTGAGAAATCTTCATGTCTCTTATCTCGTAAGGAGATAAGAACTGGGATATCTAATCCAAGTCTGAACAATGGTTTTACCACGACTTGGACAAGACCGACATGGAGATAGTTAAACTCTTCACGATGTTGGAGTATAAGAGATCTTGAAAAAAGATTCAGAGATTCCCTATTGCTATGAATTGGGATGTTCTTCTCTGAGAATTTGATGCATGATCTTTGAGTAAAATTGAAGGTTGAAATTTGGTAGATAGTTTTAGGATCTACCTTTGGAATAGTCCAATTTTTGAGTTGATCTTCGATTCTAGCAATCTGGTATTCTTGATTGACAGTATTTCAGATTGTGAGATTTTCTCCCCTTCGATGTTCATTTGAACTTTCTTCTTCATCGGTAGAGCATTTGAGATGGCTTGATTTTCTGAGCTTTCTAAGAAATTCGTTCATAAGATAGATAAGATAAGAGCAGGATGATTTTTCTCTGAATTGTTTGATTGATATTCAAGAGAGAGCTATCGGCCGATCGATGCCCTCTTTACATTGATGAAGTCCTTTTGTAGACTTCGAATTTGAACGTAAATTTGAAAAACGCCACCTAAGAGATAAGATCGAATCTAGCAGGACAGGACCCCTGCAAGATTTGTTTTTCTCAAAGACATAAAGTAGACTAATAATTTAAAAGACTAATAATTTACCAACTAATAATTTACCAACACTGATAATTCACATGTGAGCCCTCACTGTGTGGCCGACAAGTTGTCAATCTTTTTTTTGTCTCTGATAAAGTTGTCAGAATGTAGATAAGATTTTTCTTCAGAATTTTTCATATGACTAAGCACCAAGCTTGCCAACGGACTTACTGCGCTTCCTGTGTCTTACCACCTGGAACACAAGGGCTATTCGCTCATAATCCAAATCCTTCTGATTTTGCTTATCCTTCTCCTGGTTTCTGCAATATCGATTTTAAAGATCGAGAAACTCATCTTCCCTCACAAAAATTGAGAGGCTCTGATACCATTTACAAATTGCTTAATGACTTGAGCCCTTACGATTTATATGACTATCTCTCAAGCTTTGGTTTAGGTTCCTCAATAGAAAAAAATAAAATAGAGCATCTAGAACCCAAGCGGGGAGCATGTGTGTGGGCAGTGTGTAGAAAAGTACAATGCATCCAAATCCACCAAAAAATGAAATTAGAGCCAAAGCCAAGACATGATGTTTTATGCCACTAGACACGAACTCATATTTGCATGTGTGCATTTCTCGACCCTAATCGAGACTTCATGCATTATGCTCATGCATTGGGGGATACCCCTATTCCATCACGAGGGTACGGACACATACACCACTAGACAGATGAAGTATTATTATGTTTTAGATAATGCTGCCATTGCGGTTATTAATTCTAATGGGTGTCCAGCATAAGAAGCTACCAGAGTAGGCTTGTCCGAAAAGAAAAGGGGTCCAGCGGTGTACGAACTATCTAATGAGCTTGTACTTGCACGTATGGGCGGTGTGTAGAGTATATGACACACATCTAAGTTGCCCATTAATATAGTATCGTGGGAAAAAAGACTGATATGATAGGTCCCGTCATTGCATTCTCATGTTTATTGCATTTAATCCCAATATTGGGGTCACTTCCTGAGTATTTCTCAAAATACTCAAGCCACGTGTTACCTCTATTTCAAGTTAAGGCAAGGCATTTCTGTACGGCTGACGACGACATTGTAATTCGAGACCATGGCACATGCATAGGGTAGTTGTATTATTTTCTTAGACTTAGGCTAGAATAGGATGCTTTTAATTTAAACGTTTATTTATTTTATTTATTCTTTTGTTGTGTCGTTTTTAAAAGTGTTTTCAAAACACGTAAGAAAATGACTGTATCTTAAAATGAAGATGTCGTCTTATGAAAGTTTAAATAAAGTATTTCCGCATTCAATGTTAATGATATTTATACAGTGACGACCTTAAATAAATTTATTCATTGATTTGTACATTAGTTTTTTTTTTTTTTTTTTTAATCTTCCCATTTTAGTTATCATACCATATTTTGGTTTCATATTACCTAATTTGGAAAGGAGTAAATATTCTCAATTATATAAGAGTTTGGGTAGAATTATCAGCCCCCAAAAATGTACAAGTGCAATCATCTTGTTCTTCACCGTCTTCGATACAGGTATCTTGTAGTTATTAAAAAATGTATAAGTGTTTGAGGGTTGAGTCGGGTCAGGTCAGATTATGAGATTTTCTAGACCGAACCCAATTATTTGCATTATAAATTTTTCAGCATAAACAACCCTTGTTATATAATGAATCCAACTCAACCCAACTCGACCATAAATTTTTTTGGGATAGATAGTTGGTTCAGGTAGTTCGAGTTATTTATTCAATTTTTTTTATTTTGATAAAAATAAAAATTAGTTTGTAAAATATATGTTTATTTATTTTCATATGTTTGGTTACCATTTGCAATTCAATTTTGTGAGCAAACATGTATATCTTAAAATTAAACGTAAGTTTGATTGTACAAGGATTCAAACTAATAAGTTGGTTACCAAAGAACGAACCAGTAGAACTCAATTCAACATATATTTTGAAAAATTACTTTAACCAGATCTGGTAGAAAATAAATAATTATGAAATAAAATAAATACATATATATAAACACTTTTACCGGATCTAGTAGAAAATAAATAATCATGAAATAAAATAAATACGTATATATAATTTTATTGTACACAAAAATGTACATTTTAAAATTAACAATCAATTTAGATGGTTTTGGTTCAATCTAGTTTTGGGGACCCATAAACAACCTCACTCATAAAAGTTTTCAGTTATTTGAATCTAGTCCAAATAAGTTCATAACTGAACTCGAACCAGATTGGTTCAGTCAATCCATCTAGTTTCGGGAGAACCCTTAAACCAACTCAATCATAAAAGTTTTCAGTTATTTGAATTCAGTCCAAATAAGTTCATAACCTAACTCGAACCGCACAGGTTGGGTTGGGTTGATAGAATTTTTTGAGTCACTAGATTGATTTTGATATTAATTTGAGTATTACTTTGTTTGATGAACAGTGACAAGCAAACCATTGGGAATACAAGGAAGTCATATTCATATTACGTGCAACACTGTCCAAGATTGCTTTAATCCTAAGGTTTGTGAGTGCAAATTTGGGCTGTGTTTTTGCGTACCTAAGAGCCCGTCGCCGCACTTCAGCTTCCACCATGACAACATCAGTGATACCACTCAAAACTAAGAAGTGGCTCTCAACAACTATTCAATAAATACCATTATTTTCATTGCAATATGGTTTACACAAATGAATAAGACTGTGATAAAACCATGTATTTCAATATTATATATTAGATTAAATTGAAAAATTACTTTTCATTTATGATTTATTAGTTCGAGTATGATTATTGTGGATGAGCGATTGAGGTAGATGAGAGATGACTGCGTGAATTTCGTCATTTTATAAAACGTTTTATAGGGCCATTATGTATCGTCGTCAGCCTCAAGGTTTTATGACGCATCTACTATAGAGAGGGTCTAGCCTTACTCCGACTAGTTTTTGCGTCGTCTGGTGACTGGCTTTCGTACCATTTGTAATGGCCCAAAGCAGACAAAGTTGGGCTTGGCTGTTACAAATGGTATCAGAGCCAAACACCGGGCGGTGTGTTAGCGAGGACGTTAGGCCCTCAAAGGGGTGGATTGTGAGATCCCACATTGGTTGGAGAGTGGAACGAAACATTCCTTACATGGGTGTGGAAACCTCTTCCTAATAGACACATTTTAAAACCATGAGGCTGACGACGATACATATCAAGCCAAAGCGGACAATATCTCTTAGTGGAGGGCTTGAGTAGTTATACTTTAGTTGTAATATATCTTACAGGCAAATGTCTTTGCTGCCGAAAATCCAAATCTTTCAACTAAAAACAATAAACAGAGCATTCTTGATTAGCCACTTCATGCTCAAGTCCTTACTTTGTGTTAGTAGGACCAGTCAAAGCTCTATGCTCTCTCTTTTTAGTGTGGGATTATGTGCGGGAGAGAAAGGAATCTGTGGTGGCAGCGAACAACGAACAACAAGACTACAACTTAATTTTGACTTTTCACTCTATAAGATGAGCACAATTCATTAAAAAAAAAAAATTACAATACTATGAAAGTTATTAAAAGATCAGAATCAGTTCAATCTCCTCGTCCCTCTCGCGTGCCACCACCTTGTCTATACCCGAAAACATAAAAAAAATTGAAGTAGGTGTATTTTAATACACAAAAATACTGGAGTCATCACATGGTTGATGTTTTCACCTTCCTCACTAGTCCGGTACTACGACCTTGTCTTAAATAAGCCTAAAACCAGAATATGATTTTAGGTCCCATTAGACATTGAAAGACTTACATGTGTGTATTTTTTTTATCTTAACAATAGGGTCACTTATGGTGTTTTTTTAAATAGTCATTCTCTTCCTAACAATTTTTCTGTTAAAAACATGATTCATAACTATTAATTTAAATTTTATTGTCAAGTAAATATTTGAAATATTTCTATAAAGGCTCCAAGGTTTCATGAAAACATTTGAAAACTCTCCTAATATGTATATTGCATACCTTAATATTAGAGACGTTACACATAATTTACATTTTCATCCATGAATTTTTACTAATTACGATGTTTTGGTTTGTAAAAGGTTAATATCTATAAATGTTTAAAAGAATTAAATAAATTTTTAAAAAAATTTATGAAGAAATTAACGATACTTTTTTATTTTTTGAGTTGTTCTGCTGGATCGATCATGTGGGTTACAAAGTAATTAGAAAGTTTTATAATTCTAATTGAAATATTATAAATATAATTTAAATAATTTTAAAATTCAAGAAAACTAGTTTTCATTGAAATAGTAACAACTTTTATTTTAGTTTAAAGCAATTGAAAATTCCACCATTTGTTACTCTGCCAAAGTTATAAATGTCATACTTCGATTGGTCCATGATTTCAATTTTGCCCGCTGGTCCATCAATTTTGTCACCACATCATCAATTTTGTCACCACATCATCACGTCAACTATCTTATTTTGAATTTGATTGGTCCATGATGTCAATTTTGCCGCTACATCATCACGTCGGGTATCTTGTTTTTACTGAAACTTCTCCGTTTTATATCTAATTTGAGTGAACCAAAAAAGACGTTCAAATCGTTATTCCCAACCTTACACTGTGGACCGAATACTGAGAATTGTTAATGATTGAAGGTAGGTTTGATATCATCCGAACATCAATTAATTAATTAACCTTCGTGTTTATAATGTATTTGGGCTTCAACTGAAAGATGGTATCATCACTATCATTTACTTAATAAAAACTATTTGTTTTCCTCTCGACTAATCAAAATCGTAAAGAAACAATATGATTTCCTCGTTGATTAATCAAAACTCTTCAGTGACTACAAACTAAGAGACGTATCGTCACTATCATTACTTAATAAAAATTATTTGTTTTCCTCTTGACTAATCAAGATCGTAGAACAAAGAAATTACTAGACCTAGTAATCACTATCATTATATTAGAGAATTGTTTGATTTTCTTGTCGACTAGTCAAAATCGTATAGTAAAGAAATCATAAGACCTGTCGTTCGTGACTCTTAATTAATTGTAGAAACTATTTGATTTCCTCAACGAATCAAAATCCTAGGTGATTACGACTTTTATTACCGATTAAAGAAGAAATCCTTTGATTTACTGAAAGATAAATCAACGATTCATTTATTTCATAAACTATTTAGTTTCCTCTCGACGAATCATACTCGTAGCAATCACTATCAATATTAGTGAGTTATATTCCTCGTCGACTAATAAACGACATTGAAGAAACTATAAGACCTAGCATTCAAGATATTCAACTAAAGAGACTATTTGATTTCCTCATCGAAGAATCAAAATCGTATAGTGATTATGAACTATGGAACCAAGAGATCACGATTACCGATTAAAGAGGAAATCGTTTCATTTTCTGAAAGATTATCCATCCGACATACCTGATTGCTTGTGATTCGTGAGCCACCGATAAATTCCAACCACTGACTCGTCGCATTTCTTGTCGAGAAAACTCAAAGGCCGCGCGCAAATTTTGCCTTCTTTAACTCTCCTTCAAGTTCCCGCTCTTGGTTTATATAGAGCTTTACGGGAACGTTTGCCAGTTGCGTTTTATTTACGGAGGAGAAAATGATAAAAAAGTATTGCGGCAATTCGTCTGATTTGCACAGATGTAAACGGCACCATTTACTAACGGTCTGGACTGGGTCATACTATTAAAAATTAATGGGCTCAAAGAAGTCCAAATACATTATAAACACGAATGTATGTTAGGATCGCACAACAACGCACACGCTCGATCTAGATGAATACAAAGAATAGGATAGAGAAAATTGCAAGGAGAACTCTGGCTAAAAGGATTTTTTTTATTGATGACTTCAGGTATGTACAATAAAAGAGATAGAGAGAATAGAAAGTTACATCTCAAAGCTCTACCGGACGGGATATATATATAGTTCAATTTACTATATATAGCTTTACTAGATTTAACCATCTACTATATATAGCTATTTACTATATATAGCTTTACCCGATTTAACCATCTACTATATATAGCTATTTACCATATATAGCTTTATCGGATATAGCTTTACCAAATATAGCTTTACCGGATATAACCATTGACCAAGCTATAAATAAGCACCAGGCTCCATAACCTAACAATTCTCCCACTTGGAGACTGATCTAGTCAACCAAGAATTTCATTGTCAAACGACCATGAGCATCTTCATGGTCTTCATGGCACCATATCAATTGAGGCTTTGCACAACCTCAATATTCCAACATCAACACATTTTGTCAACATGTTTGCTGGATTCTTTGCACCCTCTATCTTCTCCAAACACATCACCATCTTTCACTAACCTGCAAGTGAAATGGTATCGTCTTCTGTGTTTTCTCTTGAAATGATAGACCGGGTTCCTTCGCCAACTGTTTGACACTCTGACTATCTCTGTAAAGAATATCTTCGTGCTACTTCTTGCCCATTCTTCCAGATAGTCAGTCATCCATATCGTCTTCTTTCCAGCTTCAACTATTGCCACGTACTCAGCCTCAGTACAACGCATTTTTTAAGTCTAGACGTCTCATCATCCATGGCTTGCTCCCACTTGGTTGTATCCTCCAACTGTAGGGCCTCATCAAAGGGTTGTGGTTCCCTTTCATCAGCAACAGATAGTGTAATGAAGGTACATGCATATTTGGTACTCTGATAGTACAGGATGATCTTCTCAACACCAGTTCAGGTGTCACTTGCTCCACTGCTGATTCCTCCGCAACAACCTCAGGAGTTTGTTGAGTATCTGCTACAAAATCACTTGGTGATTTTCTCCGCAACTCAACCTCAACTCTCACTTGTTTTGTTGTCTTGGAACCTTGCTCCACATCTAGTTCCTCAGCAGTAGTCTTAGGAGTTTCTTGAGTATCTGCTACAACATCACTAGGTGAGTTTCCCTGCAACTCAAGCTCAACTCCCACTTGCTTCGTGGTCTTGGAATCTTGCTCCACATCTGGTTCCTCAGCAGTCATCTCAGGAGTTTCATGAGTATCTGCTATAACCTCAGTAAGTGAGTTTTCCTGCAACTCAAGCTCAACTCACACTTGCTTCATGGTCTTGGAACCTTGCTCCACATCTGGTTCCATTTCCAACTGCACTTTCTTCAATTCTCTGGCGGTCCTTGTGAAGCTAACTCATTTCTGCTTGCTCATAACATAGTTCTCACAACGACCCACATCAGCAGATTTCAGACCTTCTAAAACTTCTTTCGCAGCCAGCCTCTTCATTTCTTTCGCGCTCATAGGTTCAAGTCTATTGTGCCGTAGACTTGAATTTGAAGCACTCTCAGCAACAGCAGCTATGTTCATACACCCTGCAGTGGTGTATAGGGTTCCAGATTTTGAGCCACGTTCTACAACCGTAGCACCCTTCATAATCTTCCACGAACCCTTCCCTAACTTTGTTGCATAACCTGTGCTGTCCAACTGACCAATAGAGATTAGGTTCCTTTTGAGACCAGGAATATATCTGACATCATTTAATGTCCACTGATTTCCTACCGAAGTTTTTATGCAGACATCTCCATTTCCTTTAATCTTCAAATCTTTGTTGTCGGCAAGATACACCTTCTCGAAATTTCCAGACTTGAAATTCCATAACAACTCTTTATTTGGAGATGAATGAAAAGATGCACCTGAATCCAAAATCCAGGATTCAATCGAACTGTCCGCTCTGAGGATTAGAGCATCCCCAATGTCTTCTGCTGAATTTATAGAATCATCATCATCTCCAGATTTGTAATTCTGCTTCCTCTTTGGTATTGTACAACCTGTCCGAAAGTGACCTTTTTCTCCACAATTCCAACATGTTACGTTTGGTCTATTTGGAGATTTTTCTCGGTTCTTTGATTTTGATCGCCCTTTGTTTGGGCCCTTTGGTTTACTTCTTCCCCTTCGATCAACACTAAGAGCATTGCCTGATGAATCTCCAGTTTCTCGTTTGCGAATACTTTCGCTGAGAACTACATCTCGAATTTTACCAAACTTTAGTTTATCAGATCCTCGGGAAATGTTGATTGAGGCAACAACAGTATCCCATGACTCGGGTAAGGATGACATCAAAATCAATACTTTAATTTCATCTTCGAAATTAATTTCCACTGAACTCAGTTGACTTACGATCATATTGAATTCATTTATATGATCAGCAACTCGTTCACCTTCAGACATCTGTAGATTGAACAATCTACGCATCAAATACACCTTGTTCATAGCCGACGATTTTTCGTACATATTCGACAGCGCCTTCATCAGATCTGACGTTGTCTTCTCCTTGATAATGTTGAAAGCCACGTTTCTAGATAGCATCAACCGGATCATCCCTAAGGCTTGTCGATCCTTGAGCTTCCACTGTTCTGTGGTCATGGTATCCGGCTTCACCCCCAACAGAGGTTCGTGAAGATCTTTCTGGTACAGATAATCTTCAATATGCATCTTCCAGAAACTGAAATCGGATCCATCGAACTTCTCAATTCCAATCTTTGAACTTTCCATCTTCAAAGATCGTGGTGAATTTTGCCTAGCTCTGATACTAGTTGTTAGGATCGCACAACAACGCACACACTCGATCTAGATGAAGACAAAGAATGGGATAGAGAAAATTGCAAGGAGAACTCTGGCTAAAAGAATTTTTTTTATTGATGACTTGAGGTATGTACAATAAGAGAGAGTAGAGAGAATAGAAAGTTACATCTCAAAGGACGGGATATATATATATAGTTCAATTTACTATATATATCTTTACTAGATTTAACCATCTACTATATATAGCTATTTACTATATATAGCTTTACCCGATTTAACCATCTACTATATATAGCTATTTACCATATATAGCTTTACCGAATATAGCTTTACCAAATATAGCTTTACCAAATATAACTATTGACCAAGCTATAAATAAACATCAGGCTCCATAACCTAACAATGTATATTTGAATATTTAGATTTTAACATGTTTATAAGGTAGGTTTGTTATCATCCGAACATCAATTAACCTTTTGAGTAAATCCTTGATGTACTTCTCTTGATTTAAGAAGATACCATCTTTCAGTTGTTTGATTTGAAGTCCAAGAAAGAAACTGAGCTCTCCCATCGTACTCATCTCAAACTCATTATACATACATTTGGAAAATTCTTCACATAAAGAAGGGTTAGTAGAACCAAATATAATATCATCCACATATATTTGCACTAATAACATAACATTTTCTTTAATTTTAATAAAGAGAGTAGTGTCGAGCTTACCCATTTTGAAATCATTCTCAATAAGAAAATTACTAAGTCTATCGTACCAAGCTCTTGGAGCTTGTTTTAAGCCCTAAAGAGCCTTTTTCAACTTATAGACATGACGTGGAAAGTCAAAATTTTCAAATCCAGGAGGTTGTTTTACATAAACTTCCTCCATAATATAACCATTTAAGAATGCACTTTTCACATTCATTTGATATAATATAAAATTTTTGTAAGAAGCAAATTCATGTAAGATTCTAATACCTTATAATCTAGCAACGGGTGCAAAAGTTTCTTCATAGTCTATACCTTCCTCCTGACAATAACCTTGAGCTACAAGTCTAGCTTTAGGCATTGCTTGCCTTCGACAACCAAACATCACTTTTGTGGAATTCAATTTTGTTTGACCACACAGGTCGCCTGCGCATGCATGTTCAATCGTGCGCAACACAACAACGTTGCTTCTCATTGTCATATCAGTTCCCAACAACACGATCCATGCATCATGATATGATGCATGACCATCTTAGTTTGCTCAAACCATATGTTGGGAACTCACCCATGTGTCGATCATCTCATTAGGACATTTCAAACATTCATCCATCTGGATTCTCTTGAGCATCAGACTCTCCTGTGTACATGCTAAACCATTTACGACATACTTTCTTGATAGCAGGTGCATGATCCAACCTTCGACACATGGGTTGGGGAGCAATATTGGTACACCTATTCCATCTCTTACTTTCTTGTTTCTTTCATCAACCATAGAAAATGTTATCTATTTTAAGATTAAGATCAATGATTAGCTCAGGCATAAATCGTGGCTTGGAAAAATATGAAAATAAGGGCCACATTTAATAGGACAGGGGTAATGTGCCATTGCAACCATATCACAATCCTCACGCAAATCTTGTTAAACATGTCATAATCTAATAATCATGCCAAAAACTTGATGATGGAATATAAAATTTTCAAATGACTCACAGTGTCGAAGGAATCATCATTTTCAAATGACAATTGTGGTCGGTGGCGTTTGTTGTTACAAACCTTGAGGATGTGAATCTAAGAACGATCATTAAGGTCATATATTGTGTGTTCTTCTTCAATGATGGAAGGAGAAGACGCTAAACCGATTGAGGCGGACTCTTGGAGAATCTTTTAAGAATCACCTATCGAAGATGTCTGAGCTAAAACTGCTAGTAGCCTAGACATTGAGTTGAGAAATTCAGTGTTTTTCCTTTGTGGCAGATCTTGTAAATGACCATTTGTCGAAAGACATATCAAAACTATTTACTTTTCGTTAAAGGATGTCATATCCTTTCTGGCCTCATGTTTGATGTTCACATAGAGAACCTTAACATCTCATCAGAAGCATTCAAATGTCTCCCCCACAACTCTTAGATCTTCTCCAAAAAGATTTACTATGCTCATAGAGGTAAATCTGGAGAAATCGTCAACCTGTTTCCAAAACCCTTTCATGGGATCAGATTACTAAGAATTCTACCTGGATCCTTAAATATGCGAGCCTTCCAATTAGGAAAGACCCACAGTTTGCTCAAGTCATCGAACATGATGATGGAAAGCGTAAAAGTAAAATTCAATGAAAATTAAATTTTCTTTCCAAAGGTAAAGATTTTTAAGCTCGAGATCTAGTACCTCATGAATCTCGAGATCTCCATAAAAAATCAACATGTCAAAGTCTATGCAAATAGAGCCGGTTGATTACAACAAAGAAGTAGTTTTAGTCGATTATGAGGGCAATCCCAGATCTCCAACTCGATATTATCACAAATGAATTGTCCACTGATAAAGAATTCCTTAAAAATGCATTACAACCTCGAAGGATATCCTAAATATCCAACATCAAAATAACTTCTCAAACAAGATTCTCTCAACCATTGCAAGACAAGTTAAGAAGATTGAAGAAAAAATCAAGGAAAAACGACAACAAAAGAAATAAAAAAAAAACTATTGCAAATATTAATGGCGTGAGATTCGCAAAAGTTGAGGAAAGTTCTTTTATTCATACCAGCTATTTTAGACAAAGTAATTAGTCTCGGCTCAACAGAAGAGGCACTTGCTCTGATTGAAGAAAAGCTAAACAATCTTTCAATTTTGATAGAACCTTAAGTAATTAAACTTTTAGTGTCATAATGAACCATATGAGAATGACCTCAAAAATTTTAAAAATGATTTCTCCAAAGAAGAAAAGATGCCCAAAAAAAAACTAGACCTCATCAACAAACTTGTTAAATTAGAGGACAAAGTCCAAAAAACTAGATGAAGAAAAATTGGTATCCTAAGCCCTCTTTCCCCCATGTTCCGTTCGAAGAAAAAACTCAAGTGACTCAATCCACCTATGAAGGAACATTCATACATAAGTGGAATATAGATGGTCTATCCGGTCATCTAGTCGTAAATGTAATCAACAAAATGTTGATGGGAGCTAGCACCTATAGTCTTCGAGGTAAGTTTGACCACGCTATTGCTCAAATTGTAACTTTTGGTTTCACAGGAGTACTCAAGGATGGGTTGGAGAAGCATATCTCCGACGAAGAAAAGCAAAGGATACTTAACCATGCTACTATAGAAAGAGAAGTACAAACATAAAAAGTGAAATTTGAATATCTCAAGTTATGGAGAATGATATAAGTGTTGAATAGCCATTAATACCCTTTTATATATTGTCTTAAAGTTTGTCGTAGGCAAACTACAAATCCATACTGAACGTTTGAGAAAATTCTTATGATTATAAGATGCGAAAAGTTAGCTACTTCTGATGGTACAAAGATATAATTGTAACTAAGGTTATGACAAGATATGATAGTACCCTTTAATTATGGATGATGCGCTTCATTGAAGGACTTCCAAAGTATATTTCTCGAAGGATAACTACCGCTCTCAATGAAGAGTGTAAGCATAAGATTCCTTGGAATGAATTCACTTATAGTGATTTAGGTTATGTAATAGCCAAGTCGACCGCCAGCAAATATTGTCTACTTTGGCCCGTTACGTATCGTCGTGAGTCTCACAGTTTTAAAAGCATCTATTAGGGATCAAAATGATATTAATTAACAAATCAGAGTGGCGCAGCGGAAGCGTGGTGGGCCCATAACCCACAGGTCCCAGGCCAGAAACCTGGCTCTTATACCAACAATAAATAGCATTCCCATCAACTACAAGGTCGGTATAATTTTTGGTTTCACAGGAATACTCATACTCAAAGACAAATATGGCTTTGATACCAACAATAAATAACATTCCCATCAAGAAAAGAATTTTAAATTAGGAACTTCACCAAACTCTTTTAAATACTCTATGGGTGCTTTCCAACTCATGGTTTTAAAATGCGTCTACTATATTGAGAGTTTCGCCCTACTTTGACCAGTGCATCGTGTAACGGTCATACTTCTTCAAATGTGCGGCCTCTAATCTTGACACGCTCACCAAAAACCTTATGGGGTACTTAATCTACATTCATATTTTTTACCTGGCTTTGTGGCTTTGTTGGACCTTAGGCAAGGTTTACCTTCGACATTCAAACATCACTTATGTGGAATCAAAACTTGTTTCACCATACACGCTGCCTATGCATGCATGTTCAATTGTGTACGACACAACAACGTTGCATCTCATCGTCATCTCGGTTCCTCACAACACGTCCCATGCATCGTGATGCAATCTCAAGTCTCGAGATAGCTTCTCGAGATAGCTTGACCATCTTGGTTGTGTAGACACATCCCTCGGGACAGTTTGGCCAAGTGGTCTAAGGTGCCAGATTTAGGCTTTGGTTTGAAGGGGCGTGGTCCCACAGCTGTCATTTATTTTCATTTTTTGTAAACCTTCAAGCCCGCTGCTAGCACATATTATAAAAACCTCATGATTTTAAAACGCGTCTACTATAGAGAGAGTCTAGCCCTACTCCGACCAGTGCATCGTGTAACGGTCATACTTCTTCAAATGTGCGGCTTCGTGATCTTGACACGCTAGCCAAAAACCTTATGGGGTACACAATCTCCATTCACATTTTTCACCTCGGCTTTGTGGCTTTGTTATACCATAGGCAAGGTTTGCCTTCAACGTTGAAACATCACTTATATGGAATCAAAACTTGTTTGACCACACACGCCGCCTATGCATGCATGTTCTATCATGTGCGACACAACAATGTTGCATCTCATCATTATCTCGGTTCCCAACAACACGATCCATGTATCGTGATGCAATCTCATGTCTTGAGATACTCGATCATCTTGGTTTTTCTAGACACATTCGTTGGGACAGTTTGGCCGAGTGGTCTAAGGCGCCAGATTTAGGCTCTGGTCTGAAAGGGTGTGGGTTCAAATCCCACAGCTGTCATAATCATACTTTTTCAATCTCATCGTCCGACCCATGCATCGTATTGCAATCTCATGTCTAGAGATAGCTTGACTATCTTGGTTTGTCAAGGCACATCTGTCGTACATTTTAGTCGAGAGTGGTTTAAGATGCCAGATAGATTGGTTTTAAAACTCGTCTATTATGAAGAGATTCTAACCCAACTCTAACCCAACTCCAACCAGTGTCTCGTGATCTTGTCACGCTCACGACAAATCTAAAGAAGTACTCAGTCTCTATTCACATTTTTCACTCGACTTTATGGCTTTGTTATACCTTAGGCAGAGTTTTCTTCCGCGTTCAAACATCCATGATGTGGAATTAAAACTTGTTTGACCACACACGCCGTCTATGCGTGCATGTTCAATCATGTGCGACACAACATTGTTGCATCTCATCGTCATCTCGGTTCCCAATAGCACAACCCATGCATCGTATTGTAATCTCATGTCTCGAGATAGCTCGACCATCTTGATTTGTCCAAACACATTCGTCGGGATAGTTTGGCCGAGTTGTCTAAGGTGCTAGACTTCGACTCTAGTTCAAAAGGGCATGGATTCAAATCCCACAGCTGTCATTTATTTTAATTTTTTGTAAAGCCTCGTGCCCGCTGCTAACACATATTGTTTGTTTTGACTTTTTATTTATCGTTGCTAACATTGTGGTTTTAAAACGCGTCTAATATGGAGAGAGTCTAGCCCAACTCCGACCAGTGCATCGTGTCAAAGTCATACTTTTTCAAATGTGCGACTTTGTGATCTTGACACGATCATGACAAACCTTAAGGAGTACTTAATTCCCTTTCATATTTTTCATCTAGCTTTGTGGCTTTGTGGCTTTGTTGGACCTTAGGCAGGGTTTGCCTACGGGTTTCAAACATGAATAATGTGGAATTAAAACTTATTTGACCGCACACGCCGCCTATGCGTGCATGTTCAATCATTTGTAACACAACAACATTGTATCTCATGGTCATCTCGGTTCCCAATGACACGACCCATGCATCGTGATGCAATCTCATGTCTTGAGATAGCTTGACAATCTTAGTAGTCCAAACGCAATTGTTGGGATAGTTTGGCTTAGTGGTCCAAGATGCTACTTTTAGTCTCTGGTTTAAAAAGGGATTGGTTTCTAATCCAATAACTGTCATTTATTTTTATTTTTTTAAAACCTTTAGGAGTACTCAATCCCCATTCACATTTTTCACCCGACTTTGTGGCTTTGTTGGACCTTGGGCAGGATTTTCCTTCGGAATTCAAACATCACTTATGTGGAATTCAAACTTGTTTGACCACACACGCCGCCTATGCATGCATGTTCAATCATGTGCGACACAACACGTTGCATCTCATTGTAGATGAGAGCCCCCTAATTAGGTAAGACTCACAGTCTGCTCAAATCATCGAACATCATAACGGAAAGCGTAGATGAAAGCTATCTCGCGACGAAGAAAAGCAAAGGACACCCAATCATACTACTATAAAAAAAAAAATAAAAAAAAAGTAGTACAAATATAGAAAAAGTAGTACAAATATCAAAAGTAAAGTTTAGAATGTCTCAAGTCATGGAGATAGATATAAGGGTTGAAGGGCCGTTAATACCTTTTTATATATTGTCTCAAAGTTTGCCATAAGTGAACTAAACATCTATGATGAAAGCTAGAGATCAAAATGATTAATATCAGCAGAAGCGTGGTGGGCCCATAACTCACAGGTCCCACGATTGAAACCTAGCTTTGATATCATCATACTACATGTGAAATAACATAGTCAGCAAAAATAAGGGACACTACTTATCCTACAATACATAAAAGTGGCAGCGAACCACACATCACTCACCTATCTTTTTTGGTTTGATTGTCCTTCTTTCAGTGTCCCTCCACGAGGCGTCTCCGTCATCAAATCGAAGTTAAATCATGCTTTATGATAACGAATTACTTTGTTGATTGAATATCTTAGAGAAAAAAAATACTTGTTTGAGATTTGAATCACTCCGCAGGCAAGATCGATCATGTCAAGCTTAGATGATACTAAACATACAACCTAAACTACATAGCATTACCAAAAAAAAAACTTATTACTTAGTTAAAAGAAGGCATAAATGATCTTTTTACTACCTTTTTCAAGTCTACAAGACAACATAAGTGGTTATATATAGCCTCAACATGAAATCCTTAACCTTCCACTAAGAATTTTAAGAGTTGTATCATTCATACTTTTAGGACTATAGTTAGCCACTATGAAAATGAGAAATTTTAAGAGTTGTGTCATTCATACTTTTAGGACTATAATTAACCACTATGAAAATGTAACGATCTTATTTTTTTTACTAAAATAGAGTCGTACCATATGCATGATGTGATCTTTTTATGTGGAAATATTCATTTTAAATGTTTCATCAGTCCCATGGACTTACATTATAAAAATAAAATTCGTAAAAAATCGAAAACATATAAGAAATGATAATAAACATATATATCCAAAAACTAGAAAACAAATGATGATGGAGTTGACACACGAGTCGTGTGAGTTGCGACTGACGTGGGAAGCGTGTGCACTGCACATGAGAAGAGCATGACTAGTTTGTCAAGTCACACATGCATTTCTCGAAGAGTGTCCTTTTCAGGTCGTGCGCTGCTGGGAGTGATTTAGTGCTTGTTGGGCCACCCGTGTTGAACCTGGATCCAAAAGTCTATCGGTTTTGTCTCTTTGGCCTATTTTCTACTTCTACTAGATCTTTGGCGCTCACTGAAAATGCATTAAGGAAATAAAAAGTCATAAAATGCATTTATGTCTATCGCGAGATTTCTGATGCGAGGGTGGTTTCTCCCACGAGATCGCTAACTCTTTTATTTTTTTCCTTGTTGTTACCGTAAATGTAACCTAAATGTGAATAAAATTCATAAAATACATTAGTGAGATCCACAAAAAAAAAATTGTAACTAGGATAAATAAAACTCATCTTCCTTAAGCTTATATTTCCTTAAAAGCATTGCATGATTGAGATGTCTTGATTCGTATCATTCTCCACTTCTTCAAGAGGATTCATCGTCGAATCTATTTGTAAAACTTTGCTGCAAAAGTAGGTTAAGAAAATACAAAAGACCTCACAACACTTTATCACGTGAACACTCAACACTTTATTCACGTGTACACTCAAGGAATTGTTGGCCATTGTTTGCACTCATTTACACAAATGAAGCTCTCTGTAAGGACATGGCTGATGCGATGGCTCAAAAAGACGGGTAAATTTTTTTGCGAAATAAAATCATTAAAATTTAAAACATAATTTACATTATACCAAAATAGTGTGCGCATATTAGTAATTTAAAATACAACATAATAGTTAAAAGACAGAATAAGGAACAGACGCAAAACATTTTAAAATAAAAGGGTTGAGACGACAGGTGAGGTTAGTCTATGGCACCTGCTCCAGATTCCGCTCCCGACCTCGACCAGCTCCTTATTACCTGGAAAAAAATTGGAGAATAAGGAATGAGTACAAGACTCAGTAAGTAGCCTACTTGTAGGCTCTTAATCGTGTCCTTTAATTCTTGTTCTTGACTTAGGGTTCTTATCTTGATCTTTCTTGAGGACCTTGGTTCTTAAACCCTAAAACCTTGGTTTTCCTTTAAGGGCCTTAGCACTATGGTTTTTGGTTCTTGGTCATTTGTTCCTGGTTCTTGTCCTTAGAACTAGGATCTTGATCCATGTTCTAGTCCTTTATCTTTCTCTTGTTCTTGGTATTCTTGGTTCTTGTTCTATTATTGATTCGTTCTCCAAGACACTTCCCCTAGGATTTACGGCACTAGACATGTACCTGAGAATCTTGCGTCCAAGCCTTCATGCGTTCTAAGCGACACAGCTTTAACTTACGTCCAAGGCTTCATGCGTTCCAAGCGACGTAGTCTTACCGCATCTTAGGGCTTGCCCTTCGATATGGTCTGCTTAACCTATGCCCAAGGTTTCATGCATTCTAAGCGACATAGTCTAAAGACATACATCCAAGGCTTCTTACGTTCCAAGCGATGTAGTCTTAAAACTGCATGAAGGGCTTGCCCTATAATACAGTCTGCTTAACCTATGCCCAAGGCTTCATGCGTTCCAAGCGACATAGTCTGAAAACCTACATCAAGGGCTTGCCCTATAATACAGTCTGCTTAATTTATGCCCATGGCTTCATGCGTTCCAAGCGACATAGTCTGAAATCCTACATCCAAGGCTTCTTACGTTCCAAGCGATGTAGTCTTAATACTGCATCAAGGGCTTGCCCTATAATACAGTCTGCTTACCTACACTAAAGGCTTCATGCGTTCCAAGTAGCGTAGTCTAAGTCATGAACATGCTGTACCGTGGGAGGTCTTAGGAGGTTCTTGATTCGTGGCTAAGGGAACTTACTCTCTTCTTGTTCCTCCGTGACCTTAGACTACTCCCCTTGATAGACCATAAAGGTCACTTGCTCGGTGCATACTTGAACACCGCATCCTGCAAGTCTGCAGGGCATCTCTAATAGGTGAGGGAAACTTGAGGCATGACATCCTGCAAAGGAAACATGGTCCAAGACATTCCACCTAGAAGAGGAATTATTGGGCACCGCTTGGTGGGAGGTCATGGGTCACTTTGGACATGATTAGAGTATTACCTAGCATTCTTGAGTTTCTGTTTCTGAGTTTGGGGACCTTGATCCCTCGTCCTTGAGTGGTACCTAGCATTCTTCTTACTTAGGTAGTTGTAAAGCTTGTGTGTTGTTTGTTCTTGGTTCTTAATCTTGTAAGTTTCTAAGGTCCTTAATTCCTTGAGACATAAGTTGTAACTTGTATTTGTAACCATATGAACCCATCTTAGTGTAAGTTGTTCTAGAAGGTCATAGATTCTTAGGGAGTTCTTTAGAGAGTTCTAGAAGAGTCTGAAGTCTTGTGGTGTTTCCTTTAGGTGTTTCTTGGATCCTAACTTGGTTTAGGTTCCAAACTTACTCCAATGAACTTGAAACCTCAAACTTATCTTCATGTTCTTCATAATCGACCTTATAAGAAGTAGCAAATCATCCGGAGCACGTATAGACCTTGAAATCTCATAAGAGTCTAGGGACATTTTGGCCATTTCACCCCTAATTCATGGTTTTGCTACTTAACGTGTTCCAATGCCTTTCAACTTTACAAAATCATCAAACATCATAAAATAGGATCTACTTCAGGGTTTCATAGCATTTGGAGGTCATCTAGGTTAGGAACTGTAGGTAGATATCCTTAGGGGCATTATGGTCATTTTGCACCATTTCTTGGTTTATCCACTTATCCTTATCTAATGACTACTAAACTTCATTTAGAACCTCAAAATGCTATAATATGCTTAGAATTAAAATTTTATAGGCAGCGGAGTTCATCTAGTGGGTTATTCTAATGTTACCTAATTACCGAGCAATTTGATAGGTTTAAGGTCTTAACTCGCGGTTCTTTGAGTTTTTCTTGTTGGTGTTAATATAACACATGCGGAAGCAATTTGGATCTTAGGCACTTTTAGAACATCAATTATTGTAAATAACTAGCATGTTCATAAGTATTAAAACTTGATGAGTTTAAATACTAACCTTTTGTATTTCAAACTCCTTTTGCCTCACGAACCGGTTTCGAACCACCACTAGTGTCTTCTCCACTATCCTCCGGCCTTAGAACGGGATTGTGGAATCCGGTGAGTGACTAAACTTGGGAGGGATTTTGTATATGTGAAAGAGAGTGTTTGTGAGAGGTTTTTCTCAAGGTTTTTTTTCATCAAGATGAAGAAGAAGATTCCAAGTATCATGATCACTCTATTTAAAGAGTCAAGTTTGCATGTTCATGCAAACTTGAGATCACCAAATTTTGACACTTAAAATTCCACTCAAATGTTTGGGATTATGTGGCAAGCATGCATGTTTGAGTTAACCAAATTTTGACACTCAAAATTCCACTCAAACTTGTGGGGTTTATTTGGCAAACATGCAAGTTTGGTTAAACCAAATTTTGACACCTCAAAATTCCACTAACATGGATTTTTCCATTAGATGAAAGTCATTTTGACTTTCTTCATTTTAATTCAACAATTAATTTGAATAATGAATTTCAAAGTAAGGTAACATTAAATGATTAATTAAACTATTTAATTAATATTTAATATTAATTCAAATGCCAATCCCAATCAATTCCGACACATAATTGATTAAGATATTTAAATCACATAATTGATTAAGATATTTAAATCTTATTTAAATATCTCATATTCTCTCTTTTCGTTTAATTCGTAAATAAAACAAAATTGCGGTTAAATATATCGTATATATGTAACGCAGATTCCCTAACTTGAATTCGAACACTTCGAACTCACTCGTCACACTGTTCTATGGTTTAGTCCGATATGAGCTAGCAGAGGGACCTAATGGACCTATAGATCATGGGCTACAACGATCCAAGATTAAGCGATTAAACTCATTAACCTGGTTAACCAACATTCGTTAACTACTAGGACACTCCACTATAGCCTAGTAGTTGCACTCCCCTCACTATAGATATATTTCTGTCCATCTGATATAACCATGATTAGTAAGTCGATCCTTCACAGGTTGTTCGTAACTAGAGCTGGGTCAATTTACCGTTTTACCCCTGAAGTTACTTCTTGTTCCTTATGTCTCACTGATCCTCTAATGAACAATTGGTTTGTGGTCCAACCAGTAAACCGAATCCCTCTCAGACCAATGAGAGGGTGGGGCCCCTTGTTCAAGACCTGGAGTCAGTGCTTAAGGGAACTACCTTTCTTCTATCCCTAAAAGTGGGTAGGAGTGAATTCCGTCTTGCACCCCACGTCTCCAGCCATTCACCCAGTCTTACCCCTGAAATGGGAGGCCTGTTGAGTCGGCGAACTAGAGCCACTCTCACCCATGCAAATCTAAGGATAATTCCGAATAAACAGGAGTTCATGGTTAGCTCAGGATTAAAACCGAGTTACCTAGGTTATCGAATGAAAAGAAAATCAGTCTCAACAGTAAACGACTTTATAAAGTGAGAGTGGTTTTCTTCATGGTCCGATCTTATGCAATACTCATTGCATAGGACGCCCCCACTCACATGTCTTCACATGTACAATTTAGTGATCACATTGTTTATATCATATACAAAAGTGGGCCGCATCCATAGTGTCCCCAGAATAAGGTACTCAGCCTTATCCTTATACTATAGATCATTTTGACTATATACTTGAACTTGATCCACTCTTATGTCTCTACATATAGTTCAAGTAATCATACTATAGCCAGAGTGTTCTTAGTTTATTGGATTTAGATTAATGATCGTAAAGTTCACTTTATTCAATAACAATTTTTTACTGAATAAACATCAATAATAACTTTATTGAAAATAGAATATATCTTTGTTTACAAACTATGAGTTTTAGGACATAAAACCCAACGAACTCCCACTTGGACTAAAACTCTAGTGGGGTTTTATAACGTTGAGTAGAGAGAAATACAATAAACTTGGGCATCACATACGCATGCCTTTTCTCCCACTTGCCCTAGATTACATAACCCGTAGTCCTAGACTCACTAGGTGCCCTTCAAACACTTTAGCCGTGAGGGGCTTTGTAAATGGATCAGCAATGTTGTGTTCTGAAGCTATCTGTGTGACGATCACATCTCCTCGTTGCACAATCTCCCTTATGAGATGATATTTGCGCTCAATATGTTTTCCTCGCTTATGGCTTCTTGGTTCTTTTGAATTTGCAACTGCTCCACTGTTATCACAATAAAGAGTGACGGGAAGATGCATATTTGGAACGACTTCCAAATCAGTTAAGAACTTCCTAAGCCATACAGATTCTTTCGCTGCTTCACAAGCAGCAACATACTCAGCCTCCATGGTGGAATCAGCAATGCAACCTTGCTTTATGCTTCTCCATATTATTGCTCCTCCATTCAGAGTGAAGACAGATCCTGATGTCGATTTCCTCGAATCTACATCGGTCTGAAAATCTGAGTCAGTGTACCCTGTAAGGATCAGATCCTTAGCACCGTACATTAGCATATAGTCCCTCGTTCTCCTAAGATACTTGAGGATATTCTTAACGGCAGTCCAATGAGCACGTCCCGGATTGGACTGATATCTGCTGACAATTCCCACAGCATGGCATATGTCGGGTCGGGTACATAGCATGCCATACATCAGACTACCGGCCGCTGATGCATAGGGAATGTGTTTCATATCCTCAACTTCTTGAGGTGTCTTAGGACTTTGTTCCTTCGACAAATGAACTCCATGCCTGAAAGGTAATAATCCTTTGTTGGAGTCCTGCATCTTATATCGAATCAACATTTTGTCGATGTACGATGCTTGAGACAATGCTAGCGTTTTGTTCTTGCGATTCCGAACAATTTGGACTCCAAGAACAAACTGAGCCTCTCCCAAATCTTTCATTTGGAATTGTGTCGCCAGCCAATGCTTAATGTCAGTCAGAATTCCCACATCATTTCCAATGAGTAGGATATCGTCAACGTACAACACCAGGAAAGCTACTGTAGAGTTGACTATCCTTTTATAAACACAAGGTTCGTCAACATTCTGTTTAAAGCCATAAGATTTGATCGCAGTATCAAACTTTATGTTCCAGGATCGAGATGCTTGTTTCAACCCATAAATGGATCTTTTAAGCTTGCAAACCCTTTGCTCATGATCATGTTCAATGAACCCCTCTGGTTGAGCCATATAGATACTCTCTTCAAGATCGCCGTTTAGAAAAGCTGTCTTAACATCCATTTGCCAAATTTCATAATCATAAAATGTGGCAATAGACAAGAGTATTCTAATTGATTTAAGCATAGCAACAGGTGAGAAGGTTTCTTCATAGTCCACCCCCTCTCTTTGGGTATAACCCTTTGCTACTAGTCGTGCTTTAAAGGTCTGTACCTTACCGGTTTGGTCTCGTTTCCTCTTATAGATCCATTTGCAACCAATAGGTTTTACCCCATCTGGTTGATCTACAAGTTCCCAGACTGAATTGAAGTACATTGACTCCATTTCAAGATTCATGGCTTTAATCCACTTATCTCTATCTACATCATTCATTGCCTGTTTATAGGACAATGGATCCTCAACGCCATCATCAGGTATGATGACTTGAGTTTCTATCAAACCCAAGTAACGATCGGGTTGAGTTATAATCCTCCCACTACGTCGAGGCATTCTCAACTTTTGAGAAGGATGTGATTGACCAGAAGTGTCAGCTCCATCAACAGCTCTGGTTGAAGGACCAGCTTGATCAACAACTCTTGTTGTTTTATCAGTAGCTTCTTTAGAAATCTCACTTAATACTAGTTTGCTACGAGGTTGATGATTTCTTACGTGGTCTTCCTCTAAGAATGTAGCGTTCGTTGATACAAACACTCTATTTTCTTGAGGATCATAAAACAAACCACCTTTCGTCTCTTTGGGGTATCCTACGAATAGACATAATTTTGAACGACATTCTTATTTCTTGGGATTTTGCAACAACACATGTGCTGGACATCCTCAAATTCTGAAGTGACGTAAACTACCTTTACGCCCTTTCCATAACTCATAAGGTGTTTCTGAAACACTCTTAGTAGGAACCATGTTCAAAATGTATGTAGCAGTCTCCACTGCATATCCCCAAAACGGATCGGGTAATTGAGCAAAACTCATCATAGACCGAACTATGTCTAATAGAGTTCTATTTCTCCTTTCTGATACACCATTTTGTTGAGGCATACCAGGGGCTGAGAGTTGAGACCTTATTCCATGTTCTATCATATAGTCCTGAAATCTTAAATCCATGTACTCTCCTTCTCGATCTGATCGAAGTGTTTTAATAGTTTTACCTAATAGATTCTCAACCTCAGTCTTATACTCTCTGAATTTTTCAAGAGCTTCGGACTTGTGATGCATTAGGTAAAGATAGTCATACCTTGAATAATCATCAATAAAACTGATGAAATATTCATACCCTCCTCGTGCTTTGACATTCATTGGACCACAGAGATCTGTATGCACGAGTTCTAAGGTTTCTTTGGCTCTATAACCTTTTTCGCAAAATGATCGTTTAGTCATTTTACCCTCAAGACAAGACTCACATGGAGGTAAAGAATTGTATTCTAACTTATTTAGAAGTCCTCTTTTAACCAATCTCTCAATCCTATTGAGATTAATGTGGCCTAGTCTTAAGTGCCAAAGAAAGGTATTAGGAGAAATCTTTTGTCGTTTATTTTGAGTTTCAGCTGTTTTAAACATCTCAGTATTTAAAATAGCTTTTGTTTTGCTCGGTTTTAACATATATAAGTTGTTTTCTAGTTTTGCAGAACAAATATGAATACCTCTTTTGCAAATGAACACTTCATTGATTTCAAAAGATACTTTATACAACTGTTCTAATAAACAAGAGATGGATATTAGATTTCTTTTCATTCCAGGAACAAAAAGTACATTATCTAATATAATGAATCTATCTCCAAAAAACAACTTTAAATTTCCTACTGATCTTGCTGAGACAACCTCTCCTGTTCCAACCCTGAGTGTTATCTCGCCGTCCGCAAGCATTCTCCAGGAGCTAGTTTCCTGGTAAAAAGAACAAATATGATTAGTCGCCCCTGAATCTAGTATCCAAGTTGAGTTGTCATACTCTACTAAACACATTTCTACAACGAGTAAATCATATTTACCTTGTTGTGTCTTTTCGGCTTTCTTCTCTGCAAGGTATTTTGGGCAGTTTCTCTTCCAGTGCCCGTTTTCGTTGCAATGGAAACATTTTCCTTTATCTGCTTTTTGAACCTTGTTCTTGCGGTTAGTAGGAATCTTGTTTTTCCCTTTTCCCTTCTTCTTCATCAAAACACTTTTAGAAGTTGAAGGTCCAGACTTATTTTTGGAGGACGATCCTCGTAGTAATTTCTTGGAGATAGCAACATTTGCTTCTCCTGTTTGTCCCTTGTTTGTTAAGAGGGACTGATAAGTCTGTAGCTCATTGAGACGAGCAGTCAAGTTATATTCTATTTTGTTCATAACCACATTGGTGCGGAACTGGAAGAAGCTCTTCGGAAGAGACATCATGATAAAACTGACTTGACTCTTCTCATCAATGACAACTTCATTTTCTTCTGCCACATTGAAATGGACCATCATGTCCAGGACATGTTCTCTAACTGAGGTCCCTTCTTTCATACGGCAGTTGTAAATGTATTTTATGGCTTCATGTCTAAGGGAGAAGGACGGTTGTCCAAACATCCCTTTTAGAGATTCCATAATCTCTTTAGCAGTACCCATAACATCGTGTTTCTTAGCCAAAACATCAGATATGCTGGCTAGAATGTACACTCGGGTTTTGTCATTTGCCTTTATCCATCTGTCATATGCATCCCGAGCTGTTCGGTTTTCATTTAAGTTTGGGTTTGGAGGACACTCCTCAG
Source organism: Cucurbita pepo subsp. pepo (assembly GCF_057944985.1). Lineage (NCBI taxonomy): Eukaryota > Viridiplantae > Streptophyta > Magnoliopsida > Cucurbitales > Cucurbitaceae > Cucurbita > Cucurbita pepo. The sequence goes on along the minus strand of NW_028257918.1, from coordinate 268,426 downwards.
TTAAAACAAACTTTAAATCATCAATGACCAGTATTGTGTTTAGGTTTGATTTCCAAGTTGTGTAGTTGTCGCCGTTTAATTTCTCAGAAGCGAGTAATTGTACTATTGAGTTTGTCATGCTGGAAAATTCTATTAGTGATTTGACTTAATCCTGTTTAATCCAATCAGTTTTAGCAAATGTAATAATATACCCAAATCATTATTAATTTGCAACGATACTTTAGTGAGTTAGAGCAACTGCTACCGAGGGGCAGTCAATCACTCATTCACTAAACCAAGACATTCTTGACTTAAACACTAATTCCAGAATAACTCTTGTTCCTATAGTGTTTTAGTTATCGCTATTTTGGTCAAGAATATACTAACTCTTAGTAATTCTTCGCAAGTGTGACCCACCAATTTCAGACCTCAGAAATCGGTCCCAACAACGCTATCGAATGAAAAAGCCAAAGTTAGGAATGGACCTAAGAAATCCTATCCATTTCTGGAGTTTGCGTTGTTCCGACTCCCATGTTACGACCCTCCGAATGGGTAGTTGCTCTAGGGAAACATACAGGCGGAACATGGGAATCTCACGGTGCAACCTAGTGGTGGAGACCATAGGACGTGTTGACTTCCTTCTCCCACTTACTATAAATACTTTCTCAATTCACCTTGTTATTGACTCATGCAAATACCTTCCGAATGGAGGACGCTCCCAGGGCGACACGAGGCCGAGCATGAATCTCACTGTGTGAATTTTACAGAGAGCATGAAGAGAAAACGATGTATCTTATACACCTTTTTCCTCCCACTAAGTATTTTAGATGGTTGGGTATACTCATTACTTAAGTATATTCCGGCTAATTAAATATAACTTAAGTCTAGGTGATTTTTCTAAATCTTACATCACTTAAGCATGCTCATAAAACTGGGCTAACTAAGCTCAAGTACTGGTCCGATCTCCAGGTAGTAGGTGTTCCGTAAACCGTCAACTTAAGTACCTTCAGCCTTAGACAAGATCGTGCCAGGTGAGCTTTCTCGTAACCGTAATTTTATAAGACATCGACCCTTTTTAACTGTTAAAATTGATCGTGCTCGGTTCTTAACCCTTAGTGAGCATGCACTTATCTTTATTATAGATTTTAACGTCTACCTCATTTTATGACGTTGAAAATAACCTATAACATGCTTTATATAACAATTTATATAATCATCCATTCCATGCAATAATATAACAATTTATATCTATCACTCATGGAACCCTAAGACATGCATACTATTCATTATAACACTTATAACATACTTGGAATGCATGAAACATGCTTAGCCTAGGGATTTTAAATCTATATGACATACTTTATGCATATACATTTTCTATTTAATTAAAACATACATTCATAATGCATAATTAATTAAACACACTAAAGTGGGTTGGTTTTGGCATTTTAAAGCAAGCAATTAACTAAATTATTACATTAATAATTAAAAATAACTTGAGCCGCTCCCGAGGATCACGAACTGGACAAACCAACCCTTAAAAACGTTCAATCGGTCCCCAACGACAGAAAAAACACCCGAACCGCCTCTTCCATCTTCTTCGGTTCAGCTTGCTTATCTCTTCCATTTTCGATCAATTACAACCTAAAATGGACTCTAATGACTCCATAAAAATTACAGACCTGTCTTCATTCATTAAAGCCCATGCACCTTAGGCTTATTACAATAATTGTATAAAATGGAAGCATAAAAAAAAATGCCAAAACCAAAACCATCCACTTTAGCAACCACAAATTTCATGCATGAAATGGTACCCACCATGATCAAATTAATGTAAATAAAGTGCCTAAAACTTGCTCTGATACCAATTGTTGGTGTTAATATAACACATGCGGAAGCAATTTGGATCTTAGGCACTTTTAGAACATCAATTATTGTAAATAACTAGCATGTTCATAAGTATTAAAACTTGATGAGTTTAAATACTAACCTTTTGTAGTTCAAACTCCTTTTGCCTCACGAACCGGTTTCGAACCACCACTAGTGTCTTCTCCACTATCCTCCGGCCTTAGAACGGGATTGTGGAATCCGGTGAGTGACTAAACTTGGGAGGGATTTTGTATATGTGAAAGAGAGTGTTTGTGAGAGGTTTTTCTCAAGGTTTTTTTTCATCAAGATGAAGAAGAAGATTCCAAGTATCATGATCACTCTATTTAAAGAGTCAAGTTTGCATGTTCATGCAAACTTGAGATCACCAAATTTTGACACTTAAAATTCCACTCAAATGTTTGGGATTATGTGGCAAGCATGCATGTTTGAGTTAACCAAATTTTGACACTCAAAATTCCACTCAAACTTGTGGGGTTTATTTGGCAAACATGCAAGTTTGGTTAAACCAAATTTTGACACCTCAAAATTCCACTAACATGGATTTTTCCATTAGATGAAAGTCATTTTGACTTTCTTCATTTTAATTCAACAATTAATTTGAATAATGAATTTCAAAGTAAGGTAACATTAAATGATTAATTAAACTATTTAATTAATATTTAATATTAATTCAAATGCCAATCCCAATCAATTCCGACACATAATTGATTAAGATATTTAAATCTTATTTAAATATCTCAGATTCTCTCTTTTCGTTTAATTCGTAAATAAAACAAAATTGCGGTTAAATATATCGTATATATGTAACGCAGATTCCCTAACTTGAATTCGAACACTTCGAACTCACTCGTCACACTGTTCTATGGTTTAGTCCGATATGAGCTAGCAGAGGGACCTAATGGACCTATAGATCATGGGCTACAACAATCCAAGATTAACCGATTAAACTCATTAACCTGGTTAACCAACATTCGTTAACTACTAGGACACTCCACTATAGCCTAGTAGTTGCACTCCCCTCACTATAGATATATTTCTGTCCATCTGATATAACCATGATTAGTAAGTCGATCCTTCACAGGTTGTTCGTAACTAGAGCTGGGTCAATTTACCGTTTTACCCCTGAAGTTACTTCTTGTTCCTTATGTCTCACTGATCCTCTAATGAACAATTGGTTTGTGGTCCAACCAGTAAACCGAATCCCTCTCAGGCCAATGAGAGGGTGGGGCCCCTTGTTCAAGACCTGGAGTCAGTGCTTAAGGGAACTACCTTTCTTCTATCCCTAAAAGTGGGTAGGAGTGAATTCCGTCTTGCACCCCACGTCTCCAGCCATTCACCCAGTCTTACCCCTGAAATGGGAGGCCTGTTGAGTCGGCGAACTAGAGCCACTCTCACCCATGCAAATCTAAGGATAATTCCGAATAAATAGGAGTTCATGGTTAGCTCAGGATTAAAACCGAGTTACCTAGGTTATCGAATGAAAAGAAAATCAGTCTCAACAGTAAACAACTTTATAAATTGAGAGTGGTTTTCTTCATGGTCCGATCTTATGCAATACTCATTGCATAGGACGCCCCCACTCACATGTCTCCACATGTACAATTTAGTGATCACATTGTTTATATCATATACAAAAGTGGGCCGCATCCATAGTGTCCCCAGAATAAGGTACTCAGCCTTATCCTTATACTATAGATCATTTTGACTATATACTTGAACTTGATCCACTCTTATGTCTCTACATATAGTTCAAGTAATCATACTATAGCCAGAGTGTTCTTAGTTTATTTGATTTAGATTAATGATCGTAAAGTTCACTTTATTCAATAACAATTTTTTACTGAATAAACATCAATAATAACTTTATTGAAAATAGAATATATCTTTGTTTACAAACTATGAGTTTTAGGACATAAAACCCAACATTTCTTTCATCTAATCCTAGTTCGTACTTGGTATTCATATGAAAATCCAAGCGATTCCTGCAAGTATTTCTTAACAAAAAAATCCAAGGTGGCTACTTACCTCGTTGTCAACATTGAGGACCTCTGTTCTTGAGCTTCTAGTACCCGATTTACCTCAACTTTCCTTTCACACACTCCTTATTATGTCTACTTTCTGGAACCATAGAGTTTTTCATGAGAATCCATCTGGAAGGGGGTTAAAATTGAGAAAAACCGAGGGAAGGTTGAGTTTTGGGTTGACATGGCCAGTTCAACTGAACCGCCCACGTCATCGTCTTCTTCCTCCAGACGGGGAGAAGGCGCGTGCGACCGTTCGCGCCGCCGTCGTAAACTCGCCCTCCCCAACTCCTATCACACTGTTTGTCCCCTCGATTCCTTCATAAAACTTAAAGAAGGTGTTACAAGGAAGAGCTAGGGATTGATTTTATACCTTCTCATCGGATTGTAGCCTAAGATATTTGCTTCCAAATTTCGTCCAAAATATGATTTCTCGCTGGTGTAAAAACAGAGGATTTCTTATTGGGTAGCCGATTCTTGGGGTTTTTTAGGCTCGATTTCTTCACGAAACCTCTTCCTTATTGTTCCCTTAACCTAAAGGAATTAGTTTGGAGGAATGACTTTGAGTGTAGGACCTTAATTTTGAGAAATCACTCTCGGTCTGCAAGTTACCCGACGCCTCCGATTTACAATCTCTTGGGTATCTTGTTCTTTAACGTTTCAGCTCTTTATTCCTTCATCAAAGTTACTCATCTTCTTTTTTCTGAAGCTAAAAGAATCCTTAATTTGAAGAAAAAGTGGTCGTAGATAGGAATTCGACACTTACCTCCAATTTGAGCCCAAAACGGATTTTCTTCAATTGGGAACGTTCTTGAGGTTATTTCTCTTCGCGGTCTTCTATGAAAACATTCCTTGGAGGTGCAGAAACCTATTGGGGTCGTCCTTGCTCGAAGAATACTTGTATATCCTTGGATTGGAATTTTGAGTTTTCCTTGAAGCTTTTTAATGGCAGATTGGATTGGGCGAATGGTTTCTAGGCACTTTCAGGACTCTATTCCTTCGTAGAACTTGTGGGTAATGTTGTTTAGAAGCTATAGGATCAAGTTTGAAAGGAAATGGTGGAGAATTGCTCTCGAATTTGGAAGAAGCCTGAGAGTAGGAGACCCAAAATCTAAACACTTATTGCCAACAGCTAGGTGCTCGACCTTGCTCGATTCTTGTTCCAAATGATTGCCCCAACTACAGAATTTATAGGGGAAACTTAAACCAACATTGGGAGCTCCAGAATCATCGTGAATTGTCGGTTGGATTTTCTAGAAAATCCGTTGGAAATATCTATTCCGATCAGAGCCTCACCGACGTTGGTTTTGAAGCCTAGCCGTTGGATGTGACGATCCGTGAGACTCGACATTCGAAGGATTTTGTGCAGAAGGCACTGTGAAGGTTCTGATTTTTTAGCAGAATGGTAAATCCGTAATTATCCTTAACTTCAAGGGTATTTTGGTAATTTGCCACTTTTCGAATATTTTATTATTATTTTCTCGAAAAATCGATAATTTTCCTAAAAATTCTTCATCTCTTGTTGGTCATTTCTCCGTTCTTGAACATCTTGAAATTCCTTCTAGATAAGGAATTAAAAATCTCGCAAGATCCTTGATATTGGAAAAATGACATTTTCGTCCCTTTCGCTTATGCTTTCATTCCAATCTTTCTCCAAAGGTCTTAAGTCCTTAAGATTACTCCTTAGGGTATAGAAATGACTTACTAAGTCTCGTTTCCTTGCTTAATTCTCATAATTTCTTTCCTAGGATCTTTTGGGTCATGCATAGGTGTCTTTCCTTCACTTTTAGGGTGTTACAACACGTGACTAGATTACTCAAATTTGATTGGAAATTGTTTATGTATGCAGGTACAAGCAAACCATTAGGCACAAAAGGAAGCTATCTTAAAGGTATTTCATGTAGGACTTCAGATGATTGCAGGGATAATGTTTTTTGTGATTCTAAATTAAACATGTGCTTCTGTCATGGCAAGAAGCATCCCTTCAATTTCAACTCGAAGTCTCACAAGATGAGTAAGAACATTCATTTAGAAGACAACAAGGAGATCAAAGAAGTGCCTCTCAACAACTAATCAATATAATGAAGATGATCATAAAGAACTTGATCGATGTGACCCTGTATTTAGATTCTCATAATTAATAAACGATATTTTTGTTTAGTTCGTGTGCCTCTTAAGGTTTCGGGTCATAGTATACAATACGAATACAAGATACACTAACATGCTCGTTCCACATGAAGCTATTTAATGCAACAAATTATTCATAACAACATACCATAAAGAATCATATACATGACAAAGACATCATGAGTCAAAAATCGAGACTCGACTCTATCTCGAACTCTATAGCTCCATAGTTCATGCACACTCTCGTCTCGGGTGTGCAGTTAGTTTATATTTAAAAAGATGAGTAGTGTGATATAGTAACAACGTTTAGAAAATGCTCAATTTTGAAGGACAAGAAAGAGAGTAATCTAAAAATTATTGTTATAATTATTTATATTATATTTGCGATTATTATATTATGATGAGACGGTTTAGGTGAGATCTACCGTAGACCCAACTTTCAATTCCCTTATGGAATCTAGTTGGTCTGGGGATCATCTCTGCTCCTCTCTTCTTGAGAATTTATACATCCCTCATTATTATATGGACAACTATCTCTCGAGTTAGGGTTTAGGTTTATCCTCAATAGAAAAATAAAGTAGAGCATCTAGAACCCAAGCGGAGAGCATGCATGTGGGGAGTGTGTAGAAAAGTACAATGCATCCAAATCAATCGATAAATGAAATTAGAGCCAAAGTGAAAACATGATGTTTTAATCTACAAGACACAAAATCATATTTGCATACGTTCATTTCCTGACCTTAATAGTGGGGTCACTTCTTGAGTAGTTTTCAATATTCATTCTATCATAAAAAAAAAAAAATTACAGTAATGAAAATGACATATAAACGGTTGTTGGCTTCTCCTATGGAGGCTATAGAACGAAATCTTTTGTGCTAAATCCAACATTTATTATATTTTTCTCTCTTTTAATTTCGTTTTACAAGAGTCACTATGGGGTCACCTCCGGAGTATTTTTCAATATTCATTCTACCATTAAAAATAAAGGTTTGAAATATTTTTTTAGAGGTCAAAAGTATTTCTATTTGAATCACATCCAAAATATAGAATCATTACCATCAACTTTTGAAAAATTCATTGATTGATTATTGTAGGTTAGTCTTTTTAGTTATTCCCATTTGGGTCATCATACCATATTTTGGTTTCATATTACCTAATTTAGCAAATATTCCTCAATTATATAAAAGTTTTGGGTACAAAATTGAAGACACAAAATTATCATCACTCAAAAATCTCTAAAATCCCTTCCAAAGTCATGGACAAAAACATTTCTATCAAGTTCGCTTTCCTAGCTGCAATCATCTTGTTCTTCGCCGTGATCGATACAGGTTTAAAATATGTTGTAGTTATTAAAATGATATATCTTTTTTTTCAAATGATTAAAATGATCCCAATTCATTACATGCATCCCTTTTGTGATCTTGTAGGTTAATTTTGTTCATCATAATATTTCTTCTTGTATTAAATAAATAACATCCCATTTAATGTTGTATTTCTAAAATCAAATATTAGTAAAGTAATAACATCCCATTTTTGTTTAGTTCGTGTGCCTCTCAAGGTTTCGGGTCATAGTATATCATACGAATACAAGATATACTGACATGCTCGTTCCACATGAAGCTATTTAATGCAACAAATTATTCATATAACAACATATCATAAAGAATCATATACATGACAAAGACATCATGAGTCAAAAATCGAGACTCGACTCTATCTCGAACTCTATAGCTCCATAGTTCATACACACTCTCGTCCATGGTGTGCATTTAGTTTCTATTTAAAAAGAAAGAGTAGCTTGATATAGTAGTAACCTTTAAAAAATGCTCAATTTAGAAGGACAAGAAAGAGAGAAAGAGAGAGAAAGAGAGTTATCTAAAAATTATTGTCATAATTATATATATTATGATTATGATTATAATTATTATATTATGATGAGACGGTTCAGGTGAGATCTATCATGGACATAACGTTCAATTCCCTTATGGAATCTAGTCGGTTTGGGGAACATCTTTGCTCCTCTCTTATAGAGAGCATATACATCCCTCATTATTATATTTATGACTATCTCTCAAGCTTTGGTTTAGGTTCCTCAATAGAAAAAAATTAAAATAGAGCATCTAGAACCCAAGCGGGGAGCATGTGTGTGGCAGTATGTAGAAAAGTACAATGCATCCAAATCCACCAAAAAATGAAATTAGAGCCAAAGCCAAGACATGATGTTTTTTTCCACTAGACACGAACTCATATTTGCATGTGTGCATTTCTCGACCCTAATCGAGACTTCATGCATTATGCTCATGCATTGGGGGATACCTCTATTCCATCACGAGGGTACGGACACATACACCACTAGACAGATGAAGTATTATTATGTTTTAGATAATGCTGCCATTACGGTTACTAATTCTAATGGGTGTTTAGCATAAGGAGCTACCAGAGTAGGCTTGTCCGACAAGAAAAGGGGTCCAGCGGTGTACGAACTATCTAATGAGTTTGTACTTGCACGTATGGGCTGTGTGTAGAGTATATGACATACATCTAAGCTGCCCATTAATATAGTATCGTGGGAAAAAAGACTGATATGATAGGTCCTGTCATTGCATTCGCATGTTTATTGCATTTAATCCCAATAGTGGGGTCATTTCCTGAGTATTTCTCAAAATACTCAAGCCACGTGTTACCTCTATTTCAAGTTAAGGCAAGATATTTCTGTACGGCTGACGACGACATTGTAATTCGAGACCATGGCACATGCATAGAGTAGTTGTATTATTTTCTTAGACTTAGGCTAGAATAGGATGCTTTTAATTTAAACGTTTATTTATTTTATTTATTCTTTTGTTGTGTCGTTTTTAAAAGTGTTTTCAAAACACGTAAGAACATGGTTGTATCTTAAAATGAAGATGTCGTCTTATGAAAGTTTAAATAAAATATTTCTGCATTCAATGTTAATGATATTTATACGGTGACTACCTTAAATAAATTCATTGGTTGATTTGTACATTAGTTTTTTTTTTTTTTTTTTTAATTTTCCCATTTTAGTTATCATACCATATTTTGGTTTCATATTACCTAATTTGGAAAGGAGTAAATATTCTCAATTATATAAGGAGTAAATATTCTCAATTATACAAGAGTTTGGGTAGAATTATCAACCCCAAAAAGCTCTAAAATCCCTTAGTCATGGACAAGAACATTTCTATAAGTTCGCTTTCCTAGGTGCAATCATCTTGTTCTTCACGGTCTTCGATACAGGTATCTTGTAGTTATTAAAAATTTGACAAGTGTTTGAGGGTTGAGTCGGGTTAGGTCAGATTATGAGATTTTCTAGACCGAACCCAATTATTTGCATTATAAATTTTTCAGCATAAACAACCCTTGTTATATAATGAATCCAACTCAACCCAACTCAACCATAAATTTTTTGGGATAGATAGTTTGTTCAGGTAGTTCGAGTTATTTATTCAATTTTTTTTATTTTGATAAAAATAAAAATAAAAATTAGTTTGTAAAATATATGTTTATTTATTTTCATACGTTTGGTTACCACTTGCAATTCAATTTTGTGAGCAAAGAATGAACCAGTAGAACTCAATTCAACATATGTTTTGAAAAATTACTTTTACAAGATCTAGTAGAAAATAAATAATTATGAAATAAAATAAATACGTATATATAAACACTTTTAAAAGATCTGGTAGAAAATAAATAATTATGAAATAAAATAAATACGTATATATAATTTTATTGTAACAAAAATGTATATTTTAAAATTAACAATAAATTTAGATTGTTTTGGTTCAATCTAGTTTTGGGAACCCATAAACAACCTCACTCATAAAAGTTTTCAGTTATTTGAATCTAGTCCAAATAAGTTCATAACTGAACTCGAACCAGATTGGTTCGGTCAATCCATCTAGTTTAAGGGTTATAAAAGTTTTCAGTTATTTGAATTCAATCCAAATAAGTTCATAACCTAACTCGAACCGCACAGGTTAGGTTGGGTTGATCGAATTTTTTGGGTCATTAGATTGATTTTGATATTAATTTGAGTATTACTTTGTTTGATGAACAGTGACAAGCAAACCATTGGGAATACAAGGAAGTCATATTCATATTACGTGCAACACTGTCCAAGATTGCTTTAATCCTAATGTTTGTGAGTGCAAATTTGGGCTGTGTTTTTGCGTACCTAAGAGCCCGTCGCCGCCCTTCAGCTTCCACCATGACAACATCAGTGATACCACTCAAAACTAAGAAGTGGCTCTCAACAACTATTCAATAAATACCATTATTTTCATTGCAATATGCTTTACACAAATGAATAAGACGGTGATAAAACCATGTATTTCAATATTATATTAGATTAAATTGAAAAATTACTTTTCATTTATGATTTATGAGTTCGAGTATGATTATTGTGGATGAGCGATTGAGGTAGATGAGAGATGACTGCGTGAATTGCGTCGTTTTATAGAATGTTTTATAGGGCCGTTATGTATCGTCGTCAGCCTCAAGGTTTTATGACGCATCTACTATGGAGAGGGTCTAGCCTTACTCCGACTAGTCTTTGCGTCGTCTGGTGACTGGCTTTCGTACCATTTGTAATGGCCCAAAGCAAACAAAGTTGGGCTTGGCTGTTACAAATGGTATCAGAGCCAAACATCGGGCGGTGTGTTAGCGAGGACGTTAGGCCCTTAAAGGGGTGGATTGTGAGATCCCACATTGGTTGGAGAGGGGAACGAAACATTACTTACAAGGGTGTGGAAACCTCTTCCTAATAGACACATTTTAAAACCATGAGGCTGACGACGATACATATTAAGCCAAAGCGGACAATATCTCTTAGTGGAGGGCTTGAGTAGTTATACTTTAGTTGTCATATATCTTACAGGCAAATGTCTTTGCTGCCGAAAATCCAAATCTTTCAACTAAAAACAATAAACAGAGCATTCTTGATTAGCCACTTCATGCTCAAGTCCTTACTTTGTGTTAGTAGGACCAGTCAAAGCTCTATGCTCTCTCTTTTAGTGTGGGATTATGTTCGGGAGAGAAAGGAATCTGTGGTGGCAGCGAACAACGAACAACAAGACTACAACTTAATTTTGACTTTTCACTCTATAAAATGAGCACAATTCATTAAACAAAAAATTACAATACTATGAAAGTTATTAAAAGATCAGAATCAGTTCAATCTCCTCGTCCCTCTCGCGTGCCATGACCTTGTCTATACCCGAAAACATAAAACAAATTGAAGTAGATGCATTTTAATACACAAAAATACTGGAGTCATCACATGGTTGATGTTTTCACCTTCCTCACGGTACTACGACCTTGTCTTAAATAAGCCTAAAACCAGACTATGATTTTAGGTCCCATTAGACATTGAAAGACTTACATGTATGTATTTTTTTATCTTAACAATAGGGTCACTTATGGTGTTTTTTTAAATAGTCATTCTCTTCCTAACATTTTTTCCGTTAAAAACATGATTCATAATTGTTAATTTAAATTTTATTGTCAAGTAAATATTTGAAATATTTCTATAAAGGCTCCAAGGTTTCATGAAAACATTTGAAAACTCTCCTAATATGTATATTGCATACCTTAAAATTAGAGTCGTTACACATAATTTACATTTTCATCCATGAATTTTTACTAATTACGATGTTTTGGTTTGTAAAAGGTTAATATCTATAAATGTTTAAAAGAATTAAATAAATTTTAAAAAAAAAATTATGAAGAAATTAACGATACTTTTTTATTTTTCGAGTTGTTCTGCTGGATCGATCGTTCAAGACCTTTGGTCTCTATCCGGACCCGATGAATAAAATGGGAACACTTCTTATGGACTCGATGAGAATGATTCTGATCTAGTTCATGACCTATTAGAAGTAGAAGGCGCTCTATTTGGATTGGGATCCTCACGGACAAAAAAGATTGTAGTCAGTTTGATAGTGATCGAGTGACATTGCTTATTCTGCCCGAACCTAGGAATCTCTTCGATATGATACAAAATAGATCAGCATCATAATTATTTTAAATTAATTAACCAAAAGATAATGCTAAAGACCAAACTGAGCATTACTAACAACTACGAGTAAAATGTAAAATATTCGAACCAATAACCAAATGGAAACTAAACTTTGAAGTATAATAAAAATGTAACTGTGGGATCTCACATCGGTTGGAGAGGGGAACAAAACATTCCTTATAATGTCGTAGAAACTTCTCCCAAGCAGTCACGTTTTAAAACCGTGAGGTTGAGAGCAATATGTAACGGCTCAAAACGGACAATATTTTTTTGCGGTGGGCTTGGACGGTTGTAACATATCAAAGAATACAATTTTTGTTAACAGTAAGCTTGGACTATTGTAACATATCAAAGAAGACAATATCTATTAGCGGTGGACTTGGGCTGTTGTAACCGGTCAAGCCGAAAAATATTTCTTAGGGGTGAGATTAAAATGATATATATATATTTTTTTAAATTATTTCCATCCTTTGGAAGAAATAAAAACTTGATCCCAATTCATTACTTGTATCCCTCTTGTGGTCTTTACGTTAAGTTTGTAAATGGTAATCTTAGTGTATTAAATTCATAACATCCAATGTTGTATTTCTAAAATTCATATTAGCAAATTAATTGAATATTGTCCCAAAGATTATACAATGGGATGGACAACAATGAAACGAACCTCATCCCATCAAACCATTTACAATACAACATAATCGCAAACAAACTTAGTCTCAACTTTGCTTTCATTATTGCGATGATAGTGCCCCTCGTCTCTTCTTTTGGTAATTTTCAACCTTGTTTCTTTTTCTTCTTTTTTTTTTTTTTTTGTTTTTTTGATAACTCTCCAAAAGTAGAGTTATATCAAGTCTTTTTACAGTTAATTTTGCACTTATACTCACTATTTTCTCATTAATTGCTCCATTTATTCTAATTAGTATACATGAAATAGCCAATTGTGGTTTAATATGAAAAGAAGATTAATTTCCATAAATCGAGCTTAATTGTATGCTTAATTGAGCTATTTGGTAAAATTCTAGAACATTTATGCTGAAACCATGATGCTATAGCAAATCTGGAAACAACACTGCTAGCAAATCTAGAAATAAATTGCAGACCTTGATGCTGAAGCAATCAGGAAATCTGGAAATAAATTGCAGACCTTGATGCTGAAGCAATCCGAAAAGTAAACTTTTCGGGGATGACCTGGAAATTTTAATCCACATCAGCAGTCCATGTGGATCATTGGCTACCAAATTAGAAACATCGTAGGTGGTCAATTTTATCCTTCCTCAGCCCTAAATTAGAAGAAACAAGCATTATAAAAGGAAAAGAATACCTAAAATAGGGAGGGGCCACATTTGGGGGAGAGAAATCGGATTAGACAGCAGCAGCGGAGGGGCCACACTTGGGGAGAGAAATCGGATTAGACAGCAGCAGCCTTCGCTGCTGTAAAACCAGAGAAGAAGAAGAAAATCCTAATCCAGCAACTATTGACAGTAGAATGAAAAGGAGACCAACAAGGATTGATTAGGGCAAAGAGTTGGGGAGAGAAATCGGATTAGACAGCAGCAGCCTTCGCTGCTGTAAAACCAGAGAAGAAGAAGAAAATCCTAATCCAGCAACTATTGACAGTAGAACGAAAAGGAGACCAACAAGGATTGATTAGGGCAAAGAGGTGGATGTGAGAGCTCAAGGGAAGGGAACTTCCAGAACGACAACAAAACAGGATAACTTTCTATTTTCTTATTCTCTTTTCTCATTCCAGCAATTTTACATGATTGAGATGCAAATTCCTCTGTTTAATTTAGTTTGTATGGAGAGCTTGTTGGATCGATGTGACAACCCTAGAAGGGGTGAACAGGGTTTCAACAATAATTTTTTTTTTAATAACAATAAAACTTGATACCTGTTGGGTTTTATGTCCTAAAATTCATAGTTTGTAAACAAAAACATATTCTATTTTCAATAAAGTTATTATTGTTGTTTATTCAGTAAAGATTGTTATTGAATAAAGTGAACTTTACGACTAAATCCAATAAACTAAGAACACTATGGCTATAGTATGATTACTTGAACTATATGTAGAGACATAAGAGTGGATCAAGTTCAAGTATATAGTCAAATGATCTATAGTATAAGGATAAGGTTGAGTACTTTATTCTGGGGACACTATGGATGCGGCCCACTTTTGTATATGATATAAACAACGTGATCACTAAATTGTACATGTGGAGACATGTGAGTGGGGGCATCCTATTCAATGAGTATTGCATAAGATCGGACCATGAAGAAAACCGCTCTCACTTTATAATGTCGTTTACTGTTGAGATTGATTTTTTTTTCATTCGATAACCTAGGTAACTCGGTTTTAGTCCTGAGCGAACCACGAACTCCTGTTTATTTGGAATTATCCTTAGATTTGCATGGGTGACTCGGCTCTAGTTCGCCGACTCAATAGGCCTCCCATTTCAGGGGTAAGACTGGGTGAATGGCTGGGGACGTGGGGTGCAAGACGGAATTCACTCCTACCCACTTTTAGGGATAGAAGAAAGGTAGTTCCCTTAAGCACTGACTCCAGGTCTTGAACAAGGGGCCCCACCCTCTCATTGGTCTGAGAGGGATTCGGTTTACTGGTTGGACCACAAACCAATTGTTCATTAGAGGATCAGTGAGACATAAGGAACAAGAACTAACTTTAGGGGTAAAACGGTAAATTGACCCAGCTCTAGTTACGAACAACCTGTGAAGGATCTTCTTACTAATCATGGTTATATCAAATGGACAGAAATATATCTATAGTGAGGGGAGTGCAACTACTAGGCTATAGTGGAGTGCCCTAGTAGTTAACGAATGTTGGTTAACAAGGTTAATGAGTTTAGCCGGTTAATCTTGGATCGTTGGAGCCCATGATCTATAGGTCCATTAGGTCCCTCTGCTAGCTCATATCGGACTAAACCATAGAACAGTGTGACGAGTGAGTTCGAAGTGTTCAAATTCAAATTAGGGAATATGCGCTACATATATACGATATATTTAACCACATTTTTGTTTTATTTACGAATTAAACAAAAGGAGAGAATCTGAGATATTTAAATAAGATTTAAATATCTTAATCAATTATGTGTCGGAATTGATTGCGATTGGCATTTGAATTAATATTAAATATTAATTAAATAGTTTAATTTATGTTACCCTAATTTGAAATTCATTTTCAAATTAATTGTTGAATTAAAATGGAGAAAGTCAAAATGTTAACTTCATTTAATGGAAAAATCCATGTTAGTGGAATTTTGAGGTGTCAAAATTTGGTTTAACCAAACTTGCATGTTTGCCAAATAAACCCCACAAGTTTGAGTGGAATTTTGAGTGTCAAAATTTGGTTAACTCAAACATGCATGCTTGCCACATAATCCCAAACATTTGAGTGGAATTTTAAGTGTCAAAATTTGGTGATCTCAAATTTGCATGAACATGCAAACATGACTCTTTAAATAGAGTGATCATGGTACATGGAAGGTCTTCTTCTTGGTGAAAAACCTTGAGAAAAACCTCTCACAAACACTCTCTTCATATATACAAAATCCCTCCCAAGTTTAGTCACTCACCGGATTCCACAATCTCGTTCTAAGGCCGGAGGATAGTGGAGAAGACACTAGTGGTGGTTCGAAACTGGTTCGTGAGGAAAAAGAAGTTTGAACTACAAAAGGTTAGTATTCAAACTCATTAAGTTTTAATACTTATGAACATGGTAGTTAGTTATAATTGATGTTCTAAAAGTGCCTAAGATCCAAATTGCTTCCGCATGTGTTATATTAACACCATCAATACCATGCCATAAAAATTAACAATAATTTAGAATTTAAATAGAAAAAGGAATTTAAATAGGAAAAGGGTTAGAAAATATAACACCTTAGTTTTATAGTGTTTGGGTCAAACTCGACATACTCCACTACCCAAGCGCCTCTTGGGAATTTGAATAAAACTTTCTGACTCTTTCCACGGATCAGAGCCCGAGCCGAACCGCTACACTGCTCCTTTTACGAGTGCAAGAGCAAACTCAATCCTTTCCACGGCTCAGGATCAAACCGGTATACCGTTCTTTTTACGAGTTCAAGAGCAAACTCAATCGTTTCCACAACTCAAGATCAAACCGGTACAACTGTCTGAAATCTTATAGAAACACACCACAACTCTCTGAAGTAATAGATTTACAATTTTCTCACAATTCAATAGATCTCTCTCAAGAATAAGATAAACAAGAAAAATAATTGGAAGGAGAGAGCAACAATGGAGGCTTTTAAACAAAAATTTTAGATCGAAACACACCACAACTCTTTGAAGTAATAGATTTACAATTTTTTCGCAATACAATAGACATCTCTCTCAATCTCTCTCAAGAATAAGATAAACAAGAAATAGAATTGGAAGCTTTGGAGAGAGCAACAATAGAGGCTTTTAAACAAAAATTTTAGATCAAGAAAACTATGGAAATTGTGTATTGTGTTCTATGTTGTATGTGTTGTGTTCTGAAAAATATGAAGAGGTGATGAGAGAAATAGAATGAGGCTTTTAAACAAAAATTTTAGATCGAGAAAACTATGGAAATTGTGTATTGTATTCTGAAAAACATGAAGAGGTGATGAGAGAAATAGAATTGGAAGCTTTGGAGAGAGCAACAATGGAGGCTTTTAAACCAAAATTTTAGATCGATAAAACTATGGAAATTGTTTATTGTGTTCTATGTTGTGTGTGTTGCGTTCTGAAAAATATGAAGAGGTGATGAGATAAATAGAATTGGAAGCATCTCTCTCAATCTCTCTCAAGAATAAGATACACAAGAAATAGAATTGGAAGCTTTGGAGAGAGCAACAATGGAGGCTTTTAAACAAAAAAAAATTAGATCCAGAAAACTACGAAAATTGTGTATTGTATTCTATGTTGTGTGTGTTGTGTTCTGAAAAATATGAAGAGGTGATGAGAGAAATAGAATTGGAAGCTTTGGAGAGAGCGAACACCACAATTCTCTAAAATAATAGATTTAAAATTTTCTCACAGTACAATAGACATCTCTCTCAAGAATAAGATAAACAAGAAATAGAATTGAAAGCTTTGGAGAGAGCAACAATGGAGGCTTTAAACAAAAATTTTAGATCGAGAAAACTATGGAAATTGTGTATTGTATTCTATGTTGTGTGTTTTGTGTTCTGAAAAATATGAAGAGGTGATGAGAGAAATAGAATTGGAAGCTTTGGAGAGAGCAAGACCACAACTCTCTCAAGTAATAAATTTACAATTTTCTCACTATACAATAGACATCTCTCTCAAGAATAAGATAAACATGAAATAGAATTGGAAGCTTTTGAGATAGCAACAATGGAGTCTTTTAAACAAAAATTTTAGATCGAGAAAACTATGGAAATTGTATATTGTGTTCTATGTTGTGTGTGTTGTGTTGTGAAAAATATGAAGAGGTGATGAGAGAAATAAAATGAGGCTTTTAAACAAAATAAAATGAGGCTTTTAAACAAAAAATTTAGATCGAGAAAACTATGAAAATTGTGTATTGTATTCTATGTTGTGTGTTGTGTTCTCAAAAATATGAAGAGGTGATGAGAGAAATAGAATGAGGCTTTTAAACAAAAATTTAAATCGAGAAAACTATGGACATTGTGTATTGTGTTTTATGTTGTGTGTGTTGTGTTCTGAAAAATATGAAAGAGGTGATGAGTTTAAATAGTGATGAAGTTGAGAAAACTATGGAAATTGTGTATTATATTCTATGTTGTGTGTGTTTGTTTGGAAAATATGAAGAGGTTATGAGTTTAAATAGGGATGAAGTTGTAAAAATAGGAATTGATACGGACCAATAAAACGTGAAACACGAAAAATAATATTTATTTATTTTTAAATTTATCGTAAAAAATTATAGACCACATGTTTCATTTAAGTATATATATATATATATATATATATATATATATATATATATATATATATATATATATATATATTTATTTAAATACCATTATCTCGGCAATAATGAGCCAAGTATGTAATAATATAATAATAATAATATATTAATGAAAAACATGTCGGTTACAAAGTAATTAGAAAGTTTTATAATTCTAATTTAAATATTATAAATGTAATTTAAATAATTTTAAAATTCAAGAAAACTAGTTTTCATTGAAATAGTAACAACTTTTATTTTAGTTTAAAGTAATTGAAAATTCCACCATTTGTTACTCTAGCAAAGTTATAAATGTCATATTTCGATTGGTCCATGATGTCAATTTTGCCCGCTGGTCCGTCAATTTTGTCACCACATCATCACGTCAACTATCTTGTTTTGAATTTGATTGGTCCATGATGTCAATTTTGCCGCTACATCATCACGTCGGGTATCTTGTTTTGACTGAAACTTCTCCGTTTTATATCTAATTTGAGTGAACCAAAAAAGACGTTCAAATCGTTATTCCCAACCTTACACTGTGGACAGAATACTGAGAATTGTTAATAATTGAAGGTAGGTTTGATATCATCCGAACATCAATTAATTAATTAACCTTCGTGTTTATAATGTATTTGGGCTTCAACTGAAAGATGGTATCATCACTATCATTTACTTGATAAAAACTATTTGTTTTCCTCTCGACTAATCAAAACCGTAAAGAAACAATATGATTTCCTCGTTGATTAATCAAAACTCTTCAGTGACTACAAACTAAGAGACGTATTGTCACTATCATTTACTTAATAAAAATTATTTATTTTCCTCTTGACTAATCAAGATCGTAGCACAAAGAAATTACTAGACCTAGTAATCACTATCATTATATTAGAGAACTGTTTGATTTCCTCGTCGACTAGTCAAAATCGTACAGTAAAGAAATCATAAGACCTGTCGTTCGTGACTCTTAATTAATTGTAGAAACTATTTGATTTCCTCAACGAATCAAAATCCTAGGTGATTACGACTTTTATTACCGATTAAAGAAGAAATCCTTTGATTTACTAAAAGATAAATCAACGATTCATTTATTTAATAAACTATTTAGTTTCCCCTCGACGAATCATACTCATAGCAATCACTATCAATATTAGTGAGTTATATTCCTCGTCGACTAATAAACGACATTGAAGAAACTATAAGACCTAGCATTCAAGATATTCAACTAAAGAGACTATTTGATTTCCTCATCGAAGAATCAAAATCGTATAGTGATTACGAACTATGGAACCAAGAGATCACGATTACCGATTAAAGAGGAAATCGTTTCGTTTTCTGAAAGATTATCCATCCGACATACTTGATTGCTTGTGATTCGTGAGCCACCGATAAATTCCAACCACTGACTCGTCGCATTTCTTGTCGAGAAAACTCAAAGGCCGCGCGCAAATTTCGCCTTCTTTAACTCTCCTTCAAGTTCCCGCTCTTGGTTTATATAGAGCTTTACGGGAACGTTTGCCAGTTGCGTTTTATTTACGGAGGAGAAAATGGTAAAAAAGTATTGCGGTAATTCGTCTGATTTGCACGGATGTAAACGGCGCCATTTACTAACGGTCTGGACTGGGTCATACTATTAAAAATTAATGGGCTCAAAGAAGCCCAAATACATTATAAACACGAATGTATGTTAGGATCGCACAACAACGCACACGCTCGATCTAGATGAACACAAAGAATAGGATAGAGAAAATTGCAAGAAGAACTCTGGTTAAAAGAATTTTTTTTATTGATGACTTCAGGTATGTACAACAAGAGAGAGTAGAGAGAATAGAAAGTTACATCTCAAAGCTCTACCGGACGGGATATATATATATAGTTCAATTTACTATATATAGCTTTACCAGATTTAACCATCTACTATATATAGCTATTTACTATATATAGCTTTATCCGATTTAACCATCTACTATATATAGCTATTTACCGGATATAGTTTTACCAAATATAGCTTTACCAGATAATAACCGTTGACCAAGCTATAAATAAGCATCAGGCTCCATAACCTAACAATTCTCCCACTTGGAGACTGATCTAGTCAACCAAGAATTTCATTCTCAAACGACCATGAGCATCTTCATGGTCTTCATGGCACCATATCAATTGAGGCTTTGCACAACCTCAATATTCCAACATCAACACATTTTATTAACATGTTTGCTGGATTCTTTGCACCCTCTATCTTCTCCAAACACATCACCCTCTTTCACTAACCTGCAAGTGAAATGGTATCGTCTTCTGTGTTTTCTCTTCAAATGATAGACCGGGTTCCTTCGCCAACTGTTTGACACTCTGACTATCTCTGTAAAGAATATCTTCGTGCTACTTCTTGCCCATTCTTCCAGATAGTCAGTCATCCATATCGTCTTCTTTCCAGCTTCAACTATTGCCACGTACTTAGCCTCAGTACAACGCATTTTTTAAGCCTAGACGTCTCATCATCCATGGCTTGCTCCCACTTGGTTGTATCCTCCAACTGTAGGGCCTCATCAAAGGGTTGTGGTTCCCTTTCATCAGCAACAGATAGTGTAATGAAGGTACATGCATATTTGGTACTCTGATAGTACAGGATGATCTTCTCAACACCAGTTCAGGTGTCACTTGCTCCACTGCTGATTCCTCTGCAACAACCTCAGAAGTTTGTTGAGTATCTGCTACAAAATCACTTGGTGATTTTCTCCGCAACTCAACCTCAACTCTCACTTGCTTTGTTGTCTTGGAACCTTGCTCCACATCTGGTTCCTCAGCAGTAGTCTTAGGAGTTTCTTGAGTATCTGCTACAACATCAATAGGTGAGTTTCCCTGCAACTCAAGCTCAACTCCCACTTGCTTCGTGGTCTTGGAATCTTGCTCCACATCTGGTTCCTCAGCAGTCGTCTCAGGAGTTTCATGAGTATCTGCTATAACCTCAGTAAGTGAGTTTTCCAGCAACTCAAGCTCAATTCCCACTTGCTTCATGGTCTTGGAACCTTGCTCCACATCTGGTTCCATTTCCAACCGCACTTTCTTCAATTCTCTAGTGGTCCTTGTGAAGCTAACTCGTTTCTGCTTGCTCATAACGTAGTTCTCACAACGACCCACATCAGCAGATTTCAGACCTTCTAAAATGTTGGGTTTTATGTCCTAAAACTCATAGTTTGTAAACAAAAAGATATTCTATTTCCAATAAAGTTATTATTGTTGTTTATTCAGTAAAGATTGTTATTGAATAAAGTGAACTTTACGACTAAATCCAATAAACTAAGAACACTCTGGCTATAGTATGATTACTTGAACTATATGTAGAGACATAAGAGTGGATCAAGTTCAAGTATATAGTCAAATGATCTATAGTATAAGGATAAGGTTGAGTACCTTATTCTGGGGACACTATGGATGCGGCCCACTTTTGTATATGATATAAACAACGTGATCACAAAATTGTACATGTGGAGACATGTGAGTGGGGGCATCCTATTCAATGAGTATTGCATAAGATCGGACCATGAAGAAAACCGCTCTCACTTTATAATGTCGTTTACTGTTGAGACTGATTTTTTTTTCATTCGATAACCTAGGTAACTCGGTTTTAGTCCTGAGCGAACCACGAACTCCTGTTTATTCGGAATTATCCTTAGATTTGCATGGGTGACTCGGCTCTAGTTCGCCGACTCAATAGGCCTCCCATTTCAGGGGTAAGACTGGGTGAATGGCTGAGGACGTGGGGTGCAAGATGGAATTCACTCCTACCCACTTTTAGGGATAGAAGAGAGGTAGTTCCCTTAAGCACTGACTCCAGGTCTTGAACAAGGGGCCCCACCCTCTCATTGGCCTGAGAGAGATTCGGTTTACTGGTTGGACCACAAACCAATTGTTCATTAGAGGATCAGTGAGACATAAGAAACAAGAAGTAACTTTAGGGGTAAAACGGTAAATTGACCCAGCTCTAGTTACGAACAACCTGTGAAGGATCGACTTACTAATCATGGTTATATCAAATGGACAGAAATATATCTATAGTGAGGGGAGTGCAACTACTAGGCTATAGTGGAGTGTCCTAGTAGTTAACGAATGTTGGTTAATAAGGTTAATGAGTTTAGCCGGTTAATCTTGGATCGTTGGAGCCCATGATCTATAGGTTCATTGGGTCCCTCTGCTAGCTCATATCGGACTAAACCATAGAACAGTGTGACGAGTGAGTTCGAAGTGTTCGAATTCAAATTAGGGAATATGCGCTACATATATACGATATATTTAACCGCATTTTTTATGTGTCGGAATTGATTGGGATTGGCATTTGACTTAATATTAAATATTAATTAAATATTTTAATTAATCATTTAATGTTACTTTAATTTGAAATTAAATATTCAAATTAATTGTTGAATCAAAATGAAGAAAGTCAAAATGTTGACTTCATTTCATGGAAAAATCCATGTTAGTGGAATTTTGAGGTGTCAAAATTTGGTTTAACCAAACTTGCATGTTTGCCAAATAAACCCCACAAGTTTGAGTGGAATTTCTAAAATCCAAATTGCTTCCGCATGTGTTATATTAACACCATCATAAAACTTCTTTCGCAGCCAGCCTCTTCATTCCTTTCGCGCTCATAGGTTCAAGTCTATTGTGCCGTAGACTTGAATTTAAAGCACTCTCAGCAGCTATGTTCATACACCCTGCAGTGGTGTATAGGGTTCCAGATTTTGAGCCACATGCTACCACCGTAGCACCCTTCATAATCTTCCACGAACCCTTCCCTAACTTTGTTGCATAACCTGTGCTGTCCAACTAACCAATAGAGATCAGGTTTCTTTTGAGACCAGGAATATATCTGACATCATTTAATGTCTACTGATTTCCTGCCGGAGTTTTTATGCAGACATCTCCTTTTCCTTTAATCTCCAAATCTTTGTTGTCGGCAAGATACACCTTCTCGAAATTTCCAGACTTGAAATTCCAGAACAACTCTTTATTTGGAGATGAATGAAAAGATGCACCTGAATCCAAAATCCAGGATTCAATCGAACTGTCCGCGCTGAGAATTAGAGCATCCCCGATGTCTTCTGTTGAATTTATAGAATCATCATCATCTCCAGATTTGTGATTCTGCTTCCTCTTTGGTCTTGTACAACCTGTCCGAAAGTGGCCTTTTTCTCCACAATTCCAACACGTTACGTTTGGTCAATTTGGATATTTTTCTCGGTTCTTTGATTTTGATCGCCCTTTGTTTGGGCCCTTTGGTTTACTTCTTCCCCTTCGATCAACACTGAGAGCATTGCCTGATGAATCTCCAGTTTCTCGTTTGCAAATACTTTCGCTGAGAACTACATCTCGAATTTCACCAAACTTCAGTTTATCAGATCCTCGGGAACTGCTGATTGCGGCAACAACAGTATCCCATGACTCGGGTAAGGATGACATCAAAATCAATGCTTTAATTTCATCTTCGAAATTAATTTCCACCGAACTCAGTTGACTTACGATCATATTGAATTCATTTATATGATCAGCAACACGTTCACCTTCAGACATCTGTAGATTGAACAATCTACGCATCAAATACACCTTGTTCATAGCCGACGGTTTTTCGTACATATTCGATAGCGCCTTCATCAGATCTGACGTTGTCTTCTCCTTGATAATGTTGACAGCCACGTTTCTAGATAGCGTCAACCTGATCATCCCTAAGGCTTGTCGATCATTGAGCTTCCACTGTTCCCTGGTCATGATATCCGGCTTCACCCCCAACAGAGGTTCGTGAAGATCTTTCTGGTACAGATAATCTTCAATCTGCATTTTCCAGAAACCGAAATCGGATCCATCGAACTTCTAAATTCCAATCTTTGAACTTTCCATCTTCAAAGATCGTGGTGAATTTTGCCTAGCTCTGATACCAATTGTTAGGATCGCACAACAATGCACACGCTCGATCTAGATGAACACAAAGAATGGGAGAGAGAAAATTGCAAGGAGAACTCTGGCTAAAAGGATTTTTTTTTATTGATGACTTCAGGTATGTACAACAAGAGAGTAGAGAGAATAGAAATTACATCTCAAAGCTCTACCGGACGTGATATATATATATATATAGTTCAATTTACTATATATATCTTTACCAGATTTAATCATCTACTATATATAGCTATTTACTATATATAGCTTTACCTGATTTAACCATCTACTATATACAGCTATTTACCATGTATAGCTTTACGGATATAACGGTTGACCAAGCTATAAATAAGCATCAATGAAGAGTGTAAGCATAAGATTCCTTGGAATGAATTCACTTATGGTGATTTAGGTTATGTAATAGCCAAGTCGACAGCCAGCAAATATTGTCTACTTTGGCCCATTACGTATCGTCGTGAGTCTCACGGTTTTAAAAGCATCTGTTAGGGATCAAAATGATATTAATTAACAAATTAGAGTGGCGCAGCGGAAGCGTGGTGAGCCCATAACCCATAGGTCCCAAGATTGAAACCTGCCTCTGATACCAACAATAAATAACATTCCCATTAACTACAAGGTCGTTATAATTTTTGGTTTCACAGGAATACTCATAAAGATAAATTGAAGGTTATCACTAACAAATATTGTCGTCTTCACCCTCCCTCACCTTCAACCTCACGATTATAAATGTATCTATTAGGGATCAATGATATTAATTAACTCTTTCAGGAACTTCACCAAACTCTTTTAAATACTCTATGGGTGCTGTCCAACTCATGGTCTTAAAATGCGTCTACTATGTTTGCCTTCAACGTTGAAACATCACTTATGTGGAATGAAAACTTGTTTGACCACACACGCCGCCTATGCGTGCATGTTCTATCATGTGCGACACAACAATGTTGCATCTCATGGTTATCTCGGTTCCCAACAACACGATCCATGTATCGTGATGCAATCTCATGTCTTGAGATACTCGATCATCTTGGTTTTTCTAGACACATTTGTTGGGATAGTTTGGCCGAGTGGTCTAAGGTGCCAGATTTAGGCTCTTGTCCGAAAGGGCGTGTGTTCAAATCCCACAGCTGTCATAATCATACTTTTTGAATCTCATCGTCCGACCCATGCATCGTATTGCAATCTCATGTTTAGAGTTAGCTTGACTATCTTGGTTTGTCAAGGCACATCTGTCGTGCAGTTTAGTCGAGTGGTTTAAGATGCCAGATTTGGGCTCTAGTCGTCTATTATGAAGAGATTCTAACCCAACTCCGACCAGTGTCTCGTGATCTTCTCACACTCACGACAAATCTAAAGGAGTACTCAATCTCTATTCACATTTTTCACTCGACTTTATGGCTTTGTTATACCTTAGGCAGAGTTTTCTTCCGCATTGAAACATCCATAATGTGGAATTAAAACTTGTTTGACCACACACGCCGTCTATGCGTGCATGTTCAATCATGTGCGACACAACATTGTTGCATCTCATCGTCATCTCAGTTCCCAACAGCACAACCCATGCATCGTATTGTAATCTCATGTCTCGAGATAGCTCGACCATCTTGATTTGTCCAAACACATTCGTCGGGATAGTTTGGCCGAGTTGTCTAAGGTGCTAGACTTCGACTCTGGTTCAAAAGGGCATGGATTCAAATCCCACAGCTGTCATTTATTTTAATTTTTTGTAAAGTCTCGTGCCCGCTGCTAACACATATTGTTTGTTTTGACTTTTTATTTATCGTTGTTAACATCGTGGTTTTAAAACGCGTCTAATATGGAGAGAGACTAGCCCAACTCCGACCAGTGCATCGTGTCAAAGTCATACTTTTTCAAATGTGCAGCTTTGTGATCTTGACACGATCATGACAAACCTTAAGGAGTACTTAATTCCCTTTCATATTTTTCATCTAGCTTTGTGGCTTTGTGGCTTTGTTGGACCTTAGGCAGGGTTTGCCTACGGGTTTCAAACATGAATAATGTGGAATTAAAACTTATTTGACCGCACACGCCGCCTATGCGTGCATGTTCAATCATTTGTAACACAACAACATTGCATCTCATGGTCATCTCGGTTCCCAACAACACGACCCATGCATCGTGATGCAATCTCATGTCTTGAGATAGCTCGACTATCTTAGTAGTCCAAACACAATTGTTGGGATAGTTTGGCTTAGTGGTCCAAGGTGCTACTTTTAGTCTCTGGTTTAAAAAGGGATTGGTTTCTAATCCCATAACTGTCATTTATTTTTATTTTTTTTAAACCTTTAGGAGTACTCAATCCCCATTCACATTTTTCACCGGCTTTGTGGCTTTGTTGGACCTTGGGCAGGATTTTTCTTCGGAATTCAAACATCACTTATGTGGAATTCAAACTTGTTTGACCACACACGCCGCCTATGCATGCATGTTTAATCATGTGCGACACAACACGTTGCATCTCATTGTAGATGAGAGCCCCCCAATCAGGTAAGACTCACAGTCTGCTCAAATCATCGAACATCATAACGGAAAGCATAGATGAAAGCTATCTGGCGACGAAGAAAAGCAAAGGACCCCCAATCATACTACTATAAAAAATAATAATAATAATAAAAAAAAAAAGTAGCACAAATATAGAAAAAGTAGTACAAATATCAAAAGTAAAGTTAGAATGTCTAAGTCATGGAGATAGATATAAGGGTTGAAGGGCCGTTAATACCTTTTTATATACTGTCTCAAAGTTTGCCATAAGTGAACTAAACATCTATGATGAAAGCTAGAGATCAAAATGATTAATATCAGCAGAAGCATGGTGGGCCCATAACTCACAGGTCCCACGATTGAAACCTAGCTTTGATATCATCATACTACATGTGAAATAACATAGTCAGCAAAAATAAGGGACACTACTTATCCTACAATACATAAAAGTGGCAGCGAACCACACATCACTCACCTATCTTTTTTGGTTTGATTGTCCTTCTTTCAGTGTCCCTCCACGAGGCGTCTCCGTCATCAAACCGAAGTTAAATCATGCTTCATGATAACGATTTACTTTGTTGATTGAATATCTTAGAGAAAAAAAATACTTGTTTGAGATTTGAATCACTCCGCAGGCAAGATCGATCATGTCAAGCTTAGATGATACTAAACATACAACCTAAACTACATAGCATTACAAAAAAAAACTTATTACTTAGTTAAAAGAAGGCATAAATGATCTTTTTACTACCTTTTTCAAGTCTACAAGACAACATAAGTGGTTATATATAGCCTCAACATGAAACCCTTAACCTTCCACTAGGAATTTTAAGAGTTGTATCATTCATACTTTTAGGACTATAGTTAGCCACTATGAAAATGAGAAATTTTAAGAGTTGTGTCATTCATACTTTTAGGACTATAATTAACCACTGTGAAAATGTAACGATCTTATTTTTTTTTACTAAAATAGAGTCGTACCATATGCATGATGTGATCTTTTTATGTGGAAATATTCATTTTAAATGTTTCATCAGTCCCATGGACTTACATAATAAAAATAAAATTCGTAAATAAATCGAAAACATATAAGAAATGATAATAAACATATATATCCAAAAACTAGAAAACAAATGATGATGGGTTGACACACGAGTCGTGTGAGTTGCGACTGACGTGGGAAGCGTGTGCGCTGCACATGAGAAGAGCATGACTAGTTTGTCAGATCACACATGCATTTCTCGAAGAGTCCTTTTCAGGTCGTGCACTACTCGAAGAATACTTGTATATCTTTGGATTGGAATTTTGAGTTTTCCTTAAAGCTTTTTAATGGCAGATTGGATTGGGCGAATGGTTTCTAGGCACTTTCAGGACTCTATTCCTTCGTAAAACTTGTGGGTAATGTTGTTTAGAAGCTATAGGAACAAGTTTGAAAGGAAATGGTGGAGAATTGCTCTCGAATTTGGAAGAAGCCTGAGAGTAGGAGACCCAAAATCTAAACACTTATTGCCAACAGCTAGGTGCTCGACCTTGCTCGATTCTTGTTCCAAATGATTGCCCCAACTACAGCATTTATAGGGGAAACTTAAACCAACATTGGGAGCTCCAGAATCATCGTGAATTGTCGGTTGGATTTTCTAGAAAATCCGTTGGAAATATCTATTCCGATCAGAGCCTCACCGACGTTGGTTTTGAATCCTAGCCGTTGGATGTGACGATCCGTGAGTTTTCTAGAATATATACAAGTTTGGAGGTGATCCAACGGCTGAGACTCGACATTCGAAGGATTTTATGCAGAAGGCACTATGAAGGTTCTGATTTTTTAGCAGAATGGTAAATCCGTAATTATCCTTAACTTCAAGGGTATTTTTGGTAATTTGCCACTTTTCGAATATTTTATTATTATTTTCTCAAAAAATCCATAATTTTCCTAAAAATTCTTCATCTCTTGTTGGTCATTTCTCCGGTCTTGAGCATCTTGAAATTCCTTCTAGATAAGGAATTAAAAATCTCGCAAGATCCTTGATATTGGAAAAATGACATTTTCGTCCCTTTCGCTTATGCTTTCATTCCAATCATTCTCCAAAGGTCTTAAGTCCTTAAGATTACTCCTTAGGGTATAGAAATGACTTACTAAGTCTCGTTTTCTTGCTTAATTCTCATAATTTCTTTCCTGGGATCTTTTTGGTCATGCATAGGTGGCTATCCTTCACTTTTAGGGTGTTACAACACGTGACTAGATTACTCAAATTTGATTGGAAATTGTTTATGTATGCAGGTACAAGCAAACCATTAGGCACAAAAGGAAGCTATCTTAAAGGTATTTCATGCAGGACTTCAGATGATTGCAGGGATAATGTTTTTTGTTATTGTAAATTAAACATCTGCTTCTGTCATGGCAAGAAGCATCCCTTCAACTTCAACTCCAAGTCTCACAAGATGAGTAAGAACATTCATTTAGAAGACAACAAGGAGATCAAAGAAGTGCCCCTCAACAACTAATCAAAATAATGAAGATGATCATAAAGAACTTGATCGATGTGACCCTGTATTTAGATTCTCATAATAAATAAACGATATTTTTGTTTAGTTCGTGTGCCTCTTAAGGTTTCGGGTCATAGTATATCATACGAATACAAGATACACTGACATGCTCGTTCCACATGAAGCTATTTAATGCAACAAATTATTCATAACAACATACCATAAAGAATCATATACATGACAAAGACATCATGAGTCAAAAATCGAGACTCGAATCTATCTCGAACTCTATAGCTCCATAGTTCATGCACACTCTCGTCTCGGGTGTGCAGTTAGTTTATATTTAAAAAGATGAGTAGTGTGATATAGTAACAATGTTTAGAAAATGCTCAATTTTGAAGGACAAGAAAGAGAGTAATCTAAAAATTATTGTTATAATTATTTATATTATGATTGCGATTATTATATTATGATGAGACGGTTTAGGTGAGATCTACCGTAGACCCAACTTTCAATTCCCTTATGGAATCTAGTTTGTCTGGGGATCATCTCTGCTCCTCTCTTCTTGAGAATTTATTTATGGAATCTAGTTTGTCTGGGGATCATCTCTGCTCCTCTCTTCTTGAGAATTTATACATCCCTCATTATTATATGGACAACTATCTCTCGAGTTATGGTTTAGGTTTATCCTCAATAGAAAAATAAAGTAGAGCATCTAGAACCCAAGCGGAGAGCATGCGTGTGGGGAGTGTGTAGAAAAGTACAATGCATCCAAATCAACCGATAAATGAAATTAGAGCCAAAGCGAAAACATGATGTTTTAATCCACAAGACACAAAATCATATTTGCATACGTGCATTTCCCGACCTTAATAGTGGGGTCACTTCTTGAGTATTTTTCAATATTCATTCTATCATTAAAAAAAAATTTACAGTAATGAAAAGGACATATAAACGGTTGTTGGCTTCTCCTATGGAGGCTATAGAACGAAATCTTTTGTGCTAAATCCAACATTTATTATATTTTTCTCTCTTTTAATTTCGTTTTACAACAGTCACTATGGGGTCACCTCCTGAGTATTTTTCAATATTCATTCTACCATTAAAAATAAAGGTTTGAAATATTTGTTTAGAGGTCAAAAGTATTTCTATTTGAATCACATCCAAAATATAGGATCATTACTATCAAATTTTGAAAAATTCATTGGTTGATTATTGTAGGTTAGTCTTTTTAGTTATTCCCATTTGGGTTATCATACCATATTTTGGTTTCATATTACCTAATTTAGCAAATATTTCTCAATTATATAAAAGTTTTGGGTACAAAATTGAAGACACAAAATTATCATCACCCAGAAATCTCTAAAATCCCTTCCAAAGTCATGGACAAGAACATTTCTATCAAGTTCGCTTTC
Source organism: Cucurbita pepo subsp. pepo (assembly GCF_057944985.1). NCBI lineage: Eukaryota > Viridiplantae > Streptophyta > Magnoliopsida > Cucurbitales > Cucurbitaceae > Cucurbita > Cucurbita pepo. The sequence goes on along the minus strand of NW_028257918.1, from coordinate 238,090 downwards.
CTAGCTGCAATCATCTTGTTCTTCGCCGTGATCGATACAGGTTTAAAATATGTTGTAGTTATTAAAATGATATATCTTTTTTTTTCAAATGATTAAAATGATCCCAATTCATTACATGCATCCCTTTTGTGATCTTGTAGGTTAATTTTGTTCATCATAATATTTCTTCTTGTATTAAATAAATAACATCCCATTTAATGTTGTATTTCTAAAATCAAATATTAGTAAAGTAATTGAATGTCCCATAATGGGATGGACAAACCATTTTACAATACAACATAATAGCAAACAAACTTAGTCTCAACTTGGCTTTCGTTGTTGCGATGATATTGTTCCTCTTCTCTTCTTTCGGTAACTTTCAATTTCATTTATTTTTCTTCTGTTTTGTTGTTCTTCATTTTAAAAGCCTATATTTAAATTTTATGATAATATTGAGGGAAATGTTGATAAAATAGTTGTATGTATAGATATTACGAATTGTATATATAACTTTATGTGTGTTTTTCATGGATTAATTATATGTTGAGTGAGGATATAATATGTTGAAATGATTCGTGTTGATCTGTGGGGATAGTTTTCACTCTTAGAAACAAGGAGTAAGTAATGTGATCTTGTTAGAGTGGAATATCGAGGCCATCAGATGTTGAATCAGAATTTCGAATCTTGATCTAAATATTCGGCGCGAGGCATTATAAATTAAATATATATATATATATATATATATATATATATATATATATATATATATATATATATAAAGAGTTTCAATCTGTAGGAACTTTAAAATTAAGTGTGTTTTTCAGGAAGCAATTGTTTTTGGGTATCCTCCTAGAAAATTTCCTAAGAAGCATATGATTGAGATCAAATCATGTCGAAATGACCCATGTGAGTCTTTGGTGATATTCTTCACCTCTTATAAACTAGGTGTCAATAACTTGACCATGTCGCTAGGGTTGCATAGGATTAATGTCGGTGCCATCAAGTACCAACTTCAGATTATGAATCCTTATATGAATCCTATGCATGTGGTGTTATAAACGGTATTAGGCGACACCTCTCCTAGTAGATACAAACAACGTGTAAATTTCATTTCAATGGCTCAATCACATGACCTAAAAAATTAAGCGTAATTTTCATTATGTTGGATGACTTCTCAGTATGTTAGTGAGAACAAAACATGTTGGTATGTCGGGACTGTCTTCCCTCTTAGAACCGAGGACTAGGTAACGTGAGCATGTTGCAGGAGAATGTCGGAGCCTTCAAATGCTAAGAATCCTAGACATCGAGCTGAAATTTAGTACTCTTTGATTATACGTGACTAGATGGCTCAAATTTGATTGAAAATTATTTACGTATGCAGGTACAACCAAACCATTAGGCACAAAAGGCAACTATCTTAAAGGTATTTCATGCAGGACTGCAGATGATTGTAGGGATAATGTGTTTTGTGATTGTAAATTGAACATCTGCTTTTGTCATGGCAAGAAGCATCCCTTCAACTTCAACTCCAACTCTCACAAGATGAGTAAGAACATTCATTTAGAAGACAACAAGGAGATCAAAGAAGTGCCTCAAAACAACTAATCAATATAATGAAGATGATCATAAAGAACTTGATCGATGTGACCCTGTATTTAGATTCTCATAATAAATAAACGATATTTTTGTTTAGTTCGTGTGCCTCTTAAGGTTTCGGGTCATAGTATATCATACGAATACAAGATACACTGACATGCTCGTTCCACATGAAGCTATTTAATGCAACAAATTATTCATATAACAACATATCATAAAGAATCATATACATGACAAAGACATCATGAGTCAAAAATCGAGACTCGACTCTATCTCGAACTCTATAGCTCCATAGTTCATACACACTCTCGTCTCCGGTGTGCAGTTAGTTTCTATTTAAAAAGAAAGGTTTCATGAAAACATTTGAAAACTCTCCTAATATGTATATTGCATACCTTAAAATTAGAGACGTTACACATAATTTACATTTTCATCCATGAATTTTTACTAATTACGATGTTTTGGTTTGTAAAAGGTTAATATCTATAAATGTTTAAAAGAATTAAATAAATTTTTAAAAAAATTTATGAAGAAATTAACGATACTTTTTTATTTTTTGAGTTGTTCTGCTGGATTGATCGTTCAAGACCTTTGGTCTCTATCCGGACCCGATGAATAAAATGGGAACACTTCTTATGGACTCGATGAGAATGATTCTGATCTAGTTCATGACCTATTAGAAGTAGAAGGCGCTCTGTTTGGATTGGGATCCTCACGGACAAAAAAGATTGCAGTCAGTTTGATAGTGATCGAGAGACATTGCTTCTTCTGCCCGAACCTAGGAATCTCTTCGATATGATACAAAAAGGATCAGCATCATAATTATTTTAAATTAATTAACCAAAAGATAATGCTAAAGACCAAACTGAGCATCAGTGACAATTAGGAGTAAAATGTAAAATATTCGAACCAATAACCAAATGAGAACTAAACTTCGAAGTATAATAAAAATGTAACTGTAGGATCTCACAACGGTTGAAGAGGGGAACGAAACATTCCTTATAATGTCTTAGAAACTTCTCCCAAGCAGTCACGTTTTAAAACCGCAAGGTTGAGAGCAATATGTAACGGCTCAAAACGGACAATATTTTTTAGCGGTGGGCTTGGACGGTTGTAACATATCAAAGAAGACAATTTTTGTTAACAGTAAGCTTGGACTATTGTAACAGATCAAAGCAGACAATATTTATTAGCGGTGGACTTGGGCTGTTGTAACCGGTCAACCCGAAAAATATTTCTTAGGGGTGAGATTAAAATGATATATATATTTTTTTTAATTCTTTCCATCCTTTGGAAGAAATAAAAACTTGATCCCAATTCATTACTTGCATCCCTTTTGTGGTCTTTACATTAAGTTTGTAAATGGTAATCTTAGTGTATTAAATTCATAACATCCCATTTAATGTTGTATTTCTAAAATTCATATTAGCAAATTAATTGAATATTGTCCCAAAGATTATACAATGGGATGGACAACAATGAAACGAACCTCATCCCATCAAACCATTTACCATACAACATAATCGCAAACAAACTTAGTCTCAACTTTGCTTTCATTATTGCGATGATATTGCTCCTCGTCTCTTCTTTTGGTAATTTTCAACCTTGTTTTTTTTTCTTCTTTTCTTTTTTCGTTTTTTTTATAACTCTCCAAAAGTAGAGTTATATCAAGTCTTTTTACAGTTAATTTTGCACTTATACTCACCATTGGGGAGCAATATTGGCACACCTATGCCATCTCTTATACTTTCTTGTTTCTTTCATCAACAATAGAAAATGTTATCTATTTTAAGATTAAGATCAATCATTAGCTCAGGCATAAATCGTGGCTTCGAAAAATATGAAAATAAGGGCCACATTTTATAAGACAGGGGTAATGTGCCATTGCAACCATATAACAATCCTCACGCAAATCTTGTTAAACATGTCATAATCTAATAATCATGCCAAAAACTTGATGATGGAATATAAAATTTTCAAATGACTCATGGTGTCGAAGGAATCATCATTTTCAAATGACAATTGTGGTCGGTGGCGTTTGTTGTTACAAACCTTGAGGATGTGAATCTAAGAACGATCATTAAGGTCATATATTGTGTGTTCTTCTTCAATGATGGAAGGAGAAGACGCTAAACCGATTGAGCCGGCCCCTTGAAGAATCTTTTAAAAATCACCTACTGAAGATGTCTGGGCTAAAACTGCTAGTAGCCTAGACATTGAGTTGAGAAATTCAGTGTTTTTCCTTTGTGGCAGATCTTGTAAATGACCATTTGTCGAAAGACATATCAAAACTATTTACTTTTCGTTAAAGGATCGTCATATCCTTTCTACCCTCATGTTTGATGTTCACATAGAGAACCTTAACATCTTATCAGAAGCATTCAAATGTCTCCCCCACAACTTACTATGCTCATAGAGGTAAATCTGGAGAAATCGTCAACCTGTTTCCAAAATCGTTTCATGGGATCAGATTACTAAGAATTCTACCTGGATCCTTAAATATGTGAGCCTTCCAATCAAGAAAGACCCACAGTTTGCTCAAGTCATCGAACATGATGATGGAAAGCGTAAATGTAAAATTCAATGAAAATTAAATTTTCTTTCCAAAGGTAAAGATTCTTAAGCTCGAGATCTAGTACCTCATGAATCTCGAGATCTCCATAAAAAATCAACATGTCAAAGTCTATGCAAATAGAGCCGGTTGATTACAACAAAGAAGTAGTTTTAGTCGATTATGAGGGCAATCCCATATCTCCAACTCCAACCGAATTGGATACTACATCTATCTTCAACCAGATCGATATTATCACAAATGAATTGTCCACTGAAAAAGAATTCCTTAAAAATGCATTACAACCTCGAAGGATATCCTAAATATCCAACATCAAAATAACTTCTCAAACAAGATTCTCTCAACCATTGCAAGACAAGTTAAGAAGATTGAAGAAAAAATCAAGGAAAAACAACAACAAAAGAAATAAAAAAAACTATTGCAAATATTAATGGCTTGAGATTCGCAAAAGTTGAGGAAAGTTCTTTTATTCATACAAGCTATTTTAGACAAAGTAATTAGTCTCGGCTCAACAGAAGAGGCACTTGCTCTGATTGAAGAAAAGCTAAACAATCTTTCAATTTTGATAGAACCTTAAGTAATTAAACTTTTAGTGTCATAATGAACCATATGAGAATGATCTCAAAAATTTTTAAAATGATTTCTCCAAAGAAGAAAAGATGCCCAAAAAAAACTAGACCTCATAAAAAAAATTTGTTAAATTAGAGAACAAAGTCCAAAAAACTAGATGAAGAAAAATTGGTATCCTAAGCCCTCTTTCCCCGATGTTCCGTTCGAAGAAAAAACTCAAATGACTCGATCCACCTATGAAGGAACATTCATACATAAGTGGAATATAGATGGTCTATCCGGTCATCTAGTCGTAAATGTAATCAACAAAATGTTGATGGGAGCTAGCGCCTATAGTCTTCGAGGTAAGTTTGACCACGCTATTGCTCAAATTGTAACTTTTGGTTTCACAGGAGTACTCAAGGATGGGTTGGAGAAGCATATCTCCGACGAAGAAAAGCAAAGGATACTCAACCATACTACTATAGAAAGAGAAGTACAAATATAAAAAGTGAAATTGGAATATCTCGTTATGGAGAATGATATAAGTGTTGAATAGCCATTAATACCCTTTTATATATTGTCTTAAAGTTTGTCGTAGGCAAACTAGAAATCTATACTGAACGTTTGAGAAAATTCTTATGATTATAAGATGCGAAAAGTTAGCTACTTCTGATGGTACAAAGATATAATTGTAACTAAGGTTAGACAAGATATGATAGTACCCTTTAATTATGGATGATGCGCTTCATTGAAGGACTTCCAAAGTATATTTCTCGAAGGATAACTACCGCTCTCAATGAAGAGTGTAAGCATAAGATTCCTTGGAATGAATTCACTTATGGTGATTTAGGTTATGTAATAGCCAAGTCGACCGCCAGCAAATATTGTCTACTTTGGCCCGTTACGTATCGTCGTGAGTCTCACGGTTTTAAAAGCATCTGTTAGGGATCAAAATGATATTAATTAACAAATCAGAGTGGCGCAGCAGAAGCGTGGTGGGCCCATAACCCACAGGTCCCAGGATCGAAACTTGGCTCTGATACCAACAATAAATAGCATTCCCATCAACTACAAGGTTGGTATAATACTCTTTTAAATAACTCTATGGGTGCTGTCCAACTCATGGTTTTAAAATGCGTCTACTATATATATAGAGAGTTTCGCCCTACTTTGACCAGTGCATCGTGTAACGGTCATACTTCTTCAAATGTGCGGCCTCTAATCTTGACACGCTCACCAAAAACCTTAACACGCTCACCCCTTATGGGGTACTTAATCTACATTCATATTTTTTACCTGGCTTTGTTGGACCTTAGGCAAGGTTTACCTTCAACATTCAAACATCACTTATGTGGAATCAAAACTTGTTTTACCATACACGCTGCCTATGCATGCATGTTCAATTGTGTACGACACAACAACGTTGCATCTCATCGTCATCTCAGTTCCTCACAACACGTCCCATGCATCGTGATGCAATCTCAAGTCTCGAGATAGCTTCTCGAGATAGCTTGACCATCTTGGTTGTGTAGACACATCCCTCGGGACAGATTGGCCAAGTGGTCTAAGGTGCCAGATTCAGGCTTTGGTTTGAAGGGGCGTGGTCCCACAGCTGTCATTTATTTTCATTTTTTGTAAACCTTCAAGCCCGCTGCTAGCACATATTATAAAAACCTCATGATTTTAAAATGCGTCTACTATAGAGAGAGTCTAGCCCTACTCCGACCAGTGCATCGTGTAACGGTCATACTTCTTCAAATGTGCGGCTTCGTGATCTTGACACGCTAGCCAAAAACCTTATGGGGTACACAATCTCCATTCACATTTTTCACCTCGGCTTTGTGGCTTTGTTATACCATAGGCAAGGTTTGCCTTCAACGTTGAAACATCACTTATGTGGAATCAAAACTTGTTTGACCACACACGCCGCCTATGCGTGCATGTTCTATCATGTGCGACACAACAATGTTGCATCTCATCATTATCTCGGTTCCCAACAACACGATCCATGTATCGTGATGCAATCTCATGTCTTGAGATACTCGATCATCTTGGTTTTTCTAGACACATTCGTTGGGACAGTTTGGCCGAATGGTCTAAGGCGCCAGATTTAGGCTCTGGTCCGAAAGGGCGTGGGTTCAAATCCCACAGCTGTCATAATCATACTTTTTCAATCTCATCGTCCGACCCATGCATCGTATTGCTATCTCTACATCTGTCGTATAGTTTAGTCGAGTGGTTTAAGATGTTGGTAAGAGATTCTAACCCAACTCCAACCAGTGTCTCATGATCTTGTCACGCTCACGAAAAATCTAAAGGAGTACTCAACCTCTATTCACATTTTTCACTCGACTTTATGGCTTTGTTATACCTTAGGCAGAGTTTTTCTTCCGCATTCAAACAAACATAATGTGGAATTAAAACTTGTTTGACCACACACGCCATCTATGTGTGCATGTTCAATCATGTGCGACACAACATTGTTGCATCTCATCATCATCTCGGTTCCCAACAGCACAACCCATGCATCATATTGTAATCTCATGTCTCGAGATAGCTCGACCATCTTGATTTGTCCAAACACATTCGTCGGGATAGTTTGGCCGAGTTGTCTAAGGTATTAGACTTTGACTCTGGTTCAAAAGGGCATGGAATCAAATCCCACAGCTGTCATTTATTTTAATTTTTTGTAAAGCCTCGTGCCCGCTGCGAACACATATTGTTTGTTTTGACTTTTTATTTATGGTTGTTAACATCGTGGTTTTAAAACGCATCTAATATGGAGAGAGTCTAGCCCAACTCCGACCAGTTCATCGTGTCAAAGTCAATACTTTTTCAAATGTGCGGCTTTGTGATCTTGACACGATCATGACAAACCTTAAGGAGTACTTAATTCCCTTTCATATTTTTCATCTAGCTTTGTGGCTTTGTGGCTTTGCTGGACCTTAGGCAGGGTTTGCCTACGGGTTTCAAACATGAATAATGTGGAATTAAAACTTATTTGACCGCACACGCCGCCTATGCGTGCATGTTCAATCATTTGTAACACAACAACATTGCATCTCATGGTCATCTCGGTTCCCAACAACACGACCCATGCATCGTGATGCAATCTCATGTCTTGAGATAGCTCGACTATCTTAGTAGTCCAAACACAATTGTTGGGATAGTTTGGCTTAGTGGTCCAAGGTGCTAGATTTAGCCTTTGGTTTAAAAAGGGATTGGTTTCTAATCCCATAACTGTCATTTATTTTTATTTTTTTAAAACCTTTAGGAGTACTCAATCCCCATTCACATTTTTCACCCGGCTTTGTGGCTTTGTTGGACCTTGGGCAGGATTTTCCTTCGTAATTCAAACATCACTTATGTGGAATTCAAACTTGTTTGACCACTCACGCCGCCTATGCATGCATGTTTAATCATGTGCAACACAACACGTTGCATCTCATTGTAGATGAGAGCCCCCCAATCAGGTAAGACTCACAGTCTACTCAAATCATCGAACATCATAACGGAAAGCATAGATGAAAGCTATCTGGCGACGAAGAAAAGCAAAGGACACCCTATCATACAACTAAAAAAAAAAAAAAAAAAAAAAAAAAAATATATATATATATAGAAAAAGTAGTACAAATATAGAAAAAGTAGTACAAATATCAAAAGTAAAGTTAGAATGTCTCAAGTCATGGAGATAGATATAAGGGTTGAAGGGCCGTTAATATCTTTTTATATACTGTCTCAAAGTTTGCCATAAGTGAACTAAACATCTATGATGAAAGCTAGAGATCAAAATGATTAATATCAGCAGAAGCGTGGTGGGCCCATAACTCACAGGTCCCACGATTGAAACCTAGCTTTGATATCATCATACTACATGTGAAATAACATAGTCAGCAAAAATAAGGGACACTACTTATCCTACAATACATAAAAGTGGCAGCGAACCACACATCACTCACCTATCTTTTTTGGTTTGATTGTCCTTCTTTCAGTGTCCCTCCACGAGGCGTCTCCGTCATCAAACCAAAGTTAAATCATGCTTCATGATAACGATTTACTTTGTTGATTGAATATCTTAAAGAAAAAAAAATACTTGTTTGAGATTTGAATCACTCCGCAGGCAAGATCGATCATGTCAAGCTTAGATGATACTAAACATACAACCTAAACTACATAGCATTACAAAAAAAAACTTATTACTTAGTTAAAAGAAGGCATAAATGATCTTTTTACTACCTTTTTCAAGTCTACAAGACAACATAAGTGGTTATATATAGCCTCAACATGAAACCCTTAACCTTCCACTAGGAATTTTAAGAGTTGTATCATTCATACTTTTAGGACTATAGTTAGCCACTATGAAAATGAGAAATTTTAAGAGTTGTGTCATTCATACTTTTAGGACTATAATTAACCACTGTGAAAATGTAACGATCTTATTTTTTTTTACTAAAATAGAGTCGTACCATATGCATGATGTGATCTTTTTATGTGGAAATATTCATTTTAAATGTTTCATCAGTCCCATGGACTTACATAATAAAAATAAAATTCGTAAATAAATCGAAAACATATAAGAAATGATAATAAACATATATATCCAAAAACTAGAAAACAAATGATAATGGAGTTGACACACGAGTCGTGTGAGTTGCGACTGACGTGGGAAGCGTGTGCGCTGCACATGAGAAGAGCATGACTAGTTTGTCAGGTCACACATGCATTTCTCGAAGAGTGTCCTTTTCAGGTCGTGCGCTACTCGAAGAATACTTGTATATCCTTGGATTGGAATTTTGAGTTTTCCTTGAAGCTTTTTAATGGCAGATTGGATTGGGCGAATGGTTTCTAGGCACTTTCAGGACTCTATTCCTTCGTAAAACTTGTGGGTAATGTTGTTTAGAAGCTATAGGAACAAGTTTGAAAGGAAATGGTGGAGAATTGCTCTCGAATTTGGAAGAAGCCTGAGAGTAGGAGACCCAAAATCTAAACACTTATTGCCAACAGCTAGGTGCTCGACCTTGCTCGATTCTTGTTCCAAATGATTGCCCCAACTACAGAATTTATAGGGGAAACTTAAACCAACATTGGGAGCTCCAGAATCATCGTGAATTGTCGGTTTGATTTTCTAGAAAATCCGTTGGAAATATCTATTCCGATCAGAGCTTCACCGACGTTGGTTTTGAATCCTAGCCGTTGGATGTGACGATCCGTGAGTTTTCTAGAATATATACAAGTTTGGAGGTGATCCAACGGCTGAGACTCGACATTCGAAGGATTTTATGCAGAAGGCACTATGAAGGTTCTGATTTTTTAGCAGAATGGTAAATCCGTAATTATCCTTAACTTCAAGGGTATTTTGGTAATTTGCCACTTTTCGAATATTTTATTATTATTTTCTCAAAAAATCCATAATTTTCCTAAAAATTCTTCATCTCTTGTTGGTCATTTCTCAGGTCTTGAACATCTTAAAATTCCTTCTAGATAAGGAATTAAAAATCTAGCAAGATCCTTGATATTGGAAAAATGACATTTTCGTCCCTTTCGCTTATGCTTTCATTCCAATCATTCTCCAAAGGTCTTAAGTCCTTAAGATTACTCCTTAGGGTATAGAAATGACTTACTAAGTCTCGTTTCCTTGCTTAATTCTCATAATTTCTTTCCTGGGATCTTTTTGGTCATGCATAGGTGGGTTTCCTTCACTTTTAGGGTGTTACAACACGTGACTAGATTACTCAAATTTGATTGGAAATTGTTTATGTATGCAGGTACAAGCAAACCATTAGGCACAAAAGGAAGCTATCTTAAAGGTATTTCATGCCGGACTTCAGATGATTGCAGGGATAATGTTTTTTGTGATTGTAAATTAAACATCTGCTTCTGTCATGGCAAGAAGCATCCCTTCAACTTCAACTCCAAGTCTCACAAGATGAGTAAGAACATTCATTTAGAAGACAACAAGGAGATCAAAGAAGTGCCTCTCAACAACTAATCAAAATAATGAAGATGATCATAAAGAACTTGATCGATGTGACCCTGTATTTAGATTCTCATAATAAATAAACGATATTTTTGTTTAGTTCGTGTGCGTCTTAAGGTTTCGGGTCATAGTATATCATACGAATACAAGATACACTGACATGCTCGTTCCACATGAAGCTATTTAATGCAACAAATTATTCATAACAATATACCATAAAGAATCATATACATGACAAAGACATCATGAGTCAAAAATCGAGACTCGAATCTATCTCGAACTCTATAGCTCCATAGTTCATGCACACTCTCGTCTCGGATGTGCAGTTAGTTTATATTTAAAAAGATGAGTAGTGTGATATAGTAACAATGTTTAGAAAATGCTCAATTTTGAAGGACAAGAAAGAGAGTAATCTAAAAATTATTGTTATAATTATTTATATTATGATTGCGATTATTATATTATGATGAGACGGTTTAGGTGAGATCTACCGTAGACCCAACTTTCAATTCCCTTAAATCTAGTTGGTCTGGGGATCATCTCTGCTCCTCTCTTCTTGAGAATTTATACATCCCTCATTATTATATGGACAACTATCTCTCGAGTTATGGTTTAGGTTTATCCTCAATAGAAAAATAAAGTAGAGCATCTAGAACCCAAGCGGAGAGCATGCGTGTGGGGAGTGTGTAGAAAAGTACAATGCATCCAAATCAACCGATAAATGAAATTAGAGCCAAAGCGAAAACATGATGTTTTAATCCACAAGACACAAAATCATATTTGCATATGTGCATTTCCCGACCTTAGTAGTGGGGTCACTTCTTGAGTATTTTTCAATATGCATTCTATCATTAAAAAAAAATTTACAGTAATGAAAAGGACATATAAACGGTTGTTGGCTTCTCCTATGGAGGCTATAGAACGAAATCTTTTGTGCTAAATCCAACATTTATTATATTTTTCTCTCTTTTAATTTCGTTTTACAAGAGTCACTATGGGGTCACCTCCTGAGTATTTTTCAATATTCATTCTACCATTAAAAATAAAAGTTTGAAATATTTGTTTAGAGGTCAAAAGTATTTCTATTTGAATCACATCCAAAATATAGGATCATTACCATCAAATTTTGAAAAATTCATTGGTTGATTATTGTAGGTTAGTCTTTTTAGTTATTCCCATTTGGGTTATCATACCATATTTCGGTTTCATATTACCTAATTTAGCAAATATTCCTCAATTATATAAAAGTTTTGGGTACAAAATTGAAGACACAAAATTATCATCACCCAAAAATCTCTAAAATCCCTTCCAAAGTCATGGACAAGAACATTTCTATCAAGTTCGCTTTCCTAGCTACAATCATCTTGTTCTTCGCCATAATCGATACAGGTTTAAAATATGTTGTAGTTATTAAAATGAAATATCTTTTTTTTTTTTCAAATGATAAAAATGATCCCAATTCATTACATGCATCCCTTTTGTGATCTGGTAGGTTAATTTTGTTAATCATAATATTTCTTCTTGTATTAAAAAAATAACATCCCATTTAATGTTGTATTTCTAAAATCAAATATTAGTAAAGTAATTGAATGTCCCATAATGGGATGGACAACAATGAAACTCACCTCACCCCATCAAACCATTTTACAATACAACATAATAGCAAACAAACTTAGTCTCAACTTGGCTTTCGTTGTTGCCATGATATTGTTCCTCGTCTCTTCTTTCGGTAACTTTCAATCTCATTTATTTTTCTTCTGTTTTGTTGTTCTTCATTTTAAAAGCCTATATTTAAATTTTATGATAATATTGAGGGAAATGTTGATAAAATAATTGTATGGATAGATATTACGAATTATATATATAACTTTATGTGTGTTTTTCATGGATTAATTATATGTTGAGTGAGGATATAATATGTTGAAATGATTCGTGTTGATCTGTGGGGATAGTTTTCACTCTTAGAAACAAGGAGTAAGTAATGTGATCTTGTTAGAGTGGAATGTCGAGGCCATCAGATGTTGAATCTGAATTTCGAATCTTGATCTAAATCTTCGGCCCGAGGCATTATAAATTAAATATATATATATAAAAAGAGTTTCAATCTGTAGGAACTTTAAAATTAAGTGTGTTTTTCAGGAAGCAATTGTTTTTGGGTATCCTCCTAGAAAATTTCCTAAGAAGCATATGATTGAGATCAAATCATGTCGAAATGACCCATGTGAGTCTTTGGTGATATTCTTTACCTCTTAGAAACTAGGTGTCAATAACTTGACCATGTCGCTAGGGTTGCATAGGATTTATGTCGGTGCCATCAAGTATCGACTTCAGATTATGAATCCTATGCATGTGGTGTTATAAACGGTATTAGGCGACACCTCTCCTAGTAGATACAAACAACGTGTAAATTTCATTTCAATGGCTCAATCAGTATGTCAGTGAGAACAAAACATGTTGGTATGTCGGGACTGTCTTCCCTCTTAGAACCGAGGACTAGGTAACGTGAGCATGTTGCAGGAGAATGTCGGAGCCTTCAAATGCTAAGAATCCTAGACATCGAGCTGAAATTTAGTACTCTTTGATTATACGTGACTAGATGGCTCAAATTTGATTGAAAATTATTTGCGTATGCAGGTACAACCAAACCATTAGGCACAAAAGGCAACTATCTTAAAGGTATTTCATGTAGGACTGCAGATGATTGTAGGGATAATGTGTTTTGTGATTGTAAATTAAACATCTGCTTTTGTCATGGCAAGAAGCATCCCTTCAACTTCAACTCCAACTCTCACAAGATGAGTAAGAACATTCATTTAGAAGACAACAAGGAGATCAAAGAAGTGCCTCAAAACAACTAATCAATATAATGAAGATGATCATAAAGAACTTGATCGATGTGACCCTGTATTTAGATTCTCATAATAAATAAACGATATTTTTGTTTAGTTCGTGTGCCTCTTAAGGTTTCGGGTCATAGTATATCATACAAGATACACTGACATGCTCGTTCCACATGAAGCTATTTAATGCAACAAATTATTCATATAACAACATATCATAAAGAATCATATACATGACAAAGACATCATGAGTCAAAAATTGAGACTCGACTCTATCTCGAACTCTATAGCTCCATAGTTCATACACACTCTCGTCTCCTGTCTGCAGTTAGTTTCTATTTAAAAAGAAAGAGTAGCTTGATATAGTAGTAACCTTTAAAAAATGCTCAATTTAGAAGGACAAGAAAGAGAGAAAGAGAGAGGAAGAGAGTTATCTAAAAATTATTGTCATAATTATTTATATTATGATTACGATTATAATTATTATATTATGATGAGACGGTTCAGGTGAGATCTATCATGGACATAACGTTCAATTCCCTTATGGAATCTAGTCGGTTTGGGGAACATCTTTGCTCCTCTCTTATAGAGAGCATATACATCCCTCATTATTATATTTATGACTATCTCTCAAGCTTTGGTTTAGGTTCCTCAATATAAAAAAATAAAATAGAGCATCTAGAACCCAAGCGGGGAGCATGTGTGTGGGCAGTGTGTAGAAAAGTACAATGCATCCAAATCCACCAAAAAATGAAATTAGAGCCAAAGCCAAGACATGATGTTTTATGCCACTAGACACGAACTCATATTTGCATGTGTGCATTTCTCGACCCTAATCGAGACTTCATGCATTATGCTCATGCATTGGGGGATACCCCTATTCCATCACGAGGGTACGGACACATACACCACTAGACAGATGAAGTATTATTATGTTTTAGATAATGCTGCCATTGCGGTTATTAATTCTAATGGGTGTCCAGCATAAGGAGCTACCGGAGTAGGCTTGTTCGACAAGAAAAGGGGTCCAGCGGTGTACGAACTATCTAATGAGCTTGTACTTGCACGTATGGGTTGTGTGTAGAGTATATGACACACATCTAAGCTGCCCATTAATATAGTATCGTGGGGAAAAAGACTGATATGATAGGTCCCGTCATTGCATTCGCATGTTTATTGCATTTAATCCCAATAGTGGGGTCACTTCCTGAGTATTTCTCAAAATGTACAAGTGCAATCATCTTGTTCTTCACCGTCTTCAATACAGGTATCTTGTAGTTATTAAAAAATGTATAAGTGTTTGAGGGTTGAGTTGGGTCAGGTCAGATTATGTGATTTTCTAGACCGAACCCAATTATTTGCATTATAAATTTTTCAGCATAAACAACCCTTATTATATAATGAATCCAACTCAACCCAACTCAACCATAAATTTTTTGGGATAGATAGTTGGTTCAGGTAGTTCGAGTTATTTATTCAATTTTTTTTATTTTGATAAAAATAAAAATTAGTTTGTAAAATATATGTTTATTTATTTTCATACGTTTGGTTACCATTTGCAATTCAATTTTGTGAGCAAACATGTATATCTTAAAATTAAACATAAGTTTGATTGTACAAAGATTCAAACTAATAAGTTTTAGGGTTACCAAAGAACGAACCAGTAGAACTCAATTCAACATATGTTTTGAAAAATTACTTTAACCAGATCTGGTAGAAAATAAATAATTATGAAATAAAATAAATACATATATATAAAGACTTTTACCAGATCTAGTAGAAAATAAATAATCATGAAATAAAATAAATACGTATATATAATTTTATTGTACACAAAAATGTATATTTTAAAATTAACAATCAATTTAGATGGTTTTGGTTCAATCTAGTTTTGGGGAACCCATAAACAACCTCACTCATAAAAGTTTTCAGTTTTTTGAATCTAGTCCAAATAAGTTCATAACTGAACTCGAACCAGATTGGTTCAGTCAATCCATCTAGTTTCGGGAGAACCCTTAAACCAACTCAATCATAAAAGTTTTCAGTTATTTGAATTCGGTCCAAATAAGTTCATAACCTAACTCGAACCGCACAGGTTCGGTTGGGTTGGGTTGATAGAATTTTTTGAGTCATTAGATTGATTTTGATATTAATTTGAGTATTACTTTGTTTGATGAACAGTGACAAGCAAACCATTGGGAATACAAGGAAGTCATATTCATATTACGTGCAACACTGTCCAAGATTGCTTTAATCCTAAGGTTTGTGAGTGTAAATTTGGGCTGTGTTTTTGTGTACCTAAGAGCCCGTCGCCGCACTTCAGCTTCCACCATGACAACATCAGTGATACCACTCAAAACTAAGAAGTGGCTCTCAACAACTATTCAATAAATACCATTATTTTCATTGCAATATGCTTTACACAAATGAATAAGACTGTGATAAAACCATGTATTTCAATATTATATATTAGATTAAATTGAAAAATTACTTTTCATTTATGATTTATGAGTTCGAGTATGATTATTGTGGATGAGCGATTGAGGTAGATGGGAGATGACTGCGTGAATTCTGTCGTTTTATAGAACGTTTTATAGGGCCGTTATGTATCGTCGTCAGCCTCAACGTTTTATGACGCATCTACTATGGAGAGGGTCTAACCTTACTCCGACTAGTCTTTGCGTCGTCTGGTGACTGGCTTTCGTACCATTTGTAATGGCACAAAGCAGACAAAGTTGGGCTTGGCTGTTATAAATGGTATCAGAGCCAAACACCGGGCGGTGTGTTAGCGAGGACGTTATGCCCTCAAAGGGGTGGATTGTGAGATCCCACATTGGTTGGAGAGGGGAACGAAACATTCCTCACAAGGGTGTGGAAACCTCTTCCTAATAGACACATTTTAAAACCATGAGGCTGACGACGATACATATCAAGCCAAAGCGGACAATATCTCTTAGTGGAGGGCTTGAGTAGTTATACTTTAGTTGTCATATATCTTACAAGCAAATGTCTTTGCTGCCGAAAATCCAAATCTTTCAACTAAAAACAATAAACAGAGCATTCTTGATTAGCCACTTCATGCTCAAGTCTTTACTTTGTGTTAGTAGGACCAGTCAAAGCTCTATGCTCTCTCTTTTAGTGTGGGATTATGTGCGGGAGAGAAAGGAATCTGTGGTGGCAGCGAACAACGAACAACAAGACTACAACTTAATTTTGACTTTTCACTCTATAAGATGAGCACAATTCATTAAACAAAAAATTACAATACTATGAAAGTTATTAAAAGATCAGAATCAGTTCAATCTCCTCGTCCCTCTCCCGTGCCACGACCTTGTCTATACCCGAAAACATAAAAAAAATTGAAGTAGATGCATTTTAATACACAAAAATACTGGAGTCATCACATGGTTGATGTTTTCACCTTCCTCACTAGTCCGGTACTACGACCTTGTCTTAAATAAGCCTAAAACCAGAATATGATTTTAGGTCCCATTAGACATTGAAAGACTTACATGTGTGTATTTTTTTATCTTAACAATAGGGTCACTTATGGTGTTTTTTTAAATAGTCATTCTCTTCCTAACATTTTTTCTGTTATAAACATGATTCATAACTATTAATTTAAATTTTATTGTCAAGTAAATATTTGAAATATTTCTATAAAGGCTCCAAGGTTTCATGAAAACATTTGAAAACTCTCCTAATATGTATATTGCATACCTTAATATTAGAGACGTTACACATAATTTACATTTTCATCCTTGAATTTATACTAATTACGATGTTTTGGTTTGTAAAGGTTAATATCTATAAATGTTTAAAAGAATTAAATAAATTTTTAAAATAATTTATGAAGAAATTAACGATACTTTTTTATTTTTTGAGTTGTTCTGCTGGATCGATCGTTCAAGACCTTTGGTCTCTATCCGGACCCGATGAATAAAATGGGAATTTTATTCATCGGGTCCGGATAGAGACCCGATGAGAATGATTCTGATCTAGTTCATGACCTATTAGAAGTAGAAGGCGCTCTGTTTTTATTGGGATCCTCACGGACAAAAAAGATTGCAGTCAGTTTGATAGTGATCGAGTGACATTGCTTCTTCTGCCCGAACCTAGGAATCTCTTCGATATGATACAAAAAGGATCAGCATCATAATTATTTTAAATTAATTAACCAAAAGATAATGCTAAAGACCAAACTGAGCATCAGTGACAATTAGGAGTAAAATGTAAAATATTCGAACCAATAACCAAATGAAAACTAAACTTCGAAGTATAATAAAAATGTAACTGTAGGATCTCACATCGGTTGGAGAGGGGAACGAAACATTCCTTATAATGTCGTAGAAACTTCTCCCAAGCAGTCACGTTTTAAAACCGTGAGGTTGAGAGCAATATGTAACGGCTCAAAACGGACAATATTTTTTAGCGGTGGGCTTGGACGGTTGTAACATATCAAAGAAGATAATTTTTGTTAACAGTAAGCTTGGACTATTGTAACAGATCAAAGCAGACAATATCTATTAGCGGTGGACTTGGGCTGTTGTAACCGGTCAACCCGAAAAATATTTCTGAGGGGTGAGATTAAAATGATATATATATATTTTTTTAATTCTTTCCATCCTTTGGAAGAAATAAAAACTTGATCCCAATTCATTACTTGCATCCCTTTTGTGGTCTTTACATTAAGTTTGTAAATGGTAATCTTAGTGTATTAAATTCATAACATCCCATTTAATGTTGTATTTCTAAAATTCATATTAGCAAATTAATTGAATATTGTCCCAAAGATTATACAATGGGATGGACAACAATGAAACGAACCTCATCCCATCAAACCATTTACAATACAACATAATCGCAAACAAACTTAGTCTCAACTTTGCTTTCATTATTGCGATGATATTGCTCCTCGTCTCTTCTTTTGGTAATTTTCAACCTTGTTTTTTTTTCTTCTTTTTTTTTTTTTTCGTTTTTTTGTTAACTCTCCAAAAGTAGAGTTATATCAAGTCTTTTTACAGTTAATTTTGCACTTATACTCACCATTTTCTCATTAATTGCTCCATTTATTCTAATTAGTATACATGAAATAGCCAATTGTGGTTTAATATGAAAAGAAGATTAAATTTCATAAATCGAGCTTAATTGTACGCTTAATTGAGCTACTTGGTAAAATTCTAGAACATTTATGCTGAAACCATGATGCTATAGCAAATCTGGAAACAACATTGCTTGCAAATCTAGAAATAAATTGCAGACCTTGATGCTGAAGTAATCAGCAAATCTGAAAATAAATTGCAGACCTTGATGCTGAAGCAATCCGGAAAGTAAACTTTTCAGGGATGACCTGGAAATTTTAATCCACATCAGCCGTCCATGTGGATCATTGGCTACCAAATTAGAAACATCGTAGGTGGACAATTTTATCCTTTCTCAGCCTTAAATTAGAAGAAACAAGCATTATAAAAGGAAAAGGATACCTAAAATAGGGAGGGGCCACACTTGGGGGAGAGAAATCGGATTAGACAGCAGCAGCGGAGGGGCCACACTTGGGGAGAGAAATCGGATTAGACTGCAGCAGCGTTCGCTGCTGTGAAACCAGAGAAGAAGAAGAAAATCCTAATCTAGCAACTATTGACAGCAGAAGAAAAAGGAGACCAACAAGGATTGATTAGGGCAAAGAGGTGGACGTGAGAGCTCAAGGGAAGGGAACTTCCAGAACGACAACAAAACAGGATAACTTTCTATTTCCTTATTCTCTTTTCTCATTCCATCAATTTTACATGATTGAGATGCAAATTCCTCTGTTTAATTTAGTTTGTATGGAGAGCTTGTTGGATCGATATGACAACCCTAGAAGGGGTGAACAGGGTTTCAACAATAATTTTTATTTTTTTTTAATAACAATAAAACTTGATACCATGCCATAAAAATTAACAATAATTTAGAATTTAAATAGAAAGAGGAATTTAAATAGGAAAAGGGTTAGAAAATATAACACCTTAGTTTTATAGTGTTTGGGTCAAACTCGACATACTCCACTACCCAAGCGCCTCTTGGGAATTTGAATAAAACTTTTTGACTCTTTCCTCGGATCAGAGCCCGAGCCGAACCGCTACACGGCTCCTTTTACGAGTGCAAGAACAAACTCAATCCTTTCCACGGCTCAGGATCAAACCGGTATACCGTTCTTTTTACGAGTTCAAGATCAAACTCAATCGTTTCCACGGCTCAAGATCAAACCGGTACAACTGTCTGAAATCTTATAGAAACACACCACAACTCTCTGAAGTAATAGATTTACAATTTTCTCACAATACAATAGATCTCTCTCAAGAATAAAATAAACAAGAAATAGAATTGGAAGCTTTGGAGAGAGCAACAATGGAGGCTTTTAAACAAAAATTTTAGATCGAAACACACCACAACTTTTTGAAGTAATAGATTTACAATTTTCTCGCAATACAATAGACATCTCTCTATATCTCTCAAGAATAAGATAAATAAGTTTAAAATTCGAAGCTTTGGAGAGACCAACAATAGAGGCTTGTAAACAAAAATTTTAGATCTAGAAAACTATGGAAAATTGTGTATTGTGTTCTATGTTGTATGTGTTGTGTTCTGAAAAATATGAAGAGGTGATGAGAGAAATAGAATGAGGCTTTTAAACAAAAATTTTAGATCGAGAAAACTATGGAAATTGTGTATTGTATTTTGAAAAATATGAAGAGGTGATGAGAGAAATAGAATTGGAAGCTTTGGAGAGAGCAACAATGGAGGCTTCTAAACAAAAATTTTAGATCGATAAAACTATGAAAATTGTGTATTGTGTTCTATGTTGTGTGTGTTGTGTTCTGAAAAATATGAAGAGGTGATGAGAGAAATAGAATTGGAAGCATCTCTCAATCTCTCTAAAAAATAAGATACACAAGAAATAGAATTGGAAGCTTTTTGGAGAGAGCAACCATGGAGGCTTTTAAACAAAAAAATTTAGATCCAGAAAACTATGGAAATTGTGTATTGTATTCTATGTTGTGTGTGTTGTGTTCTGAAAAATATGAAGAGGTGATGAGAGAAATAGAATTGGAAGGTTTGGATAGAGCAACACCACACGTCTCTCTGAAGTAATAAATTTACAATTTTCTCACAATACAATAGACATCTCTCTCAAGAATAAGATAAACAAGAAATAGAATTGGAAGCTTTTGAGAGAGGAACAATGGAGTCTTTTAAACAAAAATTTTAAATCGAGAAAACTATGGAAATTGTGTATTGTGTTCTATGTCGTGTGTGTTGTGTTGTGAAAAATATGAAGAGGTGATGAGAGAAATAAAATGAGGCTTTTAAACAAAAAAATTTAGATCGAGAAAACTATGAAAATTGTGTATTGTGTTCTATGTTGTTTGCTGTGTTCTGAAAAATATGAAGAGGTGATGAGAGAAATAGAATGAGGCTTTTAAACAAAAATTTTAGATCGAGAAAACTATGGACATTGTGTATTGTGTTTTATGTTGTGTGTGTTGTGTTCTGAAAAATATGAAGAGTTGATGAGTTTAAATAGTGATGAAGTTGAGAAAACTATGGAAATTGTGTATTATGTTCTATGTTGTGTGTGTTTGTTCTGAAAAATATGAAGAGGTGATGAGTTTAAATAGGGATGAAGTTGTAAAAATAGGAATTGATACGGACCAATAACTAACGTGAAACACGAAAAATAATATTTATTTATTTTTAAATTTATCTTAAAAAATTATAAACCACATGTTTCATTTATATATATATACATATATATATATATATATATATATATATATATATATATATATATATATATATATATATATATACTATTATCTCGACAATAATGAGCCAAGTATGTAATGATATAATATAAAAAAATATTAATGAAAAACATGTGGGTTACAAAGTAATTAGAAAGTTTTATAATTCTAATTGAAATATTATAAATATAATTTAAATAATTTTAAAATTCAAGAAAACTAGTTTTCATTGAAATAGTAACAACTTTTATTTTAGTTTAAAGCAATTGAAAATTCCACCATTTGTTACTCTGCCAAAGTTATAAATGTCATACTTCGATTGGTCCATGATTTCAATTTTGCCCGCTGGTCCATCAATTTTGTCACCACATCATCACGTCAACTATCTTGTTTTGAATTTGATTGGTCCACGATGTCAATTTTGCCGCTACATCATCACGTCGGGTATCTTGTTTTGACTGAAACTTCTCCGTTTTATATCTAATTTGAGTGAACCAAAAAAGACGTTCAAATCGTTATTCCCAACCTTACACTGTGGACAGAATACTGAGAATTGTTAATGATTGAAGGTAGGTTTGATATCATCCGAACATCAATTAATTAATTAACCTTCGTGTTTATAATGTATTTGGGCTTCAACTGAAAGATGGTATCATCACTATCATTTACTTAATAAAAAATATTTGTTTTCCTCTCGACTAATCAAAATCGTAAAGAAACAATATGATTTCCTCGTTGATTAATCAAAACTCTTCGTGACTACAAACTAAGAGACGTATCGTCACTATCATTTACTTAATAAAAATTATTTGTTTTCCTCTTGACTAATCAAGATCGTAGAACAAAGAAATTACTAGACCTAGTAATCACTATCATTATATTAGAGAACTGTTTGATTTTCTCGTCGACTAGTCAAAATCGTACAGTAAAGAAATCATAAGACCTGTCGTTCGTGACTCTTAATTAATTGTAGAAACTATTTGATTTCCTCAACGAATCAAAATCCTAGGTGATTACGACTTTTATTACCGATTAAAGAAGAAATCCTTTGATTTACTGAAAGATAAATCAACGATTCATTTATTTCATAAACTATTTAGTTTCCTCTCGACAAATCATACTCGTAGCAATCACTATCAATATTAGTGAGTTATATTCCAAGTCGACTAATAAACGACATTGAAGAAACTATAAGACCTAGCATTCAAGATATTCAACTAAAGAGACTATTTGATTTTGTGATGTCCCACATTGGTCGGGGAGGAGAACAAATCACCCTTTATAAGGGTGTGGAAACCTTCCCCTAGCAGACGCGTTTTAAAGCCTTGAGGGGAAGCCCGAAAGGGAAAGCCCAAAGAGGACAATATCTGCTAGCGGTGGATCTGGGTCGTTACAAATGGTATCAGAGCCAGTCACCGGACGATGTGCCGGCCTTCTCGCTGTTCCCCGAAGGGGGGTAGACACGAGGCGGTGTGCCAGTAAGGATGCTGGGCCCCAAAGGGGGGTGGATTTGGGGGCGGTCCCACATCGATTGGATAAAGGAACGAGTGCCAGCGAGGACGCTGGGCCCCGAAGGGGGGTGGATTGTGATGTCCCACATTGGTTGGGGAGGAGAACAAATCACCCTTTATAAGGGTGTGGAAACCTTCCCCTAGCAAACGCGTTTTAAAGCCTTGAGGGGAAGCCCGAAAGGGAAAGCCCAAAGAGGACAATATCTGCTAGCGGTGGATCTGGGTCGTTACAGATTTCCTCATCGAAGAATCAAAATCGTATAATGATTATGAACTATGGAACCAAGAGATCACGATTACCGATTAAAGAGGAAATCATTTCGTTTTCTGAAAGATTATCCATCCGACATACCTGATTGCTTGTGATTCTCGTCGCATTTCTTGTCGAGAAAACTCAAAGGCCGCGCGCAAATTTCGCCTTCTTTAACTCTCCTTCAAGTTCCCGCTCTTGGTTTATATAGAGCTTTACGGGAACGTTTGCCAGTTGCATTTTATTTACGGAGGAGAAAATGGTAAAAAAGTATTGCGGTAATTCGTCTGATTTGCACGGATGTAAACGGCGTCATTTACTAACGGTCTGGACTTGGTCATACTATTAAAAATTAATGGGCTCAAAGAAGTCCAAATACATTATAAACACGAATGTATGTTAGGATCGCACAACAACGCACACGCTCGATCTAGATGAATACAAAGAATAGGATAGAGAAAATTGCAAAGGAGAACTCTGGCTAAAAGGATTTTTTTTATTGATAACTTAAGGTATGTACAACAAGAGAGAGTAGAGAGAATAGAAAGTTACATCTCAAAGCTCTACCGGGGATATATATATAGTTCAATTTACTATATATATCTTTATCAGATTTAACCATCTACTATATATAGCTATTTACTATATATAGCTTTACCCGATTTAACCATCTACTATATATAGCTATTTACCATATATACCTTTACCGAATATAGCTTTACCAAATATAACTATTGACCAAGCTATAAATAAGCATGAGGCTTCATAACCTAACAATGTATATTTGAATATTTAGATTTTAACATGTTTATAAGGTAGGTTTGTTATCATCCGAACATCAATTAACCTTTTGAGTAAATCCTTGATGTACTTCTCTTGATTTAAGAAGATACCATCTTTCAGTTGTTTGATTTGAAGTCCAAGAAAGAAACTGAGCTCTCCCATCGTACTCATCTCAAACTCATTATACATACATTTGGAAAATTCTTCACATAAAGAAGGGTTAGTAGAACCAAATATAATATCATCCACATATATTTGCACTAATAACATAACATTTTCTTTAATTTTAATAAAGAGAGTAGTGTCGAGCTTACCCATTTTGAAATCATTCTCAATATGAAAATTACTAAGTCTATCGTACCAAGCTCTTGGAGCTTGTTTTAAGCCCTAAAGAGACTTTTTCAACTTATAGAGATGACGTGGAAAGTCAAAATTTTCAAATCCTGGAGGTTGTTTTACATAAACTTCCTCCATAATATAACCATTTAAGAATGCACTTTTCACATTCATTTAATATAATATAAAATTTTTGTGTAAGAAGCAAATTCATGTAAGATTCTAATACCTTATAATCTAGCAACGGGTGCAAAATTTTCTTCATAGTCTATACCTTCCTCCTGACAATAACCTTGAGCTACAAGTCTAGCTTTAGGCATTGCTTGCCTTCGACAACCAAACATCACTTTTGTGGAATTCAATTTTGTTTGACCACACACGTCGCCTGCGCATGCATGTTCAATTATGCACAACACAACAACGTTGCTTCTCATTGTCATATCAGTTCCCAACAACACGATCCATGCATCATGATATGATGCATGACCATCTTAGTTTGCTCAAACCATATGTTGGGAACTCACCCATATGTCGATCATCTCATTAGGACATTTCAAACATTCATCCATCTAGATTCTCTTGAGCATCAGACTCTCCCGTGTACATGCTAAACCATTTACGACATACTTTCTTGATAGCGGGTGCATGATCCAACCTTCGACACATTGGTTGGGGAGCAATATTGGCACACCTATGCCATCTCTTACTTTCTTGTTTCTTTCATCAACCATAGAAAATGTTATCTATTTTAAGATTAAGATCGATAATTAGCTCAGGCATAAATCCTGGCTTGGAAAAATATGAAAAGAAGGGCCACATTTTATAGGACACGGGTAATGTGCCATTGCAACCATATCACAATCCTCACCCAAATCTTGTTAAACATGTCATAATCTAATAATCATGCCAAAAACTTGATGATGGAATATAAAATTTTCAAATGACTCACAGTGTCGAAGGAATCATCATTTTCAAATGACAATTGTGGTCGGTGGCGTTTGTTGTTACAAACCTTGAGGATGTGAATCTAAGAACGATCATGAAGGTCATATATTGTGTGTTTTTCTTCAATGATGGAAGGAGAAGACGCTAAACCGATTGAGGCGAACTCTTGGATAATCTTTTAAAAATCACCTACCGAAGATGTCTGGGCTAAAACTGCTAGTAGCCCAGACGTTGAGTTGAGAAATTCAGTGTTTTTCCTTTGTGGCAGATCTTGTAAATGACCATTTGTCGAAAGACATATCAAAACTATTTACTTTTCGTTAAAGAATCGTCATATCCTTTCTGCCCTCATGTTTGATGTTCACATAGAGAACCTTAACATCTCATCAGAAGCATTCAAATGTCTCCCCCACAACTCTTAGATCTTCTCCAAAAAGATTTACTATGCTCATAGAGGTAAATTTGGAGAAATCGTCAACCTGTTTCCAAAACCCTTTCATGGGATCAGATTACTAAGAATTCTACCTGGATCCTTAAATATGTGAGCCTTCCAATCACGAAAGACCCACAGTTTCCTCAAGTCATCGAAAATGATGATGGAAAGCGTAAAAGTAAAATTCAATGAAAATTAAATTTTCTTTCCAAAGGTAAAGATTCTTAAGCTCGAGATCTAGTACCTCATGAATCTCGAGATCTCCATAAAAAATCAACATGTCAAAGTCTATGCAAATAGAGCCGGTTCATTACAACAAAGAAGTAGTTTTAGTCAATTATGAGGGCAATCCCAGATCTCCAACTCAAACCGAATTGGATACTACATCTATCTTCAACCAGATCGATATTATCACAAATGAATTGTCCACTGATAAAGAATTCCTTAAAAATGCATTACAACCTCGAAGGATATCCTAAATATCCAACATCAAAATAACTTCTCAAACAAGATTCTCTCAACCATTGCAAGACAAGTTAAGAAGATTGATCAAAATAACTTCTCAAACAAGATTCTCTCAACCATTGCAAGACAAGTTAAGAAGATTGAAGAAAAAATCAAGGAAAAACGACAACAAAAGAAATAAAAAAAAAACTATTGCAAATATTAATGGCGTGAGATTCGCAAAAGTTGAGGAAAGTTCTTTTATTCATACCAGCTATTTTAGACAAAGTTATTAGTCTCGGCTCAACAGAAGAGACACTTGCTCTGATTGAAGAAAAGCTAAACAATCTTTCAATTTTGATAGAACCTTAAGTAATTAAACTTTTAGTGTTTCAATTTTGATAGAACCTTAAGTAATTAAACTTTTAGTGTCATAATGAACCATATGAGAATGACCTCAAAAATTTTAAAAATGATTTCTCCAAAGAAGAAAAGATGCCCAAAAAAAACTAGACCTCATAAAAAAAATTGTTAAATTAGAGAACAAAGTCCAAAAAACTAGATGAAGAAAAATTGGTATCCTAAGCCCTCTTTCCCCGATGTTCCGTTCGAAGAAAAAACTCAAATGACTCAATCCACCTATGAAGGAACATTCATACATAAGTGGAATATAGATGGTCTATCCGGTCATCTAGTCGTAAATGTAATCAACAAAATGTTGATGGGAGCTAGCGCCTATAGTCTTCGAGGTAAGTTTGACCACGCTATTGCTCAAATTGTAACTTTTGGTTTCACAGGAGTACTCAAGGATGGGTTGGAGAAGCATATCTCCGACGAAGAAAAGCAAAGGATACTCAACCATACTACTATAGAAAGAGAAGTACAAATATAAAAAGTGAAATTTATGGAGAATGATATAAGTGTTGAATAGCCATTAATACCCTTTTATATATTGTCTTAAAGTTTGTCGTAGGCAAACTAGAACTCCATACTGAACGTTTGAGAGAATTCTTATGATTATAAGATGCGAAAAGTTAGCTACTTCTGATGGTACAAAGATATAATTGTAACTAAGGTTATGACAAGATATGATAGTACCCTTTAATTATGGATGATGCGCTTCATTGAAGGACTTCCAAAGTATATTTCTCGAAGGATAACTACCGCTCTCAATGAAGAGTGTAAGCATAAGATTCCTTGGAATGAATTCACTTATGGTGATTTAGGTTATGTAATAGCCAAGTCGACCGCCAGCAAATATTGTCTACTTTGGCCCGTTACGTATCGTCGTGAGTCTCACGGTTTTAAAAGCATCTGTTAGGGATCAAAATGATATTAATTAACAAATCAGAGTGGCGCAGCGGAAGCGTGGTGGGCCCATAACCCTCTTTCCCCGATGTTCCGTTCGAAGAAAAAACTCAAATGACTCAATCCACCTATGAAGGAACATTCATACATAAGTGGAATATAGATGGTCTATCCGGTCATCTAGTCGTAAATGTAATCAACAAAATGTTGATGGGAGCTAGCACCTATAGTCTTCGAGGTAAGTTTGACCACGCTATTGCTCAAATTGTAACTTTTGGTTTCACAGGAGTACTCAAGGATGGGTTGGAGAAGCATATCTCCGACGAAGAAAAGCAAAGGATACTCAACCATACTACTATAGAAAGAGAAGTACAAATATAAAAAGTGAAATTTATGGAGAATGATATAAGTGTTGAATAGCCATTAATACCCTTTTATATATTGTCTTAAAGTTTGTCGTAGGCAAACTAGAACTCCATACTGAACGTTTGAGAGAATTCTTATGATTATAAGATGCGAAAAGTTAGCTACTTCTGATGGTACAAAGATATAATTGTAACTAAGGTTATGACAAGATATGATAGTACCCTTTAATTATGGATGATGCGCTTCATTGAAGGACTTCCAAAGTATATTTCTCGAAGGATAACTACCGCTCTCAATGAAGAGTGTAAGCATAAGATTCCTTGGAATGAATTCACTTATGGTGATTTAGGTTATGTAATAGCCAAGTCGACCGCCAGCAAATATTGTCTACTTTGGCCCGTTACGTATCGTCGTGAGTCTCACGGTTTTAAAAGCATCTGTTAGGGATCAAAATGATATTAATTAACAAATCAGAGTGGCGCAGCGGAAGCGTGGTGGGCCCATAACCCACAGGTCCCAGGCCAGAAACCTGGCTCTGAAACCAACAATAAATAGCATTCCCATCAACTACAAGGTCGGTATAATTTTTGGTTTCACAGGAATACTCATACTCAAAGACAAATATGGCTTTGATACCAACCATAAATAACATTCCGATCAAGAAAAGAATTTTAAATTAGGAACTTCACCAAACTCTTTTAAATACTCTATGGGTGCTGTCCCACTCATGGTTTTAAAATGCGTCTACTATATTGAGAGTTTCGCCCTACTTTGACCAGTGCATCGTGTAACGGTCATACTTCTTCAAATGTGCGGCCTCTAATCTTGACACGCTCACCAAAAACCTTATGGGGTACTTAATCTACATTCATATTTTTTACCTGGCTTTGTTGGACCTTAGGCAAGGTTTACCTTCGACATTCAAACATCACTTATGTGGAATCAAAACTTGTTTCACCATACACGCTGCCTATGCATGCATGTTCAATTGTGTACGACACAACAACGTTGCATCTCATCGTCATCTCGGTTCCTCACAACACGTTCCCTGCATCGTGATGCAATCTCAAGTCTCGAGATAGCTTCTCGAGATAGCTTGACCATCTTGGTTGTGTAGACACATCCCTCGAGACAGTTTGGCCAAGTGGTCTAAGGTGCCAGATTTAGGCTTTGGTTTGATGGGGCGTGGTCCCACAGCTGTCATTTATTTTCATTTTTTGTAAACCTTCAAGCCCGCTGCTAGCACATATTATAAAAACCTCATGATTTTAAAACGCGTCTACTATAGAGAGAGTCTAGCCCTACTCCGACCAGTGCATCGTGTAATGGTCATACTTCTTCAAATGTGCGGCTTCGTGATCTTGACACGCTAGCCAAAAACCTTATGGGGTACACAATCTCCATTCACATTTTTCACCTCGGCTTTGTGGCTTTGTTATACCATAGGCAAGGTTTGCCTTCAACGTTGAAACATCACTTATGTGGAATCAAAACTTGTTTGACCACACACGCCGCCTATGCGTGCATGTTCTATCATGTGCGACACAACAATGTTGCATCTCATCATTATCTCGGTTCCCAACAACACGATCCATGTATCGTGATGCAATCTCATGTCTTGAGATACTCGATCATCTTGGTTTTTCTAGACACATTCGTTGGGACAGTTTCGCCGAGTGGTCTAAGGCGCCAGATTTAGGCTTTGGTCCGAAAGGGCGTGGGTTCAAATCCCACAGCTGTCATAATCATACTTTTTCAATCTCATCGTCCGACCCATGCATCGTATTGCAATCTCATGTCTAGAGAGAGTTTGACTATCTTGGTTTGTCAAGGCACATCTGTCGTACAGTTTAGTCGAGTGGTTTAAGATGCCAGATAGATTTGGGCTCTAGTACTCAACCTCTATTCACATTTTTCACTCGACTTTATGGCTTTGTTATACCTTAGGCAGAGTTTTTCTTCCGCATTCAAACAAACATAATGTGGAATTAAAACTTGTTTGACCACACACGCCATCTATGCGTGCATGTTCAATCATGTAAGACACAACATTGTTGCATCTCATCGTCATCTCGGTTCCCAATAGCACAACCCATGCATCGTATTGTAATCTCATGTCTCGAGATAGCTCGACCATCTTGATTTGTCCAAATACATTCGTCGGGATAGTTTGGCCGAGTTGTCTAAGGTGTTAGACTTCGACTCTTGTTCAAAAGGGCATGGATTCAAATCCGACCAGTGCATCGTGCCCGCTGCGAACACATATTGTTTGTTTTGACTTTTTATTTATCGTTGTTAACATCATGGTTTTAAAACGCATCTAATATGGAGAGAGTCTAGCCCAACTCCGACCAGTGCATCGTGTCAAAGTCAATACTTTTTCAAATGTGCGGCTTTGTGATCTTGACACGATCATGACAAACCTTAAGGAGTACTTAATTCCCTTTCATATTTTTCATCTAGCTTTGTGGCTTTGTGGCTTTGTTGGACCTTAGGCAGGGTTTGCCTACGGGTTTCAAACATGAATAATGTGGAATTAAAACTTATTTGACCGCACACGCCGCCTATGCGTGCATGTTCAATCATTTGTAACACAACAACATTGCATCTCATGGTCATCTCGGTTCCCAACAACACGACCCATGCATCGTGATGCAATCTCATGTCTTGAGATAGCTCGACTATCTTAGTAGTCCAAACACAATTGTTGGGATAGTTTGGCTTAGTGGTCTAAGGTGCTAGATTTAGTCTCTGGTTTACAAAGGGATTGGTTTCTAATCCCATAACTGTCATTTATTTTTATTTTTTTAAAACCTTTAGGAGTACTCAATCCCCATTCACATTTTTCACCCGGCTTTGTGGCTTTGTTGGACCTTGGGCAGGATTTTCCTTCGGAATTCAAACATCACTTATGTGGAATTCAAACATCACTTATGTGGAATTCAAACTTGTTTGACCACACACGCCGCCTATGCATGCATGTTTAATCATGTGCGACACAACACGTTGCATCTCATTGTAGATGAGAGCCCCCCAATAAGGTAAGACTCACAGTCTACTCAAATCATCGAACATCATAACGGAAAGCATAGATGAAAGCTATATGGCGACGAAGAAAAGCAAAGGACACCCAATCATACTACTATAATAAAAAAATTAAAAAAAAAATAGCACAAATATAGAAAAAGTAGTACAAATATCAAAAGTAAAGTTAGAATGTCTCAAGTCATGGAGATAGATATAAGGGTTGAAGGGCCGTTAATACCTTTTTATATACTGTCTCAAAGTTTGCCATAAGTGAACTAAACATCTATGATGAAAGCTAGAGATCAAAATGATTAATATCAGCAGAAGCGTGGTGGGCCCATAACTCACAGGTCCCACGATTGAAACCTAGCTTTGATATCATCATACTACATGTGAAATAACATAGTCAGCAAAAGTAAGGGACACTACTTATCCTACAATACATAAAAGTGGCAGCGAACCACACATCACTCACCTATCTTTTTTGGTTTGATTGTCCTTCTTTCAGTGTCCCTCCACGAGGCGTCTCCATCATCAAACCGAAGTTAAATCATGCTTCATGAGAACGAATTACTTTGTTGATTCAATTTTTATATTATGATGAGACGGTTCAGGTGAGATCTATCATGGACATAACGTTCAATTCCCTTATGGAATCTAGTCGGTTTGGGGAACATCTTTGCTCCTCTCTTATAGAGAGCATATACATCCCTCATTATTATATTTATGACTATCTCTCAAGCTTTGGTTTAGGTTCCTCAATAGAAAAAAATAAAATAGAGCATCTAGAACCCAAGCAGGGAGCATGTGTGTGGGCAGTGTGTAGAAAAGTACAATGCATCCAAATCCACCAAAAAATGAAATTAGAGCCAAAGCCAAGACATGATGTTTTATGCCACTAGACACGAACTCATATTTGCATGTGTGCATTTCTCGACCCTAATCGAGACTTCATGCATTATGTTCATGCATTGGGAGATACCCCTATTCCATCACGAGGGTACGGACACATACATCACTAGACAGATGAAGTATTATTATGTTTTAGATAATGCTGCCATTGCGGTTATTAATTCTAATGGGTGTCCAGCATAAGGAGCTACCAGAGTAGGCTTGTCCGACAAGAAAAGGGGTCCAGCGGTGTACGAACTATCTAATGAGCTTGTACTTGCACGTATGGGCTGTGTGTAGAGTATATGACACACATTTAAGCTGCCCATTAATATAGTATCGTGGGATAAAAGACTGATATGATAGGTCCCGTCATTGCATTCGCATGTTTATTGCATTTAATCCCAATAGTGGGGTCACTTCCTGAGTATTTCTCAAAATACTCAAGCCACGTGTTACCTCTATTTCAAGTTAAGGCAAGGCATTTCTGTACGGCTGACGACGACATTGTAATTCGAGACCAAGGCACATGCATAGGGTAGTTGTATTATTTTCTTAGACTTAGGCTAGAATAGGATGCTTTTAATTTAAACGTTTATTTATTTTATTTATTCTTTTGTTGTGTCGTTTTTAAAAGTGTTTTCAAAACACGTAAGAAAATGACTGTTTCTTAAAATGAAGATGTCGTCTTATGAAAGTTTAAATAAAGTATTTCCGCATTCAATGTTAATGATATTTATACAGTGACGACCTTAAATAAATTTATTCATTGATTTGTACATTAGTTTTTTTTTTTTTTTTTTTTTTTTTTTTTTTTTAATCTTCCCATTTAAGTTATCATACCATATTTTGGTTTCATATTACCTAATTTGGAAAGGAGTAAATATTCTCAATTATATAAGAGTTTGGGTAGAATTATCAGCCCCCAAAAAGCTCTAAAATCCCTTAGTCATGGACAAGAACATTTCTATAAGTTCGCTATCCTAGGTTCAATCATCTTGTTCTTCACCGTCTTCGATACAGGTATCTTGTAGTTATTAAAAAATGTATAAGTGTTTGAGGGTTGAGTCGGGTCAGGTCAGATTATGAGATTTTCTAGACCGAACCCAATTATTTGCATTATAAATTTTTCAGCATAAACAACCCTTGTTATATAATGAATCCAACTCAACCCAACTCGACCATAAATTTTTGGGATAGATAGTTGGTTCAGGTAGTTCGAGTTATTTATTCATTTTTTTTATTTTGATAAAAATAAAAATTAGTTTGTAAAATATATGTTTATTTATTTTCATACGTTTGGTTACCATTTGCAA
The DNA here is from genome assembly GCF_057944985.1 of Cucurbita pepo subsp. pepo. NCBI lineage: Eukaryota > Viridiplantae > Streptophyta > Magnoliopsida > Cucurbitales > Cucurbitaceae > Cucurbita > Cucurbita pepo. Next base: position 205,180 of record NW_028257918.1, on the reverse strand, counting down.
TTCAATTTTGTGAGCAAACATGTATATCTTAAAATTAAACGTAAGTTTGATTGTACAAAGATTCAAACTAATAAGTTTTAGGGTTACTAAAGAACGAACCAGTAGAACTCAATTCAACATATGTTTTGAAAAATTACTTTAACCAGATCTAGTTGAAAATAAATAATTATGAAATAAAATAAATACATATGTATAAACACTTTTACAGGATCTAGTAGAAAATAAATAATCATGAAATAAAATAAATACGTATATATAATTTTATTGTACACAAAAATGTACATTTTAAAATTAACAATCAATTTAGATGGTTTTGGTTCAATCTAGTTTTGGGGAACCCATAAACAACCTCACTCATAAAAGTTTTCAGTTATTTGAATCTAGTCCAAATAAGTTCATAACTGAACTCGAACCAGATTGGTTCAGTCAATCCATCTAGTTTCGGGAGAACCCTTAAACCAACTCAATCATAAAAGTTTTCAGTTATTTGAATTCAGTCCAAATAAGTTCATAACCTAACTCGAACCGCACAGGTTGGGTTGGGTTGATAGAATTTTTTGAGTCATTAGATTGATTTTGATATTAATTTGAGTATTACTTTGTTTGATGAACGGTGACAAGCACACCATTGGGAATACAAGGAAGTCATATTCATATTACGTGCAACACTGTCCAAGATTGCTTTAATCCTAAGGTTTGTGAGTGCAAATTTGGGCTATGTTTTTGCGTACCTAAGAGCCCGTCGCCGCACTTCAGCTTCCACCATGACAACATCAGTGATACCACTCAAAACTAAGAAGTGGCTCTCAACAACTATTCAATAAATACCATTATTTTCATTGCAATATGCTTTACACAAATGAATAAGACTGATAAAACCAAGTATTTCAATATTATATATTCGATTAAATTGAAAAATTACTTTTCATTTATGATTTATGAGTTCGAGTATGATTATTGTGGATGAGCGATTGAGGTAGATGGGAGATGACTGCGTGAATTCTGTCGTTTTATAGAACATTTTATAGGGCCGTTATGTATCGTCGTCAGCCTCAAGGTTTTATGACGCATCTACTATGGAGAGGGTCTAGCCTTACTCCGACTAGTCTTTGCGTCGTCTGGTGACTGGCTTTCGTACCATTTGTAATGGCCCAAAGCAGACAAAGTTGGGCTTGGCTGTTACAAATGGTATCAGAGCCAAACACTGGGCGGTGTGTTAGCGAGGACGTTAGGCCCTCAAAGGGGTGGATTGTGAGATCCCACATTGGTTGGAGAGGGGAACGAAACATTCCTTACAAGGGTGTGGAAACCTCTTCCTAATAGACACATTTTAAAACCATGAGGCTGACGACGATACATATCAAGCCAAAGCGGACCATATCTCTTAGTGGAGGGCTTGAGTAGTTATACTTTAGTTGTCATATATCTTACAGGCAAGTGTCTTTGCTGCCGAAGATCCAAATCTTTCAACTAAAAACAATAAACAGAGCATTCTTGATTAGCCACTTCATGCTCAAGTCCTTACTTTGTGTTAGTAGGACCAGTCAAAGCTCTATGCTCTCTCTTTTAGTGTGGGATTATGTGTGGGAGAGAAAGGAATCTGTGGTGGCAGCGAACAACGAACAACAAGACTACAACTTAATTTTGACTTTTCACTCTATAATATGAGCACAATTCATTAAAAAAAAATTACAATACTATGAAAGTTATTAAAAGATCAGAATCAGTTCAATCTCCTCGTCCCTCTCACGTGCCACGACCTTGTCTATACCCGAAAACATAAAAAAAATTGAAGTAGATGCATTTTAATACACAAAAATACTGGAGTCATCACATGGTTGATGTTTTCACCTTCCTCACTAGTCCGGTACTACGACCTTGTCTTAAATAAGCCTAAAACCAGAATATGATTTTAGGTCCCATTAGACATTGAAAGACTTACATGTGTGTATTTTTTTATCTTAACAATAGGGTCACTTATGGTGTTTTTTTAAATAGTCATTCTCTTCCTAACATTTTTTCTGTTAAAAACATGATTCATAATTATTAATTTAAATTTTATTGTCAAGTAAATATTTGAAATATTTCTATAAAGGCTCCAAGGTTTCATGAAAACATTTGAAAACTCTCCTAATATGTATATTGCATACCTTAAAATTAGAGAAGTTACACATAATTTACATTTTCATCCATGAATTTTTACTAATTACGATATTTTGGTTTGTAAAAGGTTAATATCTATAAATGTTTAAAAGAATTAAATAAATTTTTTAAAAAATTTATGAAGAAATTAACGATACTTTTTATTTTTTGAGTTGTTCTGCTGGATCGATCGTTCAAGACCTTTGGTCTCTATCCGGACCCGATGAATAAAATGGGAACACTTCTTATGGACTCGATGAGAATGATTCTGATCTAGTTCATGACCTATTAGAAGTAGAAGGCGCTCTGTTTGGATTGGGATCCTCACGGACAAAAAAGATTGCAGTCAGTTTGATAGTGATCGAGTGACATTGCTTCTTCTGCCCGAACCTAGGAATCTCTTCGATATGATACAAAATGGATCAGCATCATAATTATTTTAAATTAATTAACCAAAAGATAATGCTAAAGACCAAACTGAGCATTAGTGACAATTAGGAGTATTGGTACACCTATTCCATCTCTTACTTTCTTGTTTCTTTCATCAACCATAGAAAATGTTATCTATTTTAAGATTAAGATCAATCATTAGCTCAGGCATAAATTGTGGCTTGGAAAAATTTGAAAATAAGGGCCATATTTTATAGGACAGGGGTAATGAACAATCCTCACGCAAATCTTGTTAAACATGTCATAATCTAATAATCATGCCAAAAACTTATGATGGAATATAAAATTTTCAAATGACTCATAGTGTCGAAGGAATCATCATTTTCAAATGACAATTGTGGTTGGTGGCGTTTGTTGTTACAAACCTTGAGGATGTGAATCTAAGAACGATCATTAAGGTCATATATTGTGTGTTCTTCTTCAATGATGGAAGGAGAAGATGCTAAACCGATTGAGGCGGACCCTTGAAGAATCTTTTAAAAATCACCTACCGAAGATGTCTGGGCTAAAACTGCTAGTAGCCTAGACATTGAGTTGAGAAATTCAGTGTTTTTCCTTTGTGGCAGATCTTGTAAATGACCATTTGTCGAAAGACATATCAAAACTATTTACTTTTCGTTAAAGGATCGTCATATCCTTTCTGCCCTCATGTTTGATGTTCACATAGAGAACCTTAACATCTTATGAGAAGCATTCAAATGTCTCCCCCACAACTTACTATGCTCATAGAGGTAAATCTGGAGAAATCGTCAACCTGTTTCCAAAACCCTTTCATGGGATCAGATTACTAAGAATTCTACCTGGATCCTTAAATATGTGAGCCTTCCAATCAAGCCCGCTGCTAGCACAGATTACTAAGAATTCTACCTTGACCATCTTGGTTGTGTAGACACATCCCTCGGGACAGTTTGGCCAAGTGGTCTAAGGTGCCAGATTTAGGCTTTGGTTTGAAGGGGCGTGGTCCCACAGCTGTCATTTATTTTCATTTTTTGTAAACCTTCAATCCCGCTGCTAGCACATATTATAAAAACTTCATGATTTTAAAACGCGTCTACTATAGAGCGAGTCTAGCCCTACTCCGACCAGTGCATCGTGTAACGGTCATACTTCTTCAAATGTGCGGCTTCGTGATCTTGACACGCTAGCCAAAAACCTTATGGGGTACACAATCTCCATTCACATTTTTCACCTCGGCTTTGTGGCTTTGTTATACCATAGGAAAGGTTTGCCTTCAACGTTGAAACATCACTTATGTGGAATCAAAACTTGTTTGACCACACACGCCGCCTATGCGTGCATGTTCTATCATGTGCGACACAACAATGTTGCATCTCATCATTATCTCGGTTCCCAACAACACGATCCATGTATCGTGATGCAATCTCATGTCTTGAGATACTCGATCATCTTGGTTTTTCTAGACACATTCGTTGGGACAGTTTGGCCGAGTGGTCTAAGGCGCTAGATTTAGGCTCTGGTCCAAAAGGGCGTGGGTTCAAATCCCACAATGTTGTCATAATCATACTTTTTCAATCTCATCGTCCGACCCATGCATCGTATTGCAATATAGCTTGACTATCTTGGTTTGTCAAGGCACATCTGTCCTACAGTTTAGTCGAGTGGTTTAAGATGCCAGATAGATTTGGGCTCTAGTTTAAAAGGGTATGGTTTTAAAACTCGTCTATTATGAAGAGATTCTAACCCAACTCCAACCAGTGTCTCGTGATCATGTCACGCTCACGAAAAATCTAAAGGAGTACTCAACCTCTATTCACATTTTTCACTCGACTTTATGGCTTTGTTATACCTTAGGCAGAGTTTTTCTTCCGCATTCAAACAAACATAATGTGGAATTAAAACTTGTTTAACCACACACGCCATCTATGCGTGCATGTTCAATCATGTGCGACACAACATTGTTGCATCTCATCGTCATCTCGGTTCCCAACAGCACAACCCATGCATCGTATTGTAATCTCATGTCTCGAGATAGCTCGACCATCTTGATTTGTCCAAACACATTCGTCGGGATAGTTTGGCCGAGTTGTCTAAGGTGTTAGACTTCGACTCTTGTTCAAAAGGGCATGGATTCAAATCCCACAGCTGTCATTTATTTTAATTTTTTGTAAAGCCTCGTGCCCGCTGCAAACACATATTGTTTGTTTTGACTTTTTATTTATCGTTGTTAACATCGTGGTTTTAAAACGCATCTAATATGGAGAGAGTCTAGCCCAACTCCAACCAGTGCATCGTGTCAAAGTCAATGCTTTTTCAAATGTGCGGCTTTGTGATCTTGACACGATCATGACAAACCTTAAGGAGTACTTAATTCCCTCTCATATTTTTCATCTAGCTTTGTGGCTTTGTTGGACCTTAGGCAGGGTTTGCCTACGGGTTTCAAACATGAATAATGTGGAAATAAAACTTATTTGACCGCACACGCCGCCTATGCGTGCATGTTCAATCATTTGTAACACAACAACATTGCATCTCATGGTCATCTCGGTTCCCAACAACACGACCCATGCATCGTGATGCAATCTCATGTCTTGAGATAGCTCGACTATCTTAGTAGTCCAAACACAATTGTTGGGATAGTTTGGCTTAGTGGTCCTAGGTGCTAGATTTAGTCTTTGGTTTACAAAGGGATTGGTTTCTAATCCCATAACTGTCATTTATTTTTATTTTTTTAAAACCTTTAGGAGTACTCAATCCCCATTCACATTTTTCACCCGGCTTTGTGGCTTTGTGGCTTTGTGGCTTTGTGGCTTTGTGGCTTTGTGGCTTTGTGGCTTTGTGGCTTTGTTGGACCTTGGGCAGGATTTTCCTTCGGAATTCAAACATCACTTATGTGGAATTCAAACTTGTTTGACCACACACGCCGCCTATGCATGCATGTTTAATCATGTGCGACACAACACGTTGCATCTCATTGTAGATGAGAGCCCCCCAATAAGGTAAGACTCACAGTCTACTCAAATCATCGAACATCATAACGGAAAGCATAGATGAAAGCTATCTGGCGACGAAGAAAAGCAAAGGACACCCAATCATACTACTATAATAAAAAATTAAAAAAAAAAATTAAAAAAAAAATAGCACAAATATAGAAAAAGTAGTACAAATATCAAAAGTAAAGTTAGAATGTCTCAAGTCATGGAGATAGATATAAGGGTTGAAGGGCCGTTAATACCTTTTTATATACTGTCTCAAAGTTTGCCATAAGTGAACTAAACATCTATGATGAAAGCTAGAGATCAAAATGATTAATATCAGCAGAAGCGTGGTGGGCCCAATACTCACAGGTCCCACGATTGAAACCTAGCTTTGATATCATCATACTACATGTGAAATAACATAGTCAGCAAAAATAAGGGACACTACTTATCCTACAATACATAAAAGTGGCAGCGAACCACACATCACTCACCTATCTTTTTTGGTTTGATTGTCCTTCTTTCAGTGTCCCTCCACGAGGCGTCTCCGTCATCAAACCGAAGTTAAATCATGCTTCATGAGAACGAATTACTTTGTTGATTCAATTATTATATTATGATGAGGCGGTTCAGGTGAGATCTATCATGGACATAACGTTCAATTCCCTTATGGAATCTAGTCGGTTTGGGGAACATCTTTGCTCCTCTCTTATAGAGAGCATATACATCCCTCATTATTATATTTATGACTATCTCTCAAGCTTTGGTTTAGGTTCCTCAATAGAAAAAAATAAAATAGAGCATCTAGAACCCAAGCAGGGAGCATGTGTGTGGGCAGTGTGTAGAAAAGTACAATGCATCCAAATCCACCAAAAAATGAAATTAGAGCCAAAACCAAGACATGATGTTTTATGCCACTAGACACGAACTCATATTTGCATGTGTGCATTTCTCGACCCTAATCGAGACTTCATGCATTATGCTCATGCATTGGGAGATACCCCTATTCCATCACGAGGGAACGGACACATACACCACTAGACAGATGAAGTATTATTATGTTTTAGATAATGCTGCCATTGCGGTTATTAATTCTAATGGGTGTCTAGCATAAGGAGCTACCAGAGTAGGCTTGTCCGACAAGAAAAGGGGTCCAGCGGTGTACGAACTATCTAATGAGCTTGTACTTGCACGTATGGGCTGTGTGTAGAGTATATGACACACATTTAAGCTGCCCATTAATATAGTATCGTGGGAAAAAAGACTGATATGATAGGTCCCGTCATTGCATTCGCATGTTTATTGCATTTAATCCCAATAATGGGGTCACTTCCTGAGTATTTCTCAAAATACTCAAGCCACGTGTTACCTCTATTTCAAGTTAAGGCAAGGCATTTCTGTACGGCTGACGACGATATTGTAATTCGAGACCATGGCACATGCATAGGGTAGTTGTATTATTTTCTTAGACTTAGGCTAGAATAGGATGTTTTTAATTTAAACATTTATTTATTTTATTTATTCTTTTGTTGTGTCGTTTTTAAAAGTGTTTTCAAAACACGTAAGAAAATGACTGTATCTTAAAATGAAGATGTCGTCTTATGAAAGTTTAAATAAAGTATTTCCGCATTCAATGTTAATGATATTTATACAGTGATGACCTTAAATAAATTTATTCATTGATTTGTACATTAGTTCTTTTTTTTTTTTTTTTTTTTAATCTTCCCATTTTAGTTATCCTACCATATTTTGGTTTCATATTACCTAATTTGGAAAGGAGTTAAGATTCTCAATTATATAAGAGTTTGGGTAGAATTATCAGCCCCCAAAAATGTACAAGTGCAATCATCTTGTTCTTCACCGTCTTCGATACAGGTATCTTGTAGTTATTAAAAAATGTATAAGTGTTTGAGGGTTGAGTCGGGTCAGGTCAGATTATGAGATTTTCTAGACCGAACTCAATTATTTGCATTATAAATTTTTCAGCATAAACAACCCTTGTTATATAATGAATCCAACTCAACCCAACTCGACCATAAATTTTTGGGATAGATAGTTGGTTCAGGTAGTTCGAGTTATTTATTCATTTTTTTTTTTATTTTGATAAAAATAAAAATTAGTTTGTAAAATATATGTTTATTTATTTTCATACGTTTGGTTACCATTTGCAATTCAATTTTGTGAGCAAACATGTATATCTTAAAATTAAACGTAAGTTTGATTGTACAAAGATTCAAACTAATAAGTTTTAGGGTTACCAAAGAACGAACCAGTAGAACTCAATTCAACATATGTTTTGAAAAATTACTTTAACCAGATCTGGTAGAAAATAAATAATTATGAAATAAAATAAATACATATATATAAACACTTTTACCGGATCTAGTAGAAAATAAATAATCATGAAATAAAATAAATACGTATATATAATTTTATTGTACACAAAAATGTACATTTTAAAATTAACAATCACTTTAGATGGTTTTGGTTCAATCTAGTTTTGGGGACCCATAAACAACCTCACTCATAAAAGTTTTCAGTTATTTGAATCTAGTCCAAATAAGTTCATAATTGAACTCGAACCAGATTGGTTCAGTCAATCCATCTAGTTTCGGGAGAACTCTTAAACCAACTCAATCATAAAAGTTTTCAGTTATTTGAATTCAGTCCAAATAAGTTCATAACCTAACTCGAACCGCACAGGTTGGGTTGGGTTGATCGAATTTTTTGAGTCATTAGATTGATTTTGATATTAATTTGAGTATTACTTTGTTTGATGAACAGTGACAAGCAAACCATTGGGAATACAAGGAAGTCATATTCATATTACGTGCAACACTGTCCAAGATTGCTTTAATCCTAAGGTTTGTGAGTGCAAATTTGGGCTGTGTTTTTGCGTACCTATGAGCCCGTCGCCGCACTTCAGCTTCCACCATGACAACATCAGTGATACCACTCAAAACTAAGAAGTGACTCTCAACAACTATTCAATAAATACCATTATTTTCATTGCAATATGCTTTACACAAATGAATAAGACTGTGATAAAACCATGTATTTCAATATTATATATTAGATTAAATTGAAAAATTACTTTTCATTTATGATTTATGAGTTCGAGTATGATTATTGTGGATGAGCGATTGAGGTAGATGAGAAATGACTGCGTGAATTCCGTCGTTTTATACAACGTTTTATAGGGCCGTTATGTATCGTCGTCAGCCTCAAAGTTTTATGACGCATCTACTATGGAGAGGGTCTAGCCTTACTCCGACTAGTCTTTGCGTCGTCTGGTGACTGGCTTTCGTACCATTTGTAATGGCCCAAAGCAGACAAAGTTGGGCTTGGCTGTTACAAATGGTATCAGAGCCAAACACCGGGCGGTGTGTTAGCGAGGACGTTAGGCCCTCAAAGGGGTGGATTGTGAGATCCCACATTGGTTGGAGAGTGGAACGAAACATTCCTTACAAGGGTGTGGAAACCTCTTCCTAATAGACACATTTTAAAACCATGAGGCTGACGACGATACATATCAAGCCAAAGCGAACAATATCTCTTAGTGGAGGGCTTGAGTAGTTATACTTTAGTTGTAATATATCTTACAGGCAAATGTCTTTGCTGCCGAAAATCCAAATCTTTCAACTAAAAACAATAAACAGAGCATTCTTGATTAGCCACTTCATGCTCAAGTCCTTACTTTGTGTTAGTAGGACCAGTCAAAGCTCTATGCTCTCTCTTTTTAGTGTGGGATTATGTGCGGGAGAGAAAGGAATCTGTGGTGGAAGCGAACAACGAACAACAAGACTACAACTTAATTTTGACTTTTCACTCTATAAGATGAGCACAATTCATTAAACAAAAAATTACAATACTATGAAAGTTATTAAAAGATCAGAATCAGTTCAATCTCCTCGTCCCTCTCGCGTGCCACGACCTTGTCTATACCCGAAAACTTAAAAAAAATTGAAGTAGGTGTATTTTAATACACAAAAATACTGGAGTCATCACATGGTTGATGTTGTCACCTTCCTCACTAGTCCGGTACTACGACCTTGTCTTAAATAAGCCTAAAACCAGAATATGATTTTAGGTCCCATTAGACATTGAAAGACTTACATGTGTGTATTTTTTTTATCTTAACAATAGGGTCACTTATGGTGTTTTTTTAAATAGTCATTCTCTTCCTAACAATTTTTCTGTTAAAAACATGATTCATAACTATTAATTTAAATTTTATTGTAAAGTAAATATTTGAAATATTTCTATAAAGGCTCCAAGGTTTCATGAAAACATTTGAAAACTCTCCTAATATGTATATTGCATACCTTAATATTAGAGACGTTACACATAATTTACATTTTCATCCATGAATTTTTACTAATTACGATGTTTTGGTTTGTAAAAGGTTAATATCTATAAACGTTTAAAAGAATTAAATAAATTTATAAAAAAATTTATGAAGAAATTAACGATACTTTTTTATTTTTTGAGTTGTTGTGCTGGATCGATCGTTCAAGACCTTTGATCTCTATCCGGACCCGATGAATAAAATGGGAACACTTCTTATGGACTCGATGAGAATGATTCTGATCTAGTTCATGACCTATTAGAAGTAGAAGGCGCTCTGTTTGGATTGGGATCCTCACGGACAAAAAAGATTGCAGTCAGTTTGATAGTGATCGAGTGACATTGCTTCTTCTGCTCGAACCTAGGAATCTCTTCGATATGATACAAAATGGATCAGCATCATAATTATTTTAAATTAATTAACCAAAAGATAATGCTAAAGACCAAACTGAGCATCAGTGACAATTAGGAGTAAAATGTAAAATATTTGAACCAATAACCAAATGAAAACTAAACTTCGAAGTATAATAAAAATGTAACTGTAGGATCTCACATCGGTTGAAGAGGGGAACGAAACATTCCTTATAATGTCGTAGAAACTTCTCCCAAGCAGTCACGTTTTAAAACCGTGAGGTTGAGAGCAATATGTAACGGCTCAAAACGGACAATATTTTTTAGCGGTGGGCTTGGACCGTTGTAACATATCAAAGAAGACAATTTTTATTAACAGTAAGCTTGGACTATTGTAACAGATCAAAGCAGACAATATCTATTAGCGGTGGACTTGGGCTGTTGTAACCGGTCAAGCCGAAAAATATTTCTTAGGGGTGCATCCCTTTTGTGGTCTTTACACTAAGTTTGTAAATGATAATCTTAGTGTATTAAATTCATAACATCCCATTTAATGTTGTATTTCTAAAATTCATATTAGCAAATTAATTGAATATTGTCCCAAAGATTATACAATGGGATGGACAACAATGAAACGAACCTCATCCCATCAAACCATTTACAATACAACATAATCGCAAACAAACTTAGTCTCAACTTTGCTTTCATTATTGCGATGATATTGCTCCTCGTCTCTTCTTTTGGTAATTTTCGACCTTGTTTCTTTTTCTTCTTTTTTTTTTTTTTTTTTTTTTTTTTCGTTTTTTGATAACTCTCCAAAAGTAGAGTTATATCAAGTCTTTTTACAGTTAATTTTGCACTTATACTCACCATTTTCTCATTAATTGCTCCATTTATTCTAATTAGTATACATGAAATAGCCAATTGTGGTTTAATATGAAAAGAAGATTAATTTCCATAAATCGAGCTTAATTGAGCTATTTGGTAAAATTCTAGAACATTTATGTTGAAACCATGATGCTATAGCAAATCTGGAAACAACACTGCTTGCAAATCTAGAAATAAATTGCAGACCTTGATGCTGAAGCAGTCCGGAAAGTAAACTTTTCGGGGATGACCTGAAAATTTTAATCCACATCAGCAGTCCATGTGGATCATTGGCTACCAAATTAGAAACATCGTAGGTGGACAATTTTATCCTTTCTCAGCCCTAAATTAGAAGAAACAAGCATTATAAAAGGAAAAGGATACCTAAAATAGGGAGGGGCCACACTTGGGGGAGAGAAATCGGATTAGATAGCAGCAGCGGAGGGGCCACACTTGGGGAGAGAAATCGGATTAGACAGCAGCAGCCTTCGCTGTTGTGAAACGAGGGAAGAAGAAGAAAATCCTAATCCAGCAACTATTGACAGCAGAAGGAAAAGGAGACCAACAAGGATTGATTAGGGCAAAGAGGTGGACGTGAGAGCTCAAGGGAAGGGAACTTCCAGAACGACAACAAAACAGGATAACTTTCTATTTCCTTATTCTCTTTTCTCATTCCATCAATTTTACATGATTGAGATGCAAATTCCTCTGTTTAATTTAGTTTGTATGGAGAGCTTGTTGGATTGATATGACAACCCTAGAAGGGGTGAACAGGGTTTCAACAATAATTTTTTTTAATAACAATAAAACTTGATACGTGTAGGGTTTTATGTCCTAAAACTCATAGTTTGTAAACAAAAACATATTCTATTTTCAATAAAGTTATTATTGTTGTTTATTCAGTAAAGATTGTTATTGAATAAAGTGAACTTTACGATCATTAATCTAAATCCAATAAACTAAGAACACTCTGGCTATAGTATGATTACTTGAACTATATGTAGAGACATAAGAGTGGATCAAGTTCAAGTATATAGTCAAAATGATCTATAGTATGAGGATAAGGTTGAGTACCTTATTCTGGGGACACTATGGATGCGGCCAACTTTTGTATATGATATAAACAATGTGATCACTAAATTGTACATGTGGAGACATGTGAGTGGGGGCATCCTATGCAATGAGTATTGCATAAGATCGGACCATGAAGAAAACCACTCTCACTTTATAATGTCGTTTACTGTTAAGACTGATTTTTTTTTTTCATTCGATAACCTAGGTAACTCGGTTTTAATCCTGAGCTAACCATGAACTCCTGTTTATTCGGAATTATCCTTAGATTTGCATGGGTGAGAGTGGCTCTAGTTCGCCGACTCAATAGGCCTCCCATTTCAGGGGTAAGACTGGGTGAATGGCTGGGGACGTGGGGTGCAAGACGGAATTCACTCCTACCCACTTTTAGGGATAGAAGAAAGGTAGTTCCCTTAAGCACTGACTCCAGGTCTTGAACAAGGTGCCCCACCCTCTCATTGGCCTGAGAGGGATTCGGTTTACTGGTTGGACCACAAACCAATTGTTCATTAGAGGATCAGTGAGACATAACGAACAAGAAGTAACTTTAGGGGTAAAACGGTAAATTGATCCAGCTCTAGTTACGAACAACCTGTGAAGGATCGACTTACTAATCATGGTTATATCAAATGGACATAAATATATCTATAGTGAGGGGAGTGCAACTACTAGGCTATAGTGGAGTGCCCTAGTAGTTAACGAATGTTGGTTAACAAGATTAATGAGTTTAGCCGGTTAATCTTGGATCGTTGGAGCCCATAATCTATAGGTCCATTAGGTCCCTCTGCTAGCTCATATCGGACTAAACCATAGAACAGTATGACGAGTGAGTTCGAAGTGTTCGAATTCAAATTAGGGAATATGCGCTACATATATACGATATATTTAACCGCATTTTTGTTTTATTTACGAATTAAACAAAAGGAGAGAATCTGAGATATTTAAATAAGATTTAAATATCTTAATCAATTATGTGTCGGAATTGATTGGGATTGGCATTTGAATTAATATTAAATATTAATTAAATAGTTTAATTAATCATTTAATGTTACTTTAATTTGAAATTCATTATTCAAATTAATTGTTGAATTAAAATGGAGAAAGTCAAAATGTTGACTTCATTTAATGGAAAAATCCATGTTAGTGGAATTTTGAGATGTCAAAATTTGGTTTAACCAAACTTGTATGTTTGCCAAATAAACCCCACAAGTTTGAGTGGAATTTTGAGTGTCAAAATTTGGTTAACTCAAACATGCATGCTTGCCACATAATCCCAAATATTTGAGTTGAATTTTAAGTGTCAAAATTTGGTGATCTCAAATTTGCATGAACATGCAAACATGACTCTTTAAATAGAGTGATCATGGTACATGGAAGGTCTTCTTCTTCTTGGTGAAAACCTTGAGAAAAACCTCTCACAAACACTCTCTTCATATATACAAAATCCCTCCCAAGTTTAGTCACTCACTGGATTCCACAATCCCGTTCTAAGGCCGGAGGATAGTGGAGAAGACACTAGTGGTGGTTCGAAACCGGTTCGTGAGGAAAAAGAAGTTTGAACTACAAAAGGTTAGTATTCAAACTTATTAAGTTTTAATACTTATGAACATGCTAGTTATTTACTATAATTGATGTTCTAAAAGTGCCTAAGATCCAAATTGTAACGACCCAAAATTTTCTACTTAATTTAAGGTCGCTACTGTATACATACCATAAACATTGAATGTGGAAGACTTCATTTAAATTCCATAAAACATAACCTTTAACTTAAAAACACAGCCATGGACTTACGTGTTTCGAAAACATCTTTAAAACGACACAACAAAAGACCCGAAATAAAATAAATAAGCGTTTAAGTTTAAAACATCCTATTCTATCCTAAGTCTAAGAAAATAAATACCACTATCCTATGCATGTGCCATGATCTCGAGTTGCGATGCCGTCGTCAGCCGTACAGGAATGCCTTGCCTTAACCTGAAAAAATGTAGTAGCACATGGCCTGAGTATTTAAAGAAATACTCAGTAAGTGACCCCACTATTGGGGTTAAATGCAACAATCACATGCAATGAAATGATGGGACCTATCTTTCATTTCGTTTCATTTCATTTCGTTTCGTTTTCCCTACGGTGTAATCCTAACAGGTAATCGTGGACGTGTACCATATACTCTACACGCAGCCCATACGTGCGAGTATGGGCTCACCAGCTAGTTCACACACCGCTGGGCCACTGTCCCTAGCCGGTGGGCATGCTCTGGAGGCCCACCAGGACCCGTTAAAACTAAAACCGTCACGACAGCGCTATGTAGGGCATAACGATCGTTGTCCTGCCATTTGGATATACGCGTCCGTACCCTCGTGATGGGATAGGGGTATCCCCCCAAATGCATGATCACACAATATGCATGAGGTCCCACTAGTCCTACAGTCATCATTTAATGAACATGACCCCGTGTCACGTTTTCATGCTTACATGTCATTCTCATTCTCATTTCGTTACATATCATACATATTCCTAGCGGGGTTATGTATCATGCAATTTACCGTATTTCATGTCATACAATTCATTCAGTTACATTTCAATATCCATACAACAAGCCATAATCGTACAAGGGCCACATATCGTCACATGCATTCATATCACATCAACTAAGCAGCATAAATAACATACATTCACGTTCACATGAGTTCGTACTTAAGCACAATAATCTAGCATACAATGTATCATATCATAACCAAGTCATAACGTAAACACTTCATAGTCATATCGTTCTCTAACTTACCATAGCCTTAACGTTCTTATACCTATCACAGACATATCATTACGTGACGTACCTTAGTCATATCATCACCAGAACGTATCCTAACACCATCGTTCTATCAACCTATCACAAACCTATCCCTTTCTACCCATAACCTAACCGTATTCTTTCATCAATCTCTCCTATCCATAGCACTCCGGTATGTAACCTAACCTTAACGTTTCATGAACGTATCTTACTCCTATCGTTACATTTTGTTTTGTGCATCCTTCTCGTATCCTATCTCAAACATCTCCTAGAGAACATCGTACCATAATTATTATCATACAATCCACATATTATAACATAACATAACATATAGGAAGCATATCGATCCACAAACAATGCACACATATCAATATATATGACACGTGCAGAACCACAGGGCACGTGTCAACATAAAAAATAACCATGCCGATAGTAAGGTCACTTACCTGGTTAGCTTAAGTCGTTGTCACGAATATATCCTTAATGAAAGTTCGATTCCGTCGTTATCCTTGATGAAAGTCCATTGAACTCCAAGTCAACCTATGTGAGCCCATGACATCAGTTTCAAGTTTGAACTCTATAAAATTATTTCTCTAATTTATGTTGACCCATGTGTTATACTTCACGCGAACGTTAGAGTCTTGAACGTTAGGGTCTTTGCTTGAGTTAGGTGTTGAAATATTTATATATGTTTGTTATAGTATTATTTTCATACAAACCATTTAATACTCATTAAAAGTTACCAGATATTCTATTTTCTCTGATTGTGTTTAATACCCTCTTAACATTTTCCAGATAATTTTCAATTATATTTACAGTCTTCCCTCTCTGTCTCTTACTGTATTTTCTTTCTTTTAATTATCTTTCTCTCTGTTTGAGAATGACTTTTAATATCATTAAATAAAATAAAACGAAAACTAACCTCTTCAAATGCAATATCTCTTTTTAGCAAAAATATCTCTTTCTACCAAAACAAAATTTTATCTGAACCCTTTTTGTGCTTGTTTTTGCAGGAGAGAAAAAAATCTGATTAGTTAAATCGGTTTAATCCTTTCTTTTTATTTTTGTTTGTTACTTTTTCAATTAGGTTGGCAATTACTTCTGGCCAATTTAATCGATTCTATTTTGTTTCTGCATCATGACGTATCTTTCTAATTAAATTGCTAAATAAAACTAAATAATTGGATAAAAGGAGAGGAGATCTGAGATATAACTTACAGAGAAATCTCAAATCTCTCTCCCCTCTCCAGATAAATCTTGATCATCTCTGTCAACCCATCTCCTATAAATTTGATGCAAGGCATGTCTGTTTTCTCAAATCTGAGATTTTTCATTTGTGTTTCATTTGCTAGGATTGTGAGGTGTGTTGAGGAGAAATTATTGGGGAAGTGACTTACGGGAGAGAAAAGAGTGAATAATTGTTTTTTTTTTATTTACTTATTTATTAATTTATTATTATTTTTTTTATACATAATAATAATTTTTATTTGTTTATTTATTTATTTTTGGGCTGTTACACAAATTGTTTCCGCATGTGTTATATTAACACCATCAATACCATGCCATAAAAATTAACAATAATTTAGAATTTAAATTGAAAAAGGAATTTAAATAGGAAAAGGGTTAGAAAATATAACACCTTAGTTTTGTAGTGTTTGGGTCAAACTCGACATACTCCACTACCCAAGCGCCTCTTGGGAATTTGAATAAAACTTTCTGACTCTTTCCTCGGATCAGAGCCCGAGCCGAACCGCTACACCGCTCCTTTTACGAGTGCAAGAGCAAACTCAATCCTTTCCACGGCTCAGGATCAAACCGGTATACAGTTCTTTTTACGAGTTCAAGAGCAAACTCAATCGTTTCCACGGCTCAAGATCAAACCGGTACAACTGTCTGAAATCTTATAGAAACACACCACAACTCTCTTAAGTAATAGATTTACAATTTTCTCACAATACAATTGATCTCTCTCAAGAATAAGATAAACAAGAAATAGAATTGGAAGCTTTGGATAGAGCAACAATGGAGACTTTTAAACAAAAAATTTAGATCGAAACGCACCACAACTCTTTGAAGTAATAGATTTACAATTTTCTCGCAATACAATAGACATCTCTCTCAATCTCTCTCAAGAATAAGATAAACAAGAAATAGAATTGGAAGCTTTGGAGAGAGCAACAATAGAGGCTTTTAAACAAAAATTTTAAATCCAGAAATCTATGTTGTATGTGTTGTGTTCTTGAAAAATAGGAAGAGGTGATGAGAGAAATAGAATGAGGCTTTTAAACAAAAATTTTAGATCGAGAAAACTATGGAAATTGTGTATTGTGTTCTGGAAAATATGAAGAGGTGATGAGAGAAATAGAATTGGAAGCTTTGGAGAGAGCAACAATGGAGGCTTTTAAACAAAAATTTTAGATCGATAAAACTATGAAAATTGTGTATTGTGTTCTATGTTGTGTGTGTTGTGTTCTGAAAAATATGAAGAGGTGATGAGAGAAATAGAATTGGAAGCATCTCTCAATCTCTCTCAAGAATAAGATACACAAGAAATAGAATTGGAAGCTTTGGAGAGAGCAACAATGGAGGCTTTTAAACAAAAAAATTTAGATCGAGAAAACTATGGAAATTGTGTATTGTATTCTATGTTGTGTGTGTTGTGTTCTGAAAAATATGAAGAGGTGATGAGTTAAATACAGGAAGCTTTGGAGAGAGCAAGACCACAGCTCTCTGAAGTAATAAATTTACAATTTTCTCACAATACAACAGACATCTCTCTCAAGAATAAGATAAACAAGAAATAGAATTGGAAGCTTTTGAGAGAGCAACAATGGAGTATTTTAAACAAAAATTTTAGATCGAGAAAACTATGAAAATTGTGTATTGTGTTCTATGTTGTGTGTCTTGTGTTGTGAAAAATATGAAGAGGTGATGAGAGAAATAAAATGAGGCTTTTAAACAAAATAAAATGAGGCTTTTAAACAAAAAATTTATTTCGAGAAAACTATGAAAATTGTGTATTGTGTTCTATGTTGTGTGTTGTGTTCTGAAAAATATGAAGAAGTGATGAGAGAAATAGAATGAGGCTTTTAAACAAAAATTTTAGATCGAGAAAACTATGGACATTGTGTATTGTGTTTATGTTGTGCGTGTTGTGTTCTGAAAAATATAAAGAGGTGATGAGTTTAAATAGTGATGAAGTTGAGAAAACTATGGAAATTGTGTATTATGTTCTATGTTGTGTGTGTTTATTCTGAAAAATATGAAGAGGTGATGAGTTTAAATAGGGATGAAGTTGTAAAAATAGGAATTGATACGGACCAATAAAATGTGAAACACGAAAAATAATATTTATTTATTTTTAAATTTATCGTAAAAAATTATAGATCACATGTTTCATTTAAGTATATCTATATATATATATATATATATATATATATATAGATATATAAATACCATTATCTCAACAATAATGAGCCAAGTATGTAATAATATAATAAAAAAAAATATTAATGAAAAACATGTGAGTTACAAATTAGAAAGTTTTATAATTCTAATTGAAATATTATAAATGTAATTTTAATAATTTTAAAATTCAAGAAAACTAGTTTTCATTGAAATAGTAACAACTTTTATTTTAGTTTAAAGCAATTGAAAATTCCACCATTTGTTACTCTACCAAAGTTATAAATGTCATACTTCGATTGGTCTATGATGTCAATTTTGTCCGCTGGTCCGTCAATTTTGTCACTACATCATCAATTTTGTCACCATATCATCAATTTTGTCACCATATCATCACGTCAACTATCTTGTTTTGAATTTGATTGGTCCATGATGTCAATTTTGCCGCTACATCATCACGTCGGGTATCTTGTTTTGACTGAAACTCCTCCGTTTTATATCTAATTTGAGTGAACCAAAAAAGACGTTCAAATCGTTATTCCCAACCTTACACTGTGGACAGAATACTGAGAATTGTTAATAATTGAAGGTAGGTTTGATATCATCCGAACATCAATTAATTAATTAACCTTCGTGTTTATAATGTATTTGGGCTTTAAGTGAAAGATGGTATCATCACTATCATTTATTTAATAAAAACTATTTGTTTTCCTCTCGACTAATCAAAATCGTAAAGAAACAATATGATTTCCTCGTTGATTAATCAAAACTCTTCAGTGACTACAAACTAAGAGACGTATCGTCACTATCATTTACTTCATAAAAATTATTTGTTTTCCTCTTGACTAATCAAGATCGTAGAACAAAGAAATTACTAGACCTAGTAATCACTATCATTATATTAGAGAACTGTTTGATTTCCTCGTCGACTAGTCAAAATCGTACAGTAAAGAAATCATAAGACCTGTCGTTCGTGACTCTTAATTAATTGTAGAAACTATTTGATTTCCTCAACGAATCAAAATCCTAGGTGATTACGACTTTTATTACCGATTAAAGAAGAAATCCTTTGATTTACTGAAAGATAAATCAACGATTCATTTATTTAATAAACTATTTAGTTTCCTCTCGACGAATTATACTCGTAGCAATCACTATCAATATTAGTGAGTTATATTCCTCGTCGACTAATAAACGACATTGAAGAAACTATAAGACCTAGCATTCAAGATATTCAACTAAAGAGACTATTTGATTTCCTCATCGAAGAATCAAAATCGTATAGTGATTACGAACTATGGAACCAAGAGATCACGATTACTGATTAAAGAGGAAATCGTTACGTTTTCTGAAAGATTATCCATCCGACATACCTGATTGCTTGTGATTTGTGAGCCACCGATAAATTCCAACCACTGACTCGTCGCATTTCTTTTCGAGAAAACTCAAAGGCCGCACGCAAATTTCGCCTTCTTTAACTCTCCTTCAAGTTCCCGCTCTTGGTTTATATAGAGCTTTACGGAAACGTTTGCCAGTTGCGTTTTATTTACGGAGGAGAAAATGGTAAAAAAGTATTGCGGTAATTCGTCTGATTTGTACGGATGTAAACGGCGCCATTTACTAACGGTCTGGAATGGGTCATACTATTAAAAATTAATGGGCTCAAAGAAGCCGAAATACATTATAAAAACGAATGTATGTTAGGATCGCACTACAACACACACGCTCGATCTAGATGAACACAAAGAATAGGAGAGAGAAAATTGCAAGAAGAACTCTGGCTAAAAGGATTTTTTTTATTGATGACTTCAGGTATGTACAACAAGAGAGTAGAGAGAATAGAAAGTTACATCTCAAAGCTCTACCGGACGGGATATATATATAGTTCAATTTACTATATATAGCTTTACCAGATTTAACCATCTACTATATATAGCTATTTACTATATATAGCTTTACCCGATTTAACCATCTACTATATATAGCTATTTACCATATATAGCTTTACCGGATATAGCTTTACCAAATATAGCTTTACCGGATAATAACCGTTGACCAACCTATAAATAAGCATCAGGCTCCATAACCTATCAATTCTCCCACTTGGAGACTGATCTAGTCAACCAAGAATTTCATTCTCAAACGACCATGAGCATCTTCATGGTCTTCATGGCACCATATCAATTGAGGCTTTGCACAACCTCAATATTCCAACATCAACACATTTTGTCAACATGTTTGCTGGATTCTTTGCACCCTTTATCTTCTTCAAATACATCACCCTCTTTCACTAACCTGCAAGTGAAATGGTATCGTCTTCTGTGTTTTCTCTTGAAATGATAGACCGAGTTCCTTCGCCAACTGTTTGACACTCTGACTATCTCTGTAAAGAATATCTTCGTGCTACTTCTTGCCCATTCTTCCAGATAGTCAGTCATCCATATCGTCTTCTTTCCAGCTTCAACTATTGCCACGTACTCAGCCTTAGTACAACGCATTTTTTAAGCCTAGGCGTCTCATCATCCATGACTTGCTCCCATTTGGTTGTATCCTCCAACTGTAGGGCCTCATCAAAGGGTTGTGGTTCCCTTTCATCAGCAACAGATAGTTTAATGAAGGTACATGCATATTTGGTACTCTGATAGTACAGGATGATCTTCTCAACACCAGTTCAGGTGTCACTTGCTCCACTGCTGATTCCTCCGCAACAACCTCAGGAGTTTGTTGAGTATCTGCTACAAAATCACTTGGTGATTTTCTCCGCAACTCAACCTCAACTCTCACTTGCTTTGTTGTCTTGGAACCTTGCTCCACATCTAGTTCCTCAAGAGTAGTCTTAGGAGTTTCTTGAGTATCTGCTACAACATCACTAGGTGAGTTTCCCTGCAACTCAAGCTCAACTCCCACTTGCTTCGTGGTCTTGGAACCTTGCTCCACATCTGGTTCCATTTCCAACCGCACTTTCTTCAACTCTCTGGCGGTCCTTGTGAAGCTAACTCGTTTCTGCTTGCTCATAACGTAGTTCTCACAACGACCCACATCAGCAGATTTCAGACCTTCTAAAACTCCTTTCGCAGCCAGCCTCTTCATTCCTTTCACGCTCATCGGTTCAAGTTTATTGTGCTGTAGACTTGAATTTGAAGTACTCTCAGCAACAGCAGCTATGTTCATACACCCTGCAGTGGTGTATAGGGTTCCAGATTTTGAGCCACGTGCTACCACCGTAGCACCCTTCATAATCATCCACGAACCCTTCCATAACTTTGTTGCATAACCTGTGCTGTCCAACTGACCAATAGAGATCAGGTTCCTTTTGAGACCAGGAATATATCTGACATCATTTAATGTCTACTGATTTCCTGCTGGAGTTTTTATGCAGACATCTCCTTTTCCTTTAATCTCCAAATCTTTGTTGTCGGCAAGATACACCTTCTCGAAATTTCCAGACTTGAATTCCAGAACAACTCTTTATTTGGAGATGAATGAAAAGATGCACCTGAATCCAAAATCCAGGATTCAATCCAACTGTCCGCGCTGAGGATTAGAGCATCCCCAATGTCTTCTGCTGAATTTATAAAATCATCATCTCCAGATTTGTGATTCTGCTTCCTCTTTGGTCTTGTACAACCTGTCCGAAAGTGGCCTTTTTCTTCATAATTCCAACACGTTACGTTTGGTCTATTTGGATATTTTTCTCGGCTATTTGATTTTGATCGCCCTTTGTTTGGGCCCTTTGGTTTACTTCTTCACCTTCGATCAACACTGAGAGCAATGCCTGATGAATCTCCAGTTTCTCGTTTGCGAATACTTTCGCTGAGAACTACATCTCGAATTTCACCAAACTTCAGTTTATCAGATCCTCGGGAACTGCTGATTGCGGCAACAATAGTATCCCATGACTCGGGTAAGGATGACATCCAAATCAATGCTTTAATTTCATCTTCGAAATTAATTTCCACCGAACTCAGTTGACTTACGATCATGTTGAATTCATTTATATGATCAGCAACACGTTCACCTTCAGACATCTGTAGATTGAACAATTTATGCATCAAATACACCTTGTTCATAGCCGACGGTTTTTCGTACATATTCGACAGCGCCTTCATCAAATCTGACGTTGTCTTCTCCTTGATAATTTTGAAAGCCACGTTTCTGGATAGCGTCAACCGGATCATCCCAAAGGTTTGTCGATCCTTGTGCTTCCACTGTTCCGTGGTCATGGTATCCGGCTTCACCCCCAACAGAGGTTCGTGAAGATCTTTCTGGTACAGATAATCTTCAATCTACATCTTCCAGAAACCGAAATCGGATCCATCGAACTTCTCAATTCCAATCTTTGAACTTTCCATCTTCAAAGATCGTGGTGAATTTTGCCTAGCTCTGATACCAGTTGTTAGGATCGCACAACAACGCACACGCTCGATCTAGATGAACACAAAGAATGAGATAAAGAAAATTGCAAGGAGAACTCTGGCTAAAAGGATTTTTTTTATTGATGACTTCAGGTATGTAAAACAAGAGAAAGTAGAGAGAATAGAAAGTTACATCTCAAAGCTCTACCGGACGGGATATATATATATAGTTCAATTTACTATATATATCTTTACCAGATTTAACCATCTACTATATATAGCTATTTACTATATATAGTTTTACCCGATTTAACCATCTACTATATATAGCTATTTACTATATATAACTTTACCGGATATAGCTTTACCAAATATAGCTTTACGGATATAACCGTTGACCAAGCTATAAATAAGCATCAGGCTCCATAACCTATCAATGTATATTTGAATATTTAGATTTTAACATGTTTATAAGGTAGGTTTGTTATCATCCGAACATCAATTAACCTTTTGAGTAAATCCTTGATGTACTTCTCTTGATTTAAGAACATACCATCTTTCAGTTGTTTGATTTGAAGTCCAAGAAAGAAACTGAGCTCTCCCATCGTACTCATCTCAAACTCATTACACGTACATTTGAAAAATTCTTCACATAAAGAAGGGTTAGTAGAACCAAATATAATATCATCCACATATATTTGCACTAATAACATATCATTTTCTGTAATTTTAATAAAGAGAGTTGTGTCGAGCTTACCCATTTTGAAATCATTCTCAATAAGAAAAATACTAAGTCTATCGTACCAAGCTCTTGGAGATTGTTTTAAGCCCTAAAGAGCCTTTTTCAACTTATAACATGACGTGGAAAGTCAAAATTTTCAAATCCAGGAGGTTGTTTTACATAAACTTCCTCCATAATATAACAATTTAAGAATGCACTTTTCACATTCATTTGATATAATATAAAATTTTTGTAAGAAGCAAATTCATGTAACATTCTAATACCTTATAATCTAGCAACAGGTGCAAAAGTTTCTTCATAGTCTATACCTTCCTCCTGACAATAACCTTGAGCTACAAGTCTAGCTTTAGGCATTGCTTGCCTTCGACAACCAAACATCACTTTTGTGGAATTCAATTTTGTTTGACCACACACGTCGCCTGCGTATGCATGTTCAATCGTGCGCAACACAACAACGTTGCTTCTCATTGTCATATCAGTTCCCAACAACACGATCCATGCATCATGATATGATGCATGACCATCTTAGTTTGCTCAAACCATATGTTGGGAACTCACCCATGTGTCGATCATCTCATTAGGACATTTCAAACATTCATCCATCTGGATTCTCTTGAGCATCAGACTCTCCCGTGTACATGCTAAACCATTTACGACATACTTTCTTGATAACGGGTGCATGATCCAACCTTCGACACATTGGTTGGGGAGCAATATTGGCACACCTATGCCATCTCTTACTTTCTTGTTTCTTTCATCAACCATAGAAAATGTTATCTATTTTAAGATTAAGATAAATCATTAGCTCAGGCATAAATCCTGGCTTGGAAAAATATGAAAATAAGGGCCACATTTTATAGGACAGGGGTAATGTGCCATTGCAACCATATAACAATCCTCACGCAAATCTTGTTAAACATGTCATAATCTAATAATCATGCCAAAAACTTGATGATGGAATATAAAATTTTCAAATGACTCATAGTGTCGAAGGAATCATCATTTTCAAATGACAATTGTGGTCGGTGGCGTTTGTTGTTACAAACCTTGAGGATGTGAATCTAAGAACGATCATTAAGGTCATATATTGTGTGTTCTTCTTCAATGATGGAAGGAGAAGACGTTAAACCGATTGAGGCGGACCCTTGAAGAATCTTTTAAAAATCACCTACCGAAGATGTCTGGGCTAAAACTGCTAGTAGCCTAGACATTGAGTTGAGAAATTCAGTGTTTTTCCTTTGTGGCAGATCTTGTAAATGACCATTTGTCGAAAGACATATCAAAACTATTTACTTTTCGTTAAAGGATCGTCATATCCTTTCTGCCCTCATGTTTGATGTTCACATAGAGAACCTTAACATCTCATCAGAAGCATTCAAATGTCTCCCCCACAACTCTTAGATCTTCTCCAAAAAGATTTACTATGCTCATAGAGGTAAATCTGGAGAAATCGTCAACCTGTTTCCAAAACCCTTTCATGGGATCAGATTACTAAGAATTCTACCTGGATCCTTAAATATGTGAGCCTTCCAATCAGGAAAGACCCACAGTTTGCTCAAGTCATCGAACATGATGATGGAAAGCGTAAAAGTAAAATTCAATGAAAATTAAATTTTCTTTCCAAAGGTAAAGATTCTTAAGCTCGAGATCTAGTACCTCATGAATCTCGAGATCTCCATAAAAAATCAACATGTCAAAGTCTATGCAAATAGAGCCGGTTGATTACAACAAAGAAGTAGTTTTAGTCGATTATGAGGGCAATCCCAGATCTCCAACTCAAACCGAATTGGATACTACATCTATCTTCAACCAAATCCATATTATCACAAATGAATTGTCCACTAATAAAGAATTCCTTAAAAACGCATTACAACCTCGAAGGATATCCTAAATATCCAACATCAAAATAACTTCTCAAACAAGATTCTCTCAACCATTGCAAGACAAGTTAAGAAGATTGAAGAAAAAATCAAGGAAAAACGACAACAAAAGAAATAAAAAAAACTATTGCAAATATTAATGGCGTGAGATTCCCAAAAGTTGAGGAAAATTCTTTTCTTCATACCAGCTATTTTAGACAAAGTAATTAGTCTCGGCTCAACAGAAGAGGCACTTGCTCTGATTGAAGAAAAGCTAAACAATCTTTCAATTTTGATAGAAGCTTAAGTAATTAAACTTTTAGTGTCCTAATGAACCATATGAGAATGACCTCAAAAATTTTAAAAATGATTTCTCCAAAGAAGAAAAGATGCCCAAAAAAACTAGACCTCATCAACAAAATTGTTAAATTAGAGGACAAAGTCCAAAAAACTAGATGAAGAAAAATTGGTATCCTAAGCCCTCTTTCCCCGATGTTCCTTTCGAAGAAAAAACTCAAATGACTCAATCCACCTATGAAGGAACATTCATACATAAGTGGAATATAGATGGTCTATCCGGTCATCTAGTCGTAAATGTAATCAACAAAATGTTGATGGGAGCTAGCGCCTATAGTCTTCGAGGTAAGTTTGACCACGCTATTGCTCAAATTGTAACTTTTGGTTTCACAGGAGTACTCAAGGATGGGTTGGAGAAGCATATCTCCGACGAAGAAAAGCAAAGGATACTCAACCATACTACTATAGAAAGAGAAGTACAAATATAAAAAGTGAAATTGGAATATCTCAAGTTATGGAGAATGATATAAGTGTTGAATAGCCATTAATACCCTTTTATATATTGTCTTAAAGTTTGTCGTAGGCAAACTAGAAATCCATACTGAACGTTTGAGAAAATTCTTATGATTATAAGATGCGAAAAGTTAGCTACTTCTGATGGTACAAAGATATAATTGTAACTAAGGTTATGACAAGATATGATAGTACCCTTTAATTATGGATGATGCGCTTCATTGAAGGACTTCCAAAGTATATTTCTCGAAGGATAACTACCGCTCTCAATGAAGAGTGTAAGCATAAGATTCCTTGGAATGAATTCACTTATAGTGATTTAGGTTATGTAATAGCCAAGTTGACCACCAGCAAATATTGTCTACTTTGGCCCGTTACGTATCGTCGTGAGTCTCACGGTTTTAAAAGCATCTGTTAGGGATCAAAATGATATTAATTAACAAATCAGAGTGGCGCAGCGGAAGCGTGGTGGGCCCATAACCCACAGGTCCCAGGATCGAAACTTGGCTCTGATACCAACAATAAATAGCATTCCTATCAACTACAATGTCGGTGTATAATACTCTTTTAAATACTCTATGGGTGCTGTCCATGGTTTTAAAATGCGTCTACTATATTGAGAGTTTCGCCGTACTTTGACCAGTGCAGTGTAACGGTCATACTTCTTCAAATGTGCGGCCTCTAATCTTGACACGCTCACCAAAAATCTTATGGGGTACTTAATCTACATTCATATATTTTACCTGCCTACATTCATATTTTTTACCTGGCTTTGTTGGACCTTACGCAAGGTTTACCTTCGACATTCAAACATCACTTATGTGGAATCAAAACTTGTTTCACCATACACGCTGTCTATGCATGCATGTTCAATTGTGTACGACACAACAACGTTGCATCTCATCGTCATCTCGGTTCCTCACAACACGTCCCATGCATCGTGAGGCAATCTCAAGTCTCAAGATAGCTTCTCGAGATAGCTTGACCATCTTGGTTGTGTAGACACATCCCTCGGGACAGTTTGGCCAAGTGGTCTAAGGTGCCAGATTCAGGCTTTGGTTTGAAGGGGCGTGGTCCCACAGCTTGTAAACCTTCAAGCCCGCTGCTAGCACATATTATAAAAACCTCATGATTTTAAAACGCGTCTACTATAGAGAGAGTCTAGCCCTACTCCGACCAGTGCATCGTGTAACGGTCATACTTCTTCAAATGTGCGGCTTCGTGATCTTGACACGCTAGCCAAAAACCTTATGGAGTACACAATCTCCATTCACATTTTTCACCTCGGCTTTGTGGCTTTGTTATACCATAGGCAAGGTTTGCCTTCAACGTTGAAACATCACTTATGTGGAATCAAAACTTGTTTGACCACACACGCCGCCTATGCGTGCATGTTCTATCATGTGCGACACAACAATGTTGCATCTCATGGTTATCTCGGTTCCCAACAACACGATCCATGTATCGTGATGCAATCTCATGTCTTGAGATACTCGATCATCTTGGTTTTTCTAGACACATTCGTTGGGACAGTTTGGCCGAGTGGTCTAAGGCGCCAGATTTAGGCTCTGGTCCGAAAGGGCGTGGGTTCAAATCCCACAGCTGTCATAATCATACTTTTTCAATCTCATCGTCCGACCCATGCATCGTATTGCAATCTCATGTCTAGAGATAGCTTGACTATCTTGGTTTGTCAAGGCACATCTGTCGTACAGTTTAGTCCAATAGATTTGGGCTCTAGTTTCGTCTATTATGAAGAGATTCTAACCCAACTCTAACCCAACTCTAGTTTCGTCTATTATGAAGAGATTCTAACCCAACTCTAACCCAACTCCAACCAGTGTCTCGTGATCTTGTCATGCTCACGACAAATCTAAAGGAGTACTCAATCTCTATTCACATTTTTCACTCGACTTTATGGCTTTGTTATACCTTAGGTAGAGTTTTCTTCCGCATTCAAACATCCATAATGTGGAATTAAAACTTGTTTGACCACACACGCCGTCTATGCTTGCATGTTCAATCATGTGCGACACAACATTATTGCATCTCATCGTCATCTCGGTTCCCAACAGCACAACCCATGCATCGTATTGTAATCTCATGTCTCGAGAAAGCTCGACCATCTTGATTTGTCCAAACACATTCGTCGGGATAGTTTGGCCGAGTTGTCGAAGGTGCTAGACTTTGACTCTGGTTCAAAAGGGCATGGATTCAAATCCCACAGCTGTCATTTATTTTAATGTTTTGTAAAGCCTCGTGCCCACTGCTAACACATATTGTTTGTTTTGACTTTTTATTTATCGTTGTTAACATCGTAGTTTTAAAACGCGTCTAATATGGAGAGAGTCTAGCCCAACTCCGACCAGTGCATCGTGTCAAAGTCATACTTTTTCAAATGTGCGGCTTTGTGATCTTGACACGATCATGACAAACCTTAAGGAGTACTTAATTCCCTTTCATATTTTTCATCTAGCTTTGTGGCTTTGTGGCTTTGTTGGACCTTAGGCAGGGTTTGCCTATGGGTTTCAAACATGAATAATGTGGAATTAAAACTTATTTGACCGCACACGCCGCCTATGCGTGCATGTTCAATCATTTGTAACACAACAACATTGCATCTCATGGTCATCTCGGTTCCCAACAACACGACCCATGCATCGTGATGCAATCTCATGTCTTGAGATAGCTCGACTATCTTAGTAGTCCAAACACAATTGTTGGGATAGTTTGGCTTAGTGGTCCAAGGTGCTAGATTTAGTCTCTGGTTTAAAAGGGTATGGTTTTAAAACTCGTCTATTATGAAGAGATTCTAACCCAACTCTAACCCAACTCCAACCAGTGTCTCGTGATCTTGTCATGCTCACGACAAATCTAAAGGAGTACTCAATCTCTATTCATATTTTTCACTCGACTTTATGGCTTTGTTATACCTTAGGTAGAGTTTTCTTCCGCATTCAAACATCCATAATGTGGAATTAAAACTTGTTTGACCACACACGCCGTCTATGCGTGCATGTTCAATCATGTGAGACACAACATTGTTGCATCTCATCGTCATCTCGGTTCCCAACAGCACAACCCATGCATCGTATTGTAATCTCATGTATCGAGATAGCTCGACCATCTTGATTTGTCCAAACACATTCGTCGGGATAGTTTGGCCGAGTTGTCGAAGGTGCTAGACTTCGACTCTGGTTCAAAAGGGCATGGATTCAAATCCCATAGCTGTCATTTATTTTAATGTTTTGTAAAGCCTCGTGCCCACTGCTAACACATATTGTTTGCACATGAGAAGAGCATGACTAGTTTGTCAGGTCACACATGCATTTCTCGAAGAGTGTCCTTTTCAGGTTGTGCGCTGCTGGGAGTGATTTAGTGCTTGTTGGGCCACCCGTGTTGAACCTGGATCCAAAAGTCTATCGGTTTTGTCTCTTTGGCCTATTTTCTACTTCTACTAGATCTTTGGCGCTCACTGAAAATGCATTAAGAAAATAAAAAGTCACAAAATGCATTTATGTCTATCGCGAGATTTCTGATGCAAGGGTGGTTGCTCCCACGAGATCGCTAACTCTTTTATTTTTTTCCTTGTTTTTACCGTAAATGTAACCTAAATGTGAATAAAATTCATAAAATACATTAGTGAGATCCACAAAAAAAATTTGTAACTAGGATAAATAAAACTCATCTTCCTTAAGCTTATATTTCCTTAAAAGCATTCCATGATTGAGATGTCTTGATTCGTATCATTCTCCACTTCTTCAAGAGGATTCATGGTCGAATCTATTTGTAAAACTTTGCTGCAAAAGTAGGTTAAGAAAATACAAAAGACCTCACAACACTTTATCACGTGAACACTCAACACTTTATTCACGTGTACACTCAAGGAATTGTTGGCCATTGTTTGCACTCATTTACACAAATGAAGCTCTCTGTAAGGACATGGCTGATGCGATGGCTCAAAAAGACGAGTAAATTTTTTTGCGACATTAAAATTTAAAACATAATTTACATTATACCAAAATAGTGTGCGCACATTAGTAATTTAAAATACAACATAATATTTTAAAGACAGAATAAGGAACAGACGCAAAACATTTTAAAATAAAAGGGTTGAGACGATAGGTGAGGTTAGTCTATGGCACCTGCTCCAGATTCCGCTCCCGACCTCGACCAGCTCCTTATTACCTGGAAAAAAATTGGAGAATAAGGAATGAGTACAAGACTCAGTAAGTAGCCTACTTGTAGTCTCTTAATCGTGTCCTTGATATGCTAGGGTACCACATTCTTTGTTCTTGCTTGTTCTTGATCTTGTTCTTGTTTTAAGTACTTAAGCCCCTTTAATTCTTGTTCTTGACTTAGGGTTCTTATCTTGATCTTTCTTGAGGACCTTGGTTCTTAAACCCTAAAACCTTGGTTTTCCTTTAAGGGCCTTAGCACTATGGTTTTTGGTTCTTGGTCATTTGTTCCTGGTTCTTGTCCTTAGAACTAGGATCTTGATCCATGTTCTAGTCCTTTATCTTTCTCTTGTTCTTGGTCTTCTTGGTTCTTGTTCTATTATTGATTCGTTCTCCAAGACACTTCCCCTAGGATTTACGACACTAGACATGTACCTGAGAATCTTGCGTCCAAGGCTTCATGCGTTATAAGCGACACAGCTTTAACTTACGTCCAAGGCTTCATGCGTTCCAAGCGACGTAGTCTTACCGCATCTTAGGGCTTGCCCTTCGATATGGTCTGCTTAACCTATGCCCAAGGTTTCATGCATTCTAAGCGGCATAGTCTAAAAACTTACATCCAAGGCTTCTTACGTTCCAAGCGATGTAGTCTTAAAACTGCATCAAGGGCTTGCCCTATAATACAGTCTGCTTAACCTATGCCCAAGGCTTCATGCGTTCCAAGCGACATAGTCTGAAAACCTACATCAAGGACTTTCCCTATAATACAGTCTGCTTAACCTATGCCCAAGGCTTCATGCGTTCCAAGCGACATAGTCTGAAATCCTACATCCAAGGCTTCTTACGTTCCAAGCGATGTAGTCTTAATACTGCATCAAGGGCTTGCCCTATAATACAGTCTGCTTACCTACGCTAAAGGCTTCATGCGTTCCAAGTAGCATAGTCTAAGTCATGAACATGCTGTACCGTGGGAGGTCTTAGGAGGTTCTTGATTCGTGGCTAAGGTAACTTACTCTCTTCTTGTTCCTCCGTGACCTTAGACTACTCCCCTTGATAGACCATAAAGGTCACTTGCTCGGTGCATACTTGAACATGGCATCCTGCAAGTCTGCAGGGCATCTCTAATAGGTGAGGGAAACTTGAGGCATGACATCCTGCAAAGGAAACATGGTCCAAGACATTCCACCTAGAAGAGGAATTATTGGGCACCGCTTGGTGGGAGGTCATGGGTCACTTTGGACATGATTAGAGTATTACCTAGCATTCTTGAGTTTCTATTTCTGAGTTTGGGGACCTTGATCCCTCGTCCTTGAGTGGTACCTAGCATTCTTCTTGCTTGGGTAGTTGTAAAGCTTGTGTGTTGTTTGTTCTTGGTTCTTAATCTTGTAAGTTTCCAAGGTCTTTAATTCCTTGAGACATAAGTTGTAACTTGTATTTGTAACCATATGAACCCATCTTAGTGTAAGTTGTTCTAGAAGGTCATAGATTCTTAGGGAGTTCTTTAGAGGGTTCTAGAAGAGTCTGAAGTCTTGTGGTGTTTCCTCTAGGTGTTTCTTGGATCCTAACTTTGTTTAGGTTCCAAACTTACTCCAATCAACTTGAAACCTCAAACTTATCTTCATGTCCTTCATAATCGACCTTATAAGAAGTAGCAAATCATCCGGAGCACGTATAGACCTTGAAATCTCATAAGAGTCCTAGGGACATTTTGGCCATTTCACCCCTAATTCTTGGTTTTGCTACTTAACGTGTTCCAATGCCTTTCAACTTTACAAAATCATCAAACATCATAAAATAGGATCTACTTCAGGGTTTCATAGCATTTGGAGGTCATCTAGGTCAGGAACTGTAGGTAGATATCCTTAGGGGCATTATGGTCATTTTGCACCATTTCTTGGTTTACCCACTTATCCTTATCTAATGACTACAAAACTTCATTTAGAACCTCAAAATGCTATAATATGCTCAGAATTAAAATTTTATAGGCAGCGGAGTTCATCTAGTGGGTTATTCTAATGTTACCTAATTACCGAGCAATTTGATAGGTTTAAGGTCTTAACTCGCGGTTCTTTGAGTTTTTCTTTCATCTAATCCTAATTCGTACTTGGTGTTCATATGAAAATCCAAGCGATTCCTGCAAGTATTTCTTAACAAAAAAAATCCAAGGTGGCTACTTACCTCGTTGTTGACATTTAGGACCTCTGTTCTTGACCTTTCGGTACCCGATTTACCTCAACTTTCCTTTCACACACTCCTTATTATGTCTACTTTCTGGAACCATAGAGTTTTTCATGAGAATCCATTTGGAAGGGGGTTAAAATTGAGAAAAACCGAGGGAAGGTTGAGTTTTCGGTTGACATGGCCAGTTCAACTGAACCGCCCACGTCATCGTCTTCTTCCTCCAGACAGGGAGAAGGCGCGTGCGACCGTTCGTGCCGCCGTCGTAAACTCGCCCTCCCCAACTCCTATCACACTGTTTGTCCCCTCCATTCCTTCATAAAACTTAAAGAACGTGTTACAAGGAAGAGCTAGGGATTGATTTTATACCTTCTCATCGGATTGTAGCCTAAGATATTTGCTTCCAAATTTCGTCCAAAATATGATTTCTCGCTGGAGTAAAAACAGAGGATTTCTTATTGGGTAGCCGATTCTAGGGGTATTTTAGGCTTGATTTCGTCACGAAACCTCTTCCTTATTGTTCCCTTAATCTAAAGGAATTAGTTTGGAGGAATGACTTTGAGTGTAGGACCTTAATTTTGAGAAATCACTCTCGGTCTGCAAGTTACCCGACGCCTCCAATTTACAATCTCTTGGGTATCTTGTTCTTTGACGTTTCAGCTCTTTATTCCTTCATCAAAGTTACTCATCTTCTTTTTTCTGAAGCTAAAGGAAACCTTAATTTGAAGAAAAAGTGGCCGTAGATAGGAATTCGACACTTATCTCCAATTTGAGCCCGAAACGGATTTTCTTCAATTGGGAACGTTCCTGAGGTTATTTCTCTTCGGGGTCTTCTATGAAAACATTCCTTGGAGGTGCAGAAACCTATTGGGGTCGTCCTTGCTCGAAGAATACTTGTATATCCTTGGATTGGAATTTTGAGTTTTCCTTGAAGCTTTTTAATGGCAGATTGGATTGGGCGAATGGTTTCTAGGCACTTTCAGGACTCTATTCCTTCGTAAAACTTGTGGGTAATGTTGTTTAGAAGCTATAGGAACAAGTTTGAAAGGAAATGGTGGAGAATTGCTCTCGAATTTGGAAGAAGCCTGAGAGTAGGAGACCCAAAATCTAAACACTTATTGCCAACAGCTAGGTGCTCGACCTTGCTCGATTCTTGTTCCAAATGATTGCCCCAACTACAGAATTTATAGGGGAAACTTAAACCAACATTGGGAGCTCCAGAATCATCGTGAATTGTCGGTTGAATTTTCTAGAAAATCCGTTGGAAATATCTATTCCGATCAGAACCTCACCGACGTTGGTTTTGAATCCTAGCCGTTGGATGTGACGATCCGTGAGTTTTCTAGAATATATACAAGTTTGGAGGTGATCCAACGGCTGAGACTCGACATTCGAAGGATTTTGTGCAGAAGGCACTGTGAAGGTTCTGATTTTTTAGCAGAATGGTAAATCCATAATTATCCTTAACTTCAAGGGTATTTTGGTAATTTGCCACTTTTCAAATATTTTATTATTATTTTCTCAAAAAATCCATAATTTTCCTAAAAATTCTTCATCTCTTGTTGGTCATTTCTCTGGTCTTGAACATCTTGAAATTCCTTCTAGATAAGGAATTAAAAATCTCGCAAGATCCTTGATATTGGAAAATTGACATTTTCGTCCCTTTCGCTTATGCTTTCATTCCAATCATTCTCCAAAGGTCTTAAGTCCTTAAGATTACTCCTTAGGGTATAGAAATGACTTACTAAGTCTCATTTCCTTGCTTAATTCTCATAATTTCTTTCCTGGGATCTTTTGGGTCATGCATAGGTGGCTTTCCTTCACTTTTAGGGTGTTACAACACGTGACTAGATTACTCAAATTTGATTGGAAATTGTTTATGTATGCAGGTACAAGCAAACCATTAGGAAGAAAAGGAAGCTATCTTAAAGGTATTTCATGCAGGACTTCAGATGATTGCAGGGATAATGTTTTTTGTGATTGTAAATTAAACATCTGCTTTTGTCATGGCAAGAAGCATCCCTTCAACTTCAACTCCAACTCTCACAAGATGAGTAAGAACATTCATTTAGAAGACAACAAGGAGATCAAAGAAGTGCCTCTCAACAACTAATCAAAATAATGAAGATGATCATATAGAACTTGATCGATGTGACCCTGTATTTAGATTCTCATAATAAATAAACGATATTTTTGTTTAGTTCGTGTGCCTCTTAAGGTTTCGGGTCATAGTATATCATACGAATACAAGATACACTGACATGCTCGTTCCACATGAAGCTATTTAATGCAACAAATTATTCATAACAACATACCATAAAGAATCATATACATGACAAAGACATCATGAGTAAAAAATCAAGACTCGAATCTATCTCGAACTCTATAGCTCCATAGTTCATGCACACTCTTGTCTCGAGTGTGCAGTTAGTTTATATTTAAAAAGAGTAGTGTGATATAGTAACAATGTTTAGAAAATGCTCAATTTTGAAGGACAAGAAAGAGAGTAATCTAAAAATTATTGTTATAATTATTTATATTATGATTGCGATTATTATATTATGATGAGACGGTTTAGGTGAGATCTACCGTAGACCCAACTTTCAATTCCCTTATGGAATCTAGGTTGTCTGGGGATCATCTATGCTCCTCTCTTCTTGAGAATTTATACATCCCTCATTATTATATGGACAACTATCTCTCGAGTTATGGTTTAGGTTATCCTCAATAGAAAAATAAAGTAGAGCATCTAGAACCCAAGCGGAGAGCATGCGTGTGGGGAGTGTGTAGAAAAGTACAATGCATCCAAATCAACCGATAAATGAAATTAGAGCCAAAGTGAAAACATGATGTTTTAATCCACAAGACACAAAATCATATTTGCATACGTGCATTTCCCGACCTTAATAGTGGGGTCACTTCTTGAGTATTTTTCAATATTCATTCTATCACTAAAAAAAATTTATAGTAATGAAAAGGACATATAAACAGTTGTTGGCTTCTCCTATGGAGGCTATAGAACGAAATCTTTTGTGCTAAATCCAACATTTATTATATTTTTCTCTCTTTTAATTTCGTTTTACAAGAGTCACTATGGGGTCACCTCCGGAGTATTTTTCAATATTCATTCTACCATTAAAAATAAAGGTTTGAAATATTTGTTTAGAGGTCAAAAGTATTTCTATTTGAATCACATCCAAAATATAGGATCATTACCATCAAATTTTGAAAAATTCATTGGTTGATTATTGTAGGTTAGTCTTTTTAGTTATTCCCATTTGGGTTATCATACCATATTTCAGTTTCATATTACCTAATTTAGCAAATGTTCCTCAATTATATAAAAGTTTTGGGTACAAAATTGAAGACACAAAATTATCATCACCCAAAAATCTCTAAAATCCCTTCCAAAGTCATGGACAAGAACATTTCTATCAAGTTCGCTTTCCTAGCTACAATCATCTTGTTCTTCGCCATAATCGATACAGGTTTAAAATATGTTGTAGTTATTAAAATGATATATCTTTTTTTTTCTTCAAATGATTAAAATGATCCCAATTCATTACATGCATCCCTTTTGTGATCTGGTAGGTTAATTTTGTTAATCATAATATTTCTTCTTGTATTAAATAAATAACATCCCATTTAATGTTGTATTTCTAAAATCAAATATTAGTAAAGTAATTGAATGTCCCATAATGGGATGGACAACAATGAAACTCACCTCACCCCCGTCAAACCATTTTACAATACAACATAATAGCAAACAAACTTAGTCTCAACTTGGCTTTCGTTGTTGCGATGATATTGTTCCTCGTCTCTTCTTTCGGTAACTTTGAATCTCATTTATTTTTCTTCTGTTTTGTTGTTCTTCATTTTAAAAGCCTATATTTCAATTTTATGATAATATTGAGGGAAATGTTGATAAAATAATTGTATGTATAGATATTACGAATTGTATATATAACTTTATGTGTGTTTTTCATGGATTAATTATATGTTGAGTGAGGATATAATATGTTGAAATGATTCGTGTTGATCTGTGGGGATAGTTTTCACTCTTAGAAACAAGGAGTAAGTAATGTGATCTTGTCAGAGTGGAATGTCGAGGCCATCAGATGTTGAATCTGAATTTCGAATCTTGATCTAAATCTTCGGCGCGAGGCATTATAAATTAAATATATATATATATAAAGAGTTTCAATCTGTAGGAACTTTAAAATTAAGTGTGTTTTTCAGGAAGCAATTGTTTTTGGGTATCCTCCTAGAAAATTTCCTAAGAAGCATATGATTGAGATCAAATCATGTCGAATGACCCATGTGAGTCTTTGGTGATATTCTTCACCTCTTAGAAACTAGGTGTCAGTAACTTGACCATGTCGCTAGGGTTGCATAGGATTAATGTCGGTGCCATCAAGTATCGACTTCAGATTATGAATCCTTATATGAATCCTATGCATGTGGTGTTATAAACGGTATTAGGCGACACCTCTCCTAGTAGATACAAACAACGTGTAAATTTCATTTCAATGGCTCAATCACATGACCTAAAAAATTAAGCGTAATTTTCATTATGTTGGATGACTTCTCAGTATGTTAGTGAGAACAAAACATGTTGGTATGTCGGGACTGTCTTCCCTCTTAGAACCGAGGACTAGGTAACGTGAGCATGTTGCAGGAGAATGTCGGAGCCTTCAAATGCTAAGAATCCTAGACATCGAGCTGAAATTTAGTACTCTTTGATTATACGTGACTAGATGGCTCAAATTTGATTGAAAATTATTTACGTATGCAGGTACAACCAAACCATTAGGCACAAAAGGCAACTATCTTAAAGGTATTTCATGCAGGACTGCAGATGATTGTAGGGATAATGTGTTTTGTGATTGTAAATTAAACATCTGCTTTTGTCATGGCAAGAAGCATCCCTTCAACTTCAACTCCAACTCTCACAAGATGAGTAAGAACATTCATTTAGAAGACAACAAGGAGATCAAAGAAGTGCCTCAAAACAACTAATCAATATAATGAAGATGATCATAAAGAACTTGATCGATGTGACCCTGTATTTAGATTCTCATAATAAATAAACGATATTTTTGTTTAGTTCGTGTGCCTCTTAAGGTTTCGGGTCATAGTATATCATACGAATACAAGATACACTGACATGCTCGTTCCACATGAAGCTATTTAATGCAACAAATTATTCATATAACAACATATCATAAAGAATCATATACATGACAAAGACATATGAGTCAAAAATCGAGACTCGACTCTATCTCGAACTCCATAGCTCCATAGTTCATACACACTCTCGTCTCCCGTGTGCAGTTAGTTTCTATTTAAAAAGAAAGAGTAGCTTGATATAGTAGTAACCTTTAAAAAATGCTCAATTTAGAAGGACAAGAAAGAGAGAAAGAGAGAGAAAGAGAGTTATCTAAAAATTATTGTCATAATTATTTATATTATGATTACGATTATAATTATTATATTATGATGAGACGGTTCAGGTGAGATCTATCATGGA
The DNA here is from genome assembly GCF_057944985.1 of Cucurbita pepo subsp. pepo. Lineage (NCBI taxonomy): Eukaryota > Viridiplantae > Streptophyta > Magnoliopsida > Cucurbitales > Cucurbitaceae > Cucurbita > Cucurbita pepo. The sequence goes on along the minus strand of NW_028257918.1, from coordinate 167,171 downwards.
CATAACGTTCAATTCCCTTATGGAATCTAGTCGGTTTGGGGAACATCTTTGCTCCTCTCTTATAGAGAGCATATACATCCCTCATTATTATATTTATGACTATCTCTCAAGCTTTGGTTTAGGTTCCTCAATAGAAAAAAATAAAATAGAGCATCTAGAACCCAAGCGGGGAGCATGTGTGTGGGCAGTGTGTAGAAAAGTACAATGCATCCAAATCCACTAAAAAATGAAATTAGAGCCAAAGCCAAGACATGATGTTTTATGCCACTAGACACGAACTCATATTTGCATGTGTGCATTTCTCGACCCTAATCGAGACTTCATGCATTATGCTCATGCATTGGGGGATACCCCTATTCCATCACGAGGGTACGGACACATACACCACTAGACAGATGAAGTATTATTATGTTTTAGATAATGCTGCCATTGCGGTTATTAATTCTAATGGGTGTCCAGCATAAGGAGCTACCAGAGTAGGCTTGTCCGACAAGAAAAGGGGTCCAGCGGTGTACGAACTATCTAATGAGCTTGTACTTGCACGTATGGGTTGTGTGTAGAGTATATGACACACATCTAAGCTGCCCATTAATATAGTATCGTGGAGAAAAAGACTGATATGATAGGTCCCGTCATTGCATTCGCATGTTTATTGCATTTAATCCCAATAGTGGGGTCACTTCCTGAGTATTTCTCAAAATACTCAAGCCACGTGTTACCTCTATTTCAAGTTAAGGCAAGACATTTCTGTACGGCTGACGACGACATTGTAATTCGAGACCATGACACATGCATAGGGTAGTTGTATTATTTTCTTAGACTTAGGCTAGAACAAGATGCTTTTAATTTAACCTTTATTTATTTTATTTATTCTTTTATTGTGTCGTTTTTAAAAGTGTTTTCAAAATACGTAAGAAAATGACTGTATCTTAAAATGAAGATGTCGTCTTATGAAAGTTTAAATAAAGTATTTCCGCATTCAATGTTAATGATATTTATACAGTGACGACCTTAAATAAATTTATTCATTGATTTGTACATTAGTTTTTTTTTTTTTTTTTAATCTTCCCATTTTAGTTATCATACCATATTTTGGTTTCATATTACCTAATTTGGAAAGGAGTAAATATTCTCAATTATATAAGAGTTTGGGTAGAATTATCAGCCCCCAAAAAGCTCTAAAATCCTTCTAGTCATGGACAAGAACATTTCTATAAGTTCGCTTTCCTAGGTGCAATCATCTTGTTCTTCACCGTCTTCGATACAGGTATCTTGTAGTTATTAAAAAATGTACAAGTGTTTGAGGGTTGAGTCGGGTCAGGTCAGATTATGAGATTTTCTAGACCGAACCCAATTATTTGCATTATAAATTTTTGAGCATAAACAACCCTTAGTATATAATGAATCCAACTCAACCCAACTCGACCATAAATTTTTTGGGATAGATAGTTGGTTCAAGTAGTTCGAGTTATTTATTCAATTTTTTTTATTTTGATAAAAATAAAAATTAGTTTGTAAAATATATGTTTATTTATTTTCATACGTTTGGTTACCATTTGCAATTCAATTTTGTGAGCAAACCTGTATATCTTAAAACTAAAGGTAAGTTTGATTGTACAAAGATTCAAACTAATAAGTTTTAGGGTTACCAAAGAACGAACTAGTAGAACTCAATTCAACATATGTTTTGAAAAATTACTTTTACCAGATCTGGTTAGTAAATAAATAATTATGAAATAAAATAAATAGGTATATATAATTTTATTGTACACAAAAATGTATATTTTAAAATTAACAATAAATTTAGATTGTTTTGGTTCAATCTAGTTTTGGAGAACTCATAAACAACCTCACTCATTTACCGGATCCAATAGAAAATAAATAATTATAGGTATATATAATTTTATTGTACACAAAAATGTATATTTTAAAATTAACAATAAATTTAGATGGTTTTGGTTCAATCTAGTTTTGGGGAACCATAAACAATCTCACTCATAAAAGTTTTCAGTTATTTGAATCTAGTCTAAATAAGTTCATAACTCAACTCGAACCAGATTGGTTCGGTCAATCCATCTAGTTTTGGGAGAACCCTTAAACCAACTCAATCATAAAAGTTTCAGTTATTTGAATTTAGTCCAAATAAGTTCATAACCTAACTCGAACCGCACAGGTTGGGTTGGGTTGATCGAATTTTTTGAGTCATTAGATTGATTTTGATATTAATTTGAGTATTACTTTGTTTGATGAACAGTGACAAGCAAACCATTGGGAATACAAGGAAGTCATATTCATATTACGTGCAACACTGTCCAAGATTGCTTTAATCCTAAGGTTTGTGAGTGCAAATTTGGGCTGTGTTTTTGCGTACCTAAGAGCCCGTCGCCGCACTTCAGCTTCCACCATGACAACATCAGTGATACCACTCAAAACTAAGAAGTGGCTCTCAACAACTATTCAATAAATACCATTATTTTCATTGCAATATGCTTTACACAAATGAATAAGACTGTGAAAAAACCATGTATTTCAATATTATATATTAGATTAAATTGAAAAATTACTTTTCATTTATGATTTATGAGTTCGAGTATGATTATTGTGGATGAGCGATTGAGGTAGATGAGAGATGACTGCGTGAATTGCGTCGTTTTATAGAACGTTTTATAGGGCCGTTATGTATCGTCGTCAGCCTCAAGGTTTTATGACGCATCTACTATAGAGAGGGTCTAGCCTAACTCCGACTAGTCTTTGCGTCGTCTGGTGACTGGCTTTCGTACCATTTGTAATGGCCCAAAGCAGACAAAGTTGGGCTTGGCTGTTACAAATGGTATCAGAGCCAAACACCGGGCGGTGTGTTAGCGAGGACGTTAGGCCCTCAAAGGGGTGGATTGTGAGATCCCACATTGGTTGGAGAGGGGAACGAAACATTCCTTACAAGGGTGTGGAAACCTCTTCCTAATAGACACATTTTAAAACCATGAGGCTGACGACGATACATATCAAGCCAAAGCGGACAATATCTCTTAGTGGAGGGCTTGAGTAGTTATACTTTAGTTGTCATATATCTTACAGGCAAATATCTTTGCTGCCGAAAATCCAAATCTTTCAACTAAAAACAATAAACAGACCATTCTTGATTAGCCACTTCATGCTCAAGTCCTTACTTTGTGTTAGTAGGACCAGTCAAAGCTCTATGCTCTCTCTTTTAGTGTGGGATTATGGGCGGGAGAGAAAGGAATCTGTGGTGGCAGCGAACAACGAACAACAAGACTACACTTAATTTTGACTTTTCACTCTATAAGATGAGCACAATTCATTAAACAAAAAATTACAATACTATGAAAGTTATTAAAAGATCAGAATCAGTTCAATCTCCTCGTCCCTCTCGCGTGCCACGACCTTGTCTATACTCGAAAACATAAAAAAAATTGAAGTAGATGCATTTTAATACACAAAAATACTGGAGTCATCACATGGTTGATGTTTTCACCTTCCTCACTAGTCCGGTACTACGACCTTGTCTTAAATAAGCCTAAAACCAGAATATGATTTTAGGTCCCATTAGACATTGAAAGACTTACATGTGTGTATTTTTTAATCTTAACAATAGGGTCACTTATGGTGTTTTTTTAAATAGTCATTCTCTTCCTAACATTTTTTCGGTTAAAAACATGATCCATATCTATTAATTTCAATTTTATTGTCAAGTAAATATTTGAAATATTTCTATAAAGGCTTCAAGGTTTCATGAAAACATTTGAAAACTCTCCTAATATGTATATTGCATACCTTAATATTAGAGACGTTACACATAATTTACATTTTCATCCATGAATTTTTACTAATTATGATGTTTTGGTTTGTAAAAGGTTAATATCTATAAATGTTTAAAAGAATTAAATAAATTTTTAAAAAAATTTATGAAGAAATTAACGATACTTTTTTATTTTTTGAGTTGTTCTGCTGGATCGATCGTTCAAGACCTTTGGTCTCTATCCAGACCCGATGAATAAAATGGGAACACTTCTTATGGACTCGATAAGAATGATTCTGATCTAGTTCATGACCTATTAGAAGTAGAAGGCGCTCTGTTTGGATTGGGATCCTCACGGACAAAAAAGATTGCAGTCAGTTTGATAGTGATCGAGTGAAATTGCTTCTTCTGCCCGAACCTAGGAATCTCTTCGATATGATACAAAATGGATCAGCATCATAATTATTTTAAATTAATTAACCAAAAGATAATGCTAAAGACCAAACTGAGCATCAGTTACAATTAGGAGTAAAATGTAAAATATTCGAACCAATAACCAAATGAAAACTAAACTTCAAAGTATAATAAAAATTTAACTGTAGGATCTCACATCGGTTGGAGAGGGGAACGAAACATTCCTTATAATGTCGTAGAAACTTCTCCCAAGCAGTCACGTTTTAAAACCGTGAGGTTGAGAGCAATATGTAACGGCTCAAAACGGACAATATTTTTTAGCGGTGGGCTTGGACGGTTGTAACATATCAAAGAAGACAATTTTTGTTAACAGTAAGCTTGGACTATTGTAACAGATCAAAGCAGACAATATCTATTAGCGGTGGACTTGGGCTGTTGTAACCGGTCAACCCGAAAAATATTTCTTAGGGGTGAGATTAAAATGATATATATATATTTTTTTAATTCTTTCCATCCTTTGGAAGAAATAAAAATTTGATCTCAATTCATTACTTGCATCGCTTTTGTGGTCTTTACATTAAGTTTGTAAATGGTAATCTTAGTGTATTAAATTCATAACATCCCATTTAATGTTGTAGTTCTAAAATTCATATTAGCAAATTAATTGAATATTGTCCCAAAGATTATACAATGGGATGGACAACAATGAAACGAACCTCATTCCATCAAACCATTTACAATACAACATAATCGCAAACAAACTTAGTCTCAACTTTGCTTTCATTATTGCGATGATATTGCTCCTCGTCTCTTCTTTTGGTTATTTTCAACCTTGTTTTTTTTTCTTCTTTTTTTTTTTTCGTTTTTTTATAACTCTCCAAAAGTAGAGTTATATCAAGTCTTTTTACAGTTAATTTTGCACTTATACTCACCATTTTCTCATTAATTGCTCCATTTATTCTAATTAGTATACATGAAATAGCCAATTGTGGTTTAATATGAAAAGAAGATTAATTTTCATAAATCGAGCTTAATTGTACGCTTAATTGAGCTATTTGGTAAAATTCTAGAACATTTATGCTGAAACCATGGCAAATCTAGAAATAAATTGCAGACCTTGATGCTGAAGCAATCAGCAAATCTGTAAATAAATTGCAGACCTTGATGCTGAAGCAATCCGAAAAGTAAACTTTTCAGGGAGGACCTGGAAATTTTAATCCACATCAGCAGTCCATGTGGATCATTGGCTACCAAATTAGAAACATCGTAGGTGGACAATTTTATCCTTTCTCAGCCCTAAATTAGAAGAAACAAGCATTATAAAAGGAAAAGGATACCTAAAATAGGGAGGGGCCACACTTGGGGGAGAGAAATCGGATTAGACAGCAGCAGCGGAGGGGCCACACTTGGGGAGAGAAATCGGATTAGACAGCAGCAGCGTTCGCTGCTGTGAAACCAGAGAAGAAGAAGAAAATCCTAATCCAGCAACTATTGACAGCAGAAGGAAAAGGAGACCAACAAGGATTGATTAGGGCAAAGAGGTGGACGTGAGAGCTCAAGGGAAGGGAACTTCCAGAACGACAACAAAACAGGATAACTTTCTATTTCCTTATTCTCTTTTCTCATTCGATCAATTTTACATGATTGAGATGCAAATTCCTCTGTTGAATTTAGTTTGTATGGAGAGCTTATTGGATCGATATGACAACCCTAGAAGGGGTGAACAGGGTTTCAACAATATATATATTTTTTTTAATAACAATAAAACTTGATACCATGCCATAAAAATTAACAATAATTTAGAATTTAAATAGAAAAAGAAATTTAAATAGGAAAAGGGTTAGAAAATATAACACCTTAGTTTTATAGTGTTTGGGTCAAAGTCGACATACTCCACTACCCAAGCACCTCTTGGGAATTTGAATAAAACTTTCTGACTCTTTCCTCGGATCAGAGCCCGAGCCGAACCGCTACACCGCTCCTTTTACGAGTGCAAGAACAAACTCAATCCTTTCCACGGCTCAGGATCAAACCGGTATACTGTTCTTTTTACGAGTTCAAGAGCAAACTCAATCGTTTCCACGGCTCAAGATCAAACCGGTACAACTGTCTGAAATCTTATAGAAACACACCACAACTCTCTAAAGTAATAGATTTACAATTTTCTCACAATACAATAGATCTCTCTCAAGAATAAGATAAACAAGAAATAGAATTGGAAGCTTTGGAGAGAGCAACAATGGAGGCTTTTAAACAAAAATTTTAGATCGAAACACACCACAACTCTTTGAAGTAATAGATTTAAAATTTTCTCGCAATACAATAGACATCTCTCTATATCTCTCAAGAATAAGATAAATAAGTTTAGAATTGGAAGCTTTGGAGAGACCAACAATAGAGGCTTTTAAACAAAAATTTTAGATCCAGAAAACTATGGAAAATTGTGTATTGTGTTCTATGTTGTATGTGTTGTGTTCTGAAAAATATGAAGAGGTGATGAGAGAAATAGAATGAGGCTTTTAAACAAAAATTTTAGATCGAGAAAACTATGGAAATTGTGTATTGTGTTTTGAAAAATATGAAGAGGTGATGAGAGAAATAGAATTGGAAGCTTTGGAGAGAGCAACAATAAAAACTAAGAGACGTATTGTCACTATCATTTACTTAATAAAAATTATTTTTTTTCCTCTTGACTATTCAAGATCGTAGCACAAAGAAATTACTAGACCTAGTAATCACTATCATTATATTAGAGAACTGTTTGATTTCCTCGTCAACTAGTCAAAATCGTACAGTAAAGAAATCATAAGACCTGTCGTTCGTGACTCTTAATTAATTGTAGAAACTATTTGATTTCCTCAACGAATCAAAATCCTAGGTGATTACGACTTTTATTACCGATTAAAGAAGAAATCCTTTGATTTACTGAAAGATAAATCAACGATTCATTTATTTAATAAACTATTTAGTTTCCTCTCGACGAATCATACTCATAGCAATCACTATCAATATTAGTGAGTTATATTCCTCGTCCACTAATAAACGACATTGAAGAAACTATAAGACCTAGCATTCAAGATATTCAACTAAAGAGACTATTTGATTTCCTCATCGAAGAATCAAAATCGTATAGTGATTACGAACTATGGAACCAAGATATCACGATTACCGATTAAAGAGGAAATCGTTCCATTTTTTGAAAGATTATCCATCCGACATACCTGATTGCTTGTGATTCGTGGGCCACCGATAAATTCCAACCACTAACTCGTCGCATTTCTTGTCGAGAAAACTCAAAGGCCGCGCGCAAATTTTGCCTTCTTTAACTCTCCTTCAAGTTCCCACTCTTGGTTTATATAGAGCTTTACGGGAACGTTTGCTAGTTGCGTTTTATTTACGAAGGAGAAAATGGTAAAAAAGTATTGCGGTAATTCGTCTGATTTGCACGGATGTAAACGGCGCCATTTACTAACGGTCTGGACTGGGTCATACTATTAAAAATTAATGGGCTCAAAGAAGCCCAAATACATTATAAACACGAATGTATGTTAGGATCTCACAACAACGCACACGCTCGATCTAGATGAACACAAAGAATAGGATAGAGAAAATTGCAAGAAGAACTCTGGCTAAAAGGATTTTTTTTATTGATGACTTCAGGTATGTACAACAAGAGAGAGTAGAGAGAATAGAAAGTTACATCTCAAAGCTCTACCGGACGTGATATATATATAGTTCAATTTACTATATATAGCTTTACCAGATTTAACCATCTACTATATATAGCTATTTACTATATATATAGCTTTACCCGATTTATCCATCTACTATATATAGCTATTTACCATATATAGATTTACTGGATATAGCTTTACCAAATATAGCTTTACCGGATAATAACCATTGACCAAGCTATAAATAAGCATCAGGCTCCATAACCTAACAATTCTCCCACTTAGAGACTGATCTAGTCAACCAAGAATTTCATTCTCAAACGACCATGAGCATCTTCATGGTCTTCATGGCACCATATCAATTGAGGCTTTGCACAACCTCAATATTCCAACATCAACACATTTTGTCAACATGTTTGCTGGATTCTTTGCACCCTCTATCTTCTCCAAACACATCACCCTCTTTCACTAACCTGCAAGTGAAATGGTATCGTCTTCTGTGTTTTCTCTTGAAATGATAGACCGGGTTCCTTCGCCAACTGTTTGACACTCTGACTATCTCTGTAAAGAATATCTTCGTGCTACTTCTTGCCCATTCTTCCAGATAGTCAGTCATCCATATCGTCTTCTTTCCAGCTTCAACTATTGCCACGTACTCAGCCTCAGTACAACACATTTTTTAAGCCTAGACGTCTCATCATCCATGGCTTGCTCCCACTTGGTTGTATCCTCCAACTATAGGGCCTCATCAAAGGGTTGTGGTTCCCTTTCATCAGCAACAGATAGTGTAATGAAGGTACATGCATATTTGGTACTCTGATAGTACAGGATGATCTTCTCAACACCAGTTCAGGTGTCACTTGCTCCACTGCTGATTCCTCCGCAACAACCTCAGGAGTTTGTTGAGTATCTGCTACAAAATCACTTGGTGATTTTCTCTACAACTCAACCTCAACTCTCACTTGCTTTGTTGTCTTGGAACCTTGCTCCACATCTGGTTCCTCAGCAGTAGTCTTAGGAGTTTCTTGAGTATCTGCTACAACATCACTAGGTGAGTTTCCCTGCAACTCAAGCTCAACTCCCACTTGCTTCATGGTCTTGGAATCTTGCTCCACATCTGGTTCCTCAGCAGTCGTCTCAGAAGTTTCATGAGTATCTGCTATAACCTCAGTAAGTGAGTTTTCCTGCAACTCAAGCTCAACTCCCACTTGCTTCATGGTCTTGGAACCTTGCTCCACATCTGGTTCCATTTCCAACCGCACTTTCTTCAATTCTCTGGCGGTCCTTGTGAAGCTAACTCGTTTCTGCTTGCTCATAACGTAGTTCTCACAACGACCCACATCAGCAGATTTCAGACCTTCTAAAATGTTGGGTTTTATGTCCTAAAACTCATAGTTTGTAAACAAAGATATATTCTATTTTCAATAAAGTTATTATTGATGTTTATTCAGTAAAAATTGTTATTGAATAAAGTGAACTTTACGATCATTAATCTAAATCCAGTAAACTAAGAACACTCTGGCTATAGTATGATTACTTGAACTATATGTAGAGACATAAGAGTGGATCAAGTTCAAGTATATAGTCAAAATGATCTATAGTATAAGGATAAGGCTGAGTACCTTATTCTGGGGACACTATGGATGCGGCCAACTTTTGTATATGATATAAACAATGTGATCACTAAATTGTGCATGTGGAGACATGTGAGTGGGGGCGTCCTATGCAATGAGTAATGCATAAGATCGGACCATGAAGAAAACCACTCTCACTTTATAAAGTCGTTTACTGTTGAGACTGATTTTCTTTTCATTCGATAACCTAGGTAACTCGGTTTTAATCCTGAGCTAACCATGAATTCCTGTTTATTCGGAATTATCCTTAGATTTGCATGGGTGAGAGTGGCTCTAGTTCGCCGACTCAATAGGCCTCCCATTTCAGGGGTAAGACTAGGTGAATGGCTGGAGACGTGGGGTGCAAGACGGAATTCACTCCTACCCACTTTTAGGGATAGAAGAAAGGTAGTTCCCTTAAGCACTGACTCCAGGTCTTGAACAAGGGGCCCCACCCTCTCATTGGCCTGAGAGGGATTCGGTTTACTGGTTGGACCACAAACCAATTGCTCATTAGAGGATCAGTGAGACATAAGGAACAAGAAGTAACTTCAGGGGTAAAACGGTAAATTGACCCAGCTCTAGTTACGAACAACCTGTGAAGGATCGACTTACTAATCATGGTTATATCAGATGGACAGAAATATATCTATAGTGAGGGGAGTGCAACTACTAGGCTATAGTGGAGTGTCCTAGTAGTTAACGAATGTTGGTTAACCAGGTTAATGAGTTTAATCGGTTAATCTTGGATCGTTGGAGCCCATGATCTATAGGTCCATTAGGTCCCTCTGCTAGCTCATATCGGACTAAACCATAGAACAGTGTGACGAGTGAGTTCGAAGTGTTCGAATTCAAATTAGGGAATATGCGTTACATATATACGATATATTTAACCGCAATTTTGTTTTATTTACGAATTAAACGAAAAGAGAGAATCTGAGATATTTAAATAAGATTTAAATATCTTAATCAATTATGTGTCGGAATTGATTGGGATTGGCATTTGAATTAATATTAAATATTAATTAATTAGTTTAATTAATCATTTAATGTTACTTTAATTTGAAATTCATTATTCAAATTAATTGTTGAATTAAAATGAAAAAAGTCAAAATGTTGACTTTCATCTAATGGAAAAATCCATGTTAGTGGAATTTTGAGGTGTCAAAATTTGGTTTAACCAAACTTGCATGTTTGCCAAATAAACCCCACAAGTTTGAGTGGAATTTTGAGTGTCAAAATTTGGTTAACTCAAACATGCATGCTTGCCACATAATCCCAAACATTTGAGTGGAATTTTAAGTGTCAAAATTTGGTGATCTCAAGTTTGTATGAACATGCAAACTTGACTCTTTAAATAAAGTGATCATGATACTTGGAAGGTATTCTTGATCTTGATGAAAAACCTTGAGAAAAACTTCTCACAAACACTCTCTTTCACATATACAAAATCCCTCCCAAGTTTAGTCACTCACCGGATTCCACAATCCCGTTCGAAGGTCGGAGGATAGTGGAGAAGACACTAGTGGTGGTTCGAAACTGGTTCGTGAGGCAAAAGAAGTTTGAACTACAAAAGGTTAGTATTTAAACTCATTAAGTTTTAATACTTATGAACATGCTAGTTATTTACAATATTGATGTTCTAAAAGTGCCTAAGATCCAAATTGCTTCCGCATGTGTTATATTAACACCATCAATTGGTATCAGAGCAAGTTTTAGGCACTTTATTTACATTAATTTGATCATGGTGGGCACCATTTCATGCATGAAATTTGTGGTGTCTAAAGTGGATGGTTTTGGTTTTGGCATTTTTTTTATGCTTCCATTTGATACAATTATTGTAATAAGCCTAAGGTGTATGGGCTTTAATGAATGAAGAAAGGTCTGTAATTTTTATGGAGTCATTAGAGTCCATTTTAGGTTGTAATTCATCGAAAATGGAAGAGATAAGCAAGCTGAACCGAAGAAGATGGAAGAGGCGGTTCGGGTGTTTTTCTATCGTTGGGGACCGATTGAACGTTTTTAAGGGTTGGTTTGTCCAGTTCGTGATCTTCGGGAGCGACTCAAGTTATTTTTAATTATTAATGTAATAATTTAGTTAATTGCTTGCTTTAAAATGCCAAAACCAACCCACTTTAGTGTGTTTAATTAATTATGCATTATGAATGTATGTTTTAATTAAATAGAAAATGTATATGCATAAAGTATGTCATATAGATTTAAAATCCCACCATAGACTAAGCATGTTTCATGCATTCCAAGTATGTTATAAGTGTTATAATGTATAGTATGCATGTCTTAGGGTTCCATGAGTGATAGATGTAAATTGTTATATTATTGCATGGAATGGATGATTATATAAATTGTTATATAAAGCATGTTATAGGTTATTTTCAACGTCATAAAATGAGGTAGACGTTAAAATCTATAATAAAGATAAGTGCATGCTCACTAAGGGTTAAGAACCGAGCACGATCAATTTTAACAGTTAAAAAGGGTCGATGTCTTATAAAATTGCGGTTACGAGAAAGCTCACCTGGCACGATCTTGTCTAAGGCTAAAGGTACTTAAGTTGACGGTTTACGGAACACCTACTACCTGGAGATCGGACCAGTACTTGAGCTTAGTTAGCCCAGTTTTATGAGCATGCTTAAGTGATGTAAGATTTAGAAAAATCACCTAGACTTAAGTTATATTTAATTAGCCGGAATATACTTAAGTAATGAGTATACCCAACCATCTAAAATACTTAGTGGGAGGAAAAAGGTGTATAAGATACATCATTTTCTCTTCACGCTCTCTGTAAAATTCACACAGTGAGATTCATGCTCGGCCTCGTGTCGCCCTGGGAGCGTCCTCCATTCGGAAGGTATTTGCATGAGTCAATAACAAGGTGAATTGAGAAAGTATTTATAGTAAGTGGGAGAAGGAAGTCAACACGTCCTATGGTCTCCACCACTAGGTTGCACCGTGAGATTCCCATGTTCCGCCTGCATGTTGCCCTAGAGCAACTACCCATTCGGAGGGTCGTAACATGGGAGTCGGAACAACGCAAACTCCAGAAATGGATGGGATTTCTTAGGTCCATTCCCAACTTTGGCTTTTTCATTCGATAGCGTTGTTGGGACCGATTTCTGAGGTCTGAAATTGCTGGGTCACACTTGCGAAGAATTACTAAGAGTTAGTATATTCTTGACCAAAATAGCGATAACTAAAACACTATAGGAACAAGAGTTATTCTGGAATTAGTGTTTAAGTCAAGAATGTTTTGGTTTAGTGAATGAGTGATTGACTGCCCCTCGGTAGCAGTTGCTCTAACTCACTAAAGTATCGTTGCAAATTAATAATGATTTGGGTACATTATTACATTTGCTAAAACTGATTGGATTAAACAGGATTAAGTCAAATCACTAATAGAATTTTCTTTGTATCACAACATGACAAACTCAATAGTACAATTACTCGCTTCTGAGAAATTAAACGGCCACAACTACACAACTTGGAAATCAAACCTAAACACAATACTGGACATTGATGATTTAAAGTTTGTTTTAACTGAGGAGTGTCCTCCAAACCCAAACTCAAATGCAAACCGAACAGCTCGGGATGCATATGACAGATGGATAAAGGCCAATGACAAAGCTCGAGTGTACATTCTAGCCAGCATATCTGATGTTTTGGCTAAGAAACACGATGTTATGGGTACTGCTAAAGAGATTATCGAATCTCTAAAAGGGATGTTTGGACAACCGTCCTTCTCCCTTAGACATGAAGACATAAAATACATTTACAACTGCCGTATGAAAGAAGGGACCTCAGTTAGAGAACATGTCCTGGACATGATGGTCCATTTCAATGTGGCAGAAGAAAATGAAGCTGTCATTGATGAGAAGAGTCAAGTCAGTTTTATCATGATGTCTCTTCTGAAGAGCTTCTTCCAGTTCCGCACCAATGTGGTTATGAACAAAATAGAATATAACTTGACTGCTCTTCTCAATGAGCTACAGACTTATCAGTCCCTCTTAACAAACAAGGGACAAACAGGAGAAGCAAATGTTGCTATCTCCAAGAAATTACTACGAGGATCGTCCTCCAAAAATAAGTCTGGACCTTCAACTTCTAAAAGTGTTTTGATGAAGAAGAAGGGAAAAGGGAAAAATAAGATTCCTACTAACCGCAAGAACAAGGTTCAAAAAGCAGATAAAGGAAAATGTTTTCATTCAACGAAAACGGGCACTGGAAGAGAAACTGCCCAAAATACCTTGCAGAGAAGAAAGCCGAAAAGACACAACAAGGTAAATATGATTTACTCGTTGTAGAAATGTGTTTAGTAGAGTATGACAACTCAACTTGGATACTAGATTCAGGGGCGACTAATCATATTTGTTCTTTTTACCGGGAAACTAGCTCCTGGAGAATGCTTGCGGACGGCGAGATAACACTCAGGGTTGGAACAGGAGAGGTTGTCTCAGCAAGATCAGTAGGAAATTTAAAGTTGTTTTTTGGAGATAGATTCATAATGTACTTTTTGTTCCTAGAATGAAAAGAAATCTAATATCCATCTCTTGTTTATTAGAACAGTTGTATAAAGTATCTTTTGAAATCAATGAAGTGTTCATTTGCAAAAGAGGTATTCATATTTGTTCTGCAAAACTAGAAAACAACTTATATATGTTAAAACCGAGCAAAACAAAAGTTATTTTAAATACTGAGATGTTTAAAACAGCTGAAACTCAAAATAAACGACAAAAGATTTCTCCTAATACCTATCTTTGGCACTTAAGACTAGGCCACATTAATCTCAATAGGATTGAGAGATTGGTTAAAAAAGAGGACTTCTAAATAAGTTAGAAGACAATTCTTTACCTCCATGTGAGTCTTGTCTTGAGGGTAAAATGACTAAACGATCATTTTGCGAAAAAGGTTATAGAGCCAAAGAAACCTTAGAACTCGTGCATACAGATCTCTGTGGTCCAATGAATGTCAAAGCACGAGGAGGGTATGAATATTTCATCAGTTTTATTGATGATTATTCAAGGTATGGCTATCTTTACCTAATGCATCACAAGTCCGAAGCTCTTGAAAAATTCAGAGAGTATAAGACTGAGGTTGAGAATCTATTAGGTAAAACTATTAAAACACTTCGATCAGATCGAGGAGGAGAGTACATGGATTTAAGATTTCAGGACTATATGATAGAACATGGAATAAGGTCTCAACTCTCAGCCCCTGGTATGCCTCAACAAAATGGTGTATCAAAAAGGAGAAATAGAACTCTATTAGACATGGTTCGGTCTATGATGAGTTTCGCTCAATTACCCGATCCGTTTTGGGGATATGTAGTGGAGACTGCTACATACATTTTGAACATGGTTCCTACTAAGAGTGTTTCAGAAACACCTTATGAGTTATGGAAAGGGCGTAAAGGTAGTTTACGTCACTTCAGAATTTGGGGATGTCCAGCACATGTGTTTTTGCAAAATCCCAAGAAATTAGAACATCGTTCAAAATTATGTCTATTCGTAGGATACCCCAAAGAGACGAAAGGTGGTTTGTTTTATGATCCTCAAGAAAATAGAGTGTTTATCAACGAACGCTACATTCTTAGAGGAAGACCACGTAAGAAATCATCAACCTCGTAGCAAACTAGTATTAAGTGAGATTTCTAAAGAAGCTACTGATAAAACAACAAGAGTTGTTGATCAAGCTGGTCCTTCAACCAGAGTTGTTGATGGAGCTGACACTTCTAGTCAATCACATCCTTCTCAAAAGTTGAGAATGCCTCGACGTAGTGGGAGGGTTATAACTCAACCCAATCGTTACTTGGGTTTGATAGAAACTCAAGTAATCATACCTGATGATGGCGTTGAGGATCCATTGTCCTATAAACAGGCAATGAATGATGTACATAGAGATCAGTGGATTAAAGCCATGAATCTTGAAATGGAGTCAATGTACTTCAATTCAGTCTGGGAACTTGTAGATCAACCAGATGGGGTAAAACCTATTGGTTGCAAATGGATCTATAAGAGGAAACGAGACCAAACCGGTAAGGTACAGACCTTTAAAGCACGACTAGTAGCAAAGGGTTATACCCAAAGAGAGGGGGTGGACTATGAAGAAACCTTCTCACCTGTTGCTATGCTTAAATCAATTAGAATACTCTTGTCTATTGCCACATTTTATGATTATGAAATTTGGCAAATGGATGTTAAGACAGCTTTTCTAAACGGTGATCTTGAAGAGAGTATCTATATGGCTCAACCAGAGGGGTTCATTGAACAGGATCATGAGCAAAGGGTTTGCAAGCTTAAAAGATCCATTTATGGGTTGAAGCAAGCATCTCGATCCTGGAACATAAAGTTTGATACTGCGATCAAATCTTATGGCTTTAAACAGAATGTTGACGAACCTTGTGTTTATAAAAGGATAGTCAACTCTACAGTAGCTTTCCTGGTGTTGTACGTTGACGATATCCTACTCATTGGAAATGATGTAGGAATTCTGACTGACATTAAGCATTGGCTGGCGACACAATTCCAAATGAAAGATTTGGGAGAGGCTCAGTTTGTTCTTGGAATCCAAATTGTTCGGAATCGCTAGAACAAAACACTAGCATTGTCTCAAGCATCGTACATCGACAAAATGTTGATTCGATATAAGATGCAGGACTCCAACAAAGGATTATTACCTTTCAGGCATGAAGTTCATTTGTCGAAGGAACAAAGTCCTAAGACACCTCAAGAAGTTGAGGATATGAAACACATTCCCTATGCATCAGCGGTCGGTAGTCTGATGTATGCCATGCTATGTACCCGACCCGACATATGCTATGCTGTGGGAATTGTCAGCAGATATCAGTCCAATCCGGGACGTGCTCATTGGACTGCCGTTAAGAATATCCTCAAGTATCTTAGGAGAACGAGGGACTATATGCTAATGTACGGTGCTAAGGATCTGATCCTTACAGGGTACACTGACTCAGATTTTCAGACCGATGTAGATTCGAGGAAATCGACATCAGGATCTGTCTTCACTCCGAACGGAGGAGCAATAATATGGGGAAGCATAAAGCAAGGTTGCATTGCTGATTCCACCATGGAGGCTGAGTATGTTGCTGCTTGTGAAGCAGCGAAAGAATCTGTATGGCTTAGGAAGTTCTTAACTGATTTGGAAGTCGTTCCAAATATGCATCTTCCCGTCACTCTTTATTGTGATAACAGTGGAGCAGTTGCAAATTCAAAAGAACCAAGAAGCCATAAGCGAGGAAAACATATTAAGCGCAAATATCATCTCATAAGGGAGATTGTGCAACGAGGAGATGTGATCGTCACACAGATAGCTTCAGAACACAACATTGCTGATCCATTTACAAAACCCCTCACGGCTAAAGTGTTTGAAGGGCACCTAGTGAGTCTAGGACTACGAGTTATGTAATCTAGGGCAAGTGGGAGAAAAGGCATGAGTATGTGATGCCCTAGTTTATTGTATTTCTCTCTACTCAACGTTATAAAACCCCACTCGAGTTTTAGTCCAAGTGGGAGTTTGTTGGGTTTTATGTCCTAAAACTCATAGTTTGTAGACAAAGATATATTCTATTTTCAATAAAGTTATTATTGATGTTAATTCAATAAAAATTGTTATTGAATAAAGTGAACTTTAAGATCATTAATCTAAATCCAGTAAACTAAGAACACTCTGGCTATAGTATGATTACTTGAACTATATGTAGAGACATAAGAGTGGATCAAGTTCAAGTATATAGTCAAAATGATCTATAGTATAAGGATAAGGCTGAGTACCTTATTCTGGGGACACTATGGATGCAGCCAACTTTTGTATATGATATAAACAATGTGATCACTAAATTGTGCATGTGGAGACATGTGAGTGGGGGCGTCCTATGCAATGAGTATTGCATAAGATCGGACCATGAAGAAAACCACTCTCACTTTATAAAGTCGTTTACTGTTGAGACTGATTTTCTTTTCATTCGATAACCTAGGTAACTCGGTTTTAATCCTGAGCTAACCATGAACTCCTGTTTATTCGGAATTATCCTTAGATTTGCATGGGTGAGAGTGGCTCTAGTTCGCCGACTCAACAGGCCTCCCATTTAGGGGTAAGACTGGGTGAATGGCTGGGGACGTGGGGTGCAAGACGGAATTCACTCCTACCCACTTTTAGGGATAGAAGAAAGGTAGTTCCCTTAAGCACTGACTCCAGGTCTTGAACAAGGGGCCCCACCCTCTCATTGGCCTGAGAGGGATTCGGTTTACTGGTTGGACCACAAACCAATTGTTCATTAGAGGATCAGTGAGACATAAGGAACAAGAAGTAACTTCAGGGGTAAAACGGTAAATTGACCCAGCTCTAGTTACGAACAACCTGTGAAGGATCGACTTACTAATCATGGTTATATCAGATGGACAGAAATATATCTATAGTGAGGGGAGTGCAACTACTAGGCTATAGTGGAGTGTCCTAGTAGTTAACGAATGTTGGTTAACCAGGTTAATGAGTTTAATCGGTTAATCTTGGATCGTTGGAGCCCATGATCTATAGGTCCATTAGGTCCCTCTGCTAGCTCATATCGGACTAAACCATAGAACAGTGTGACGAGTGAGTTCGAAGTGTTCGAATTCAAATTAGGGAATATGCGTTACATATATACGATATATTTAACCGCAATTTTGTTTTATTTACGAATTAAACGAAAAGAGAGAATCTGAGATATTTAAATAAGATTTAAATATCTTAATCAATTATGTGTCGGAATTGATTGGGATTGGCATTTGAATTAATATTAAATATTAATTAAATAGTTTAATTAATCATTTAATGTTACTTTAATTTGAAATTCATTATTCAAATTAATTGTTGAATTAAAATGAAGAAAGTCAAAATGTTGACTTTCATCTAATGAAAAAATCCATGTTAGTGGAATTTTGAGGTGTCAAAATTTGGTTTAACCAAACTTGCATGCTTGCCAAATAAACCCCACAAGTTTGAGTGGAATTTTGAGTGTCAAAATTTGGTTAACTCAAACATGCATGCTTGCCACATAATCCCAAACATTTGAGTGGAATTTTAAGTGTTAAAATTTGGTGATCTCAAGTTTGTATGAACATGCAAACTTGACTCTTTAAATAGAGTGATCATGATACTTGGAAGGTATTCTTGATCTTGATGAAAAACCTTGAGAAAAACCTCTCACAAACACTCTCTTTCACATATACAAAATCCCTCCCAAGTTTAGTCACTCACTGGATTCCACAATTCCGTTCTAAGGCCGGAGGATAGTGGAGAAGACACTAGTGGTGGTTCGAAGCCGGTTCGTGAGGCAAAAGGAGTTTGAACTACAAAAGGTTAGTATTTAAACTCATTAAGTTTTAATACTTATGAACATGCTAGTTATTTACAATAATTGATGTTCTAAAAGTGCCTAAGATCCAAATTGCTTCCGCATGTGTTATATTAACACCATCAGATACTACATCTATCTTCAACCAGATCGATATTATCACAAATGAATTGTCCACTAATAAAGAATTCCTTAAAAATGCATTACAACCTCGAAGGATATCCTAAATATCCAACATCAAAATAACTTCTCAAACAAGATTCTCTCAACCATTGCAAGACAAGTTAAGAAGATTGAAGAAAAAAATCAAGGAAAAACGACAACAAAAGAAATAACAAAAACTATTGCAAATATTAATGGCGTGAGATTCGCAAAAGTTGAGGAAAGTTCTTTTATTCATACGAGCTATTTTAGACAAAGTAATTAGTCTCGGCTCAACAGAAGAGGCACTTGCTCTGATTGAAGAAAAGCTAAACAATCTTTCAATTTTGATAGAACCTTAAGTAATTAAACTTTTAGTGTCATAATGAACCATATGAGAATGACCTCAAAAATTTTAAAAATGATTTCTCCAAAGAAGAAAAGATGCCCAAAAAAACTAGACCTCATCAACAAAATTGTTAAATTAGAGAACAAAGTCCAAAAAACTAGATGAAGAAAAATTGGTATCCTAAGCCCTCTTTCCCCGATGTTTCGTTCGAAGAAAAAACTCAAATGACTCAATCCATCTATGAAGGAACATTCATACATAAGTGGAATATAGATGGTCTATCCGGTCATCTAGTCGTAAATGTAATCAACAAAATGTTGATGGGAGCTAGCGCCTATAGTCTTCGAGGTAAGTTTGACCACGCTATTGCTCAAATTGTAACTTTTGGTTTCACAGGAGTACTCAAGGATGGGTTGGAGAAGCATATCTCCGACGAAGAAAAGCAAAGGATACTCAACCATACTACTATAGAAAAAGAAGTACAAATATAAAAAGTGAAATTCGAATATCTCAAGTTATGGAGAACGATATAAGTGTTGAATAGCCATTAATACCCTTTTATATATTGTCTTAAAGTTTGTCGTAGGCAAACTAGAAATCCATACTGAACGTTTGAGAAAATTCTTTTGATTATAAGATGCGAAAAGTTAGCTACTTCTGATGGTACAAAGATATAATTGTAACTAAGGTTATGACAAGATATGATAGTACCCTTTAATTATGGATGATGCGCTTCATTGAAGGACTTCCAAAGTATATTTCTTGAAGGATAACTACCGCTCTCAATGAAGAGTGTAAGCATAAGATTCCTTGGAATGAATTCACTTATGGTGATTTAGGTTATGTAATAGCTAAGTCGACAGCCAGCAAATATTGTCTACTTTGGCCCGTTACGTATCGTCGTGAGTCTCACGGTTTTAAAAGCATCTGTTAGGGATCAAAATGATATTAATTAACAAATTAGAGTGGCACAGCGGAAGCGTGGTGAGCCCATAACCCATAGGTCCCAAGATTGAAACTTGCCTCTTATACCAACAATAAATAACATTTCCCATCAACTACAAGGTCAGTATAATTTTTGGTTTCACAGGAATACTCATACTCAAAGTCCAACATGGCTTTGATACCAATCCCATCAAGAAAAGAAAATTGTTTTAAAGAAAAGATAAATTCAAGGTTATCGCTAACAAATATTGTTGTCTTCACCCTCCCTCACCTTCAACCTCAACAAATATTGTTGTCTTCACCCTCCCTCACCTTCAACCTCACGATTATAAATGCATCTATTAGGGATCAATGATATTAATTAACTCTTTTAGGAACTTCACCAAACTCTTTTAAATGTGTCTACTATGTTTGCCTTCAACGTTGAAACATCACTTATGTGGAATCAAAACTTGTTTGACCACACACGCCGCCTATGCGTGCATGTTCTATCATGTGCGACACAACAATGTTGCATCTCATGGTTATCTCGGTTCCCAACAACACGATCCATGTATCGTGATGCAATCTCATGTCTTGAGATACTCGATCATCTTGGTTTTTCTAGACACATTCGTTGGGACAGCTTGGCCGAGTGGTCTAAGGCGCCAGATTTAGGCTCTTGTCCGAAAGGGCGTTGGTTCAAATCCCACAGCTATCATAATCATACTTTTTCAATCTCATCGTCCGACCCATGCATCGTATTGCAATCTCATGTTTAGAGATAGCTTGACTATCTTGGTTTGTCAAGGAACATCTGTCGTGCAGTTTAGTCGAGTGGTTTAAGATGCCAGATTTGGGCTCTAGTTGTCTATTATGAAGAGATTCTAACCCAACTCCGACCAGTGTCTCGTGATCTTGTCATGCTCACGACAAATCTAAAGGAGTACTCAATCTCTATTCACATTTTTCACTCGACTTTATGGCTTTGTTATACCTTAGGTAGAGTTTTCTTCCGCATTGAAACATCCATAATGTGGAATTAAAACTTGTTTGACCACACACGCCGTCTATGCGTGCATGTTCAATCATGTGCGACACAACATTGTTGCATCTCATTGTCATCTCGGATCCCAACAGCACAACCCATGCATCGTATTGTAATCTCATGTCTCGAGATAGCTCGATCATCTTGATTTGTCCAAACACATTCGTCGGGATAGTTTGGCCGAGTTGTCTAAGGTGCTAGACTTCGACTCTGGTTCAAAAGGGCATGGATTCAAATCCCACAGCTGTCATTTATTTTAATTTTTTGTAAAGCCTCGTGCCCGCTGCTAACACATATTGTTTGTTTTGACTTTTTATTTATCGTTGTTAACATCGTGGTTTTAAAATGCGTCTAATATGGAGAGAGTCTAGCCCAACTCCGACCAGTGCATCGTGTCAAAGTCATACTTTTTCAAATGTGCGGCTTTGTGATCTTGACACGATCATGACAAACCTTAAGGAGTACTTAATTCCCTTTCATATTTTTCATCTAGCTTTGTGGCTTTGTGGCTTTGTTGGACCTTAGGCAGGGTTTGCCTATGGGTTTCAAACATGAATAATGTTGAATTAAAACTTATTTGACCGCACACGCCGCCTATGTGTGCATGTTCAATCATTTGTAACACAACAACATTGCATCTCATGGTCATCTCGGTTCCCAACAACACGACCCATGCATCGTGATGCAATCTCATGTCTTGAGATAGCTCGACTATCTTAGTAGTCCAAACACAATTGTTGGGATAGTTTGGCTTAGTGGTCCAAGGTGCTAGATTTAGTCTCTGGTTTAAAAAGGGATTGGTTTCTGGTTTCTAATCCCATAACTGTCATTTATTTTTATTTTTTTAAAACCTTGAGTACTCAATCCCCATTCACATTTTTCACCCGGCTTTGTGGCTTTGTGGCTTTGTTGGACCTTAGGCAGGATTTTCCTTCGGAATTCAAACATCACTTATGTGGAATTCAAACTTGTTTGACCACACACGCCGCCTATGCATGCATGTTTAATCATGTGCGACACAACACGTTGCATCTCATTGTAGATGAGAGCCCCCCAATCAGGTAAGACTCACAGTCTGCTCAAATCATCGAACATCATAACGGAAAGCATAGATGAAAGCTATCTCGCGACAAAGAAAAGCAAAGGACACCCACTCATACTACTATAAAAACAAAAATAATAAAAAAAAAGTAGTACAAATATAGAAAAAGTAGTACAAATATCAAAAGTAAAGTTAGAATGTCTCAAGTCATGGAGATAGATATAAGGGTTGAAGGGCCGTTAATACCTTTTTATATACTGTCTCAAAGTTTGCCATAAGTGAACTAAACATCTATGATGAAAGCTAGAGATCAAAATGATTAATATCAGCAGAAGCGTGGTGGGCCCATAAATCATAGGTCCCACGATTGAAACCTAGCTTTGATATCATCATACTACATGTGAAATAACATAGTCAGCAAAAATAAGGGACACTACTTATCCTACAATACATAAAAGTGGCAACGAACCGCACATCACTCACCTATCTTTTGTGGTATGATTGTCCTTCTTTCAGTGTCCCTCCACGAGGCGTCTCCGTCATCAAACCGAAGTTAAATCATGCTTCATGATAACGAATTACTTTGTTGATTGAATATCTTAGAGAAAAAAAATACTTGTTTGAGATTTGAATCACTCCGCAGGCAAGATCGATCATGTCAAGCTTAGATGATACTAAACATACAACCTAAACTACATAGCATTACAAAAAAAAAACTTATTACTTAGTTAAAAAAAGGCATAAATGATCTTTTTACTACCTTTTTCAAGGATACAAGACAACATAAGTGGTTATATATAGCCTCAACATGAAACCCTTAACCTTCCACTAGTCATTTTAAGAGTTGTATCATTCATACTTTTAGGACTATAATTAGCCACTATGAAAATGAGAAATTTTAAGAGTTGTGTCATTCATACTTTTAGGACTATAATTAACCACTATGAAAATGTAACGATCTTAATTTTTTTTACTAAAATAGAGTCGTACCATATGCATGATGTGATCTTTTTATGTGGAAATATTCATTTTAAATGTTTCATTAGTCCCATGGACTTACATAATAAAAATAAAATTCGTAAATAAATCGAAAACATATAAGAAATGATAATAAACATATATATCCAAAAACTAGAAAACAAATGATGATGGAGTTGACACACGAGTCGTGTGAGTTGCGACTGACGTGGGAAGCGTGTGCGCTGCACATGAGAAGATCATGACTAGTTTGTCAGGTCACGCATGCATTTCTCGAAGAGTGTCCTTTTCAGGTCGTGGGCTGCTGGGAGTGATTTAGTGCTTGTTGGGCCACCCGTGTTGAACCTGGATCCAAAAGTCTATCGGTTTTGTCTCTCTGGTCTGTTTTCTACTTCTACTAGATCTTTGGCGCTCACTGAAAATGCATTAAGGAAATAAAAAGTCATAAAATTCATTTATGTATACCGCGAGATTTCTGATGCGAGGGTGATTGCTCCCACGAGATCGCTAACTCTTGTCTTTTTTTTCTTGTTGTTACCGTAAATGTAACCTAAATGTGAATAAAATTCATAAAATACATTAGTGAGATCCACAAAAAAAAAAATTGTAACTAGGATAAATAAAACTCATCTTCCTTAAGCTTATATTTCCTTAAAAGCATTGCATGATTGAGATGTCTTGATTCGTATCATTCTCCACTTCTTCAAGAGGATTCATCGTCGAATCTATTTGTAAAACTTTGCTGCAAAAGTAGGTGTTAAGAAAATACAAAAGACCTCACAACACTTTATCACGTGAACACTCAACACTTTATTCACGTATACACTCAAGGAATTGTTGGCCATTGTTTGCAAGCTCTCTGTAAGGACATGGCTGATGTGATGGCTCAAAAAGATGGGTAAATTTTTTTTGCGAAATAAAATCATTAAAATTTAAAACATAATTTACATTATACCAAAATAGTGTGCGCACATTAGTAATTTAAAATACAACATAATAGTTAAAAGACAGAATAAGAAACAGACCCAAAAAATTTTAAAATAAAAGGGTTGAGATGACAGGTGAGGTTAGTCTATGGTACCTGCTCCAGATTCCGCTCCCGACCTCGACCAGCTCCTTATTACCTGGAAAAAAATTGGAGAATAAGGAATGAGTACAAGACTCAGTAAGTAGCCTACTTGTAGGCTCTTAATCGTGTCCTTGATATGCTAGGGTATCACATTCTTTGTTCTTGCTTGTTCTTGATCTTGTTCTTGTTTTAAGTACTTAAGCCACTTTAATTCTTGTTCTTGACTTAGGGTTCTTATCTTGATCTTTCTTGAGGACCTTGGTTCTTAAACCCTAAAACCTTGGTTTTCCTTTAAATGCCTTAGCACTATGGTTTTTGGTTCTTGGTCATTTGTTCCTGGTTCTTGTCCTTAGAACTAGGATCTTGATCCATGTTCTAGTCCTTGATCTTTCTCTTGTTTTTGGTATTCTTGGTTCTTGTTCAATTATTGATTTGTTCTCCAAGACACTTCCCCTAGGATTTACGGCACTAGACATGTACCTGAGAATCTTGTGTCCAAGGCTTCATGCGTTCTAAGCGACACAGCTTTAACTTACGTCCAAGGCTTCATGCGTTCCAAGCGACGTAGTCTTACTGCATCTTAGGGCTTGCCCTTCGATATGGTCTGCTTAACCTATGCCCAAGGTTTCATGCATTCTAAGCGGCATAGTCTAAAAACTTACATCCAAGGCTTCTTACGTTCCAAGCGATGTAGTCTTAAAACTGCATCAAGGGCTTGCCCTATAATACAGTCTGCTTAACCTATGCCCAAGGCTTCATGCGTTCCAAGCGACATAGTCTGAAAACCTACATCAAGGGCTTGCCCTATAATACAGTCTGCTTACCTACGCTAAAGGCTTCATGCGTTCCAAGTAGCGTAGTCTAAGTCATGAACATGCTGTACCGTGGGAGGTCTTAGGAGGTTCTTGATTCGTGGCTAAGGTAACTTACTCTCTTCTTGTTCCTCCGTGACCTTAGACTACAACCCTTGATAGACCATAAAGGTCACTTGCTCGGTGCATACTTGAACATGGCATCCTGCAAGTCTGCAGGGCATCTCTAATAGGTGAGGGAAACTTGAGAAATGACATCCTGCAAAGGAAACATGGTGCAAGACATTCCACCTAGAAGAGGAATTATTGGGCACCGCTTGGTGGGAGGTCATGGGTCACTTTGGACATGATTAGAGTATTACCTAGCATTCTTGAGTTTCTGTTTCTGAGTTTGGGGACCTTGATCCCTCGTCCTTGAGTGGTACCTAGCATTCTTCTTACTTTGGTAGTTGTAAAGCTTGTGTGTTGTTTGTTCTTGGTTCTTAATCTTGTAAGTTTCTAAGGTCCTTAATTCCTTGAGACATAAGTTGTAACTTGTATTTGTAACCATATGAACCGAGGGAAGGTTGAGTTTTGGGTTGACATGGCCAGTTCAACTGAACCGCCCACGTCATCGTCTCCTTCCTCCAGACGGGGAGAAGGCGCGTGCGACCGTTCGCGCCACCGTCGTAAACTCGCCCTCCCCAACTCCTATCACACTGTTTGTCCCCTCGATTCCTTCATAAAACTTAAAGAAGGTGTTACAAGGAAGATCTAGGGATTGATTTTATACCTTCTCATCGGATTGTAGCCTAAGATATTTGCTTCCAAATTTCGTCCAAAATATGATTTCTCGCTGGAGTAAAAACAGAGGATTTCTTATTGGGTAGCCGATTCTTGGGGTTTTTTAGGCTCGATTTCTTCACGAATCCTCTTCCTTATTGTTCCCTTAACCTAAAGGAATTAGTTTGGAGGAATGACTTTGAGTGTAGGACCTTAATTTTGAGAAATCACTCTCGGTCTGCAAGTTACCCGACGCCTCCGATTTCCAAGAGACGCCTCCGATTTACAATCTCTTGGGTATCTTGTTCTTTGACGTTCAGCTCTTTATTCCTTCATCAAAGTTACTCATCTTCTTTTTTCTGAAGCTAAAGGAATCCTTAATTTGAAGAAAAAGTGGTCGTAGATAGGAATTCGACACTTACCTCCAATTTGAGCCCAAAACGGATTTTCTTCATTTGGGAACGTTCTTGAGGTTATTTCTCTTCGCGGTCTTCTATGAAAACATTCCTTGGAGGTGCAGAAACCTATTGGGGTCGTCCTTGCTCGAAGAATACTTGTATATCTTTGGATTGGAAATTTGAGTTTTCCTTGAAGCTTTTTAATGGCAGATTGGATTTGGCGAATGGTTTCTAGGCACTTTCAGGACTCTATTCCTTCGTAGAACTTGTGGGTAATGTTGTTTAGAAGCTATAGGAACAAGTTTGAAAGGAAACGGTGAAGAATTGCTCTCGAATTTGGAAGAAGCCTGAGAGTAGGAGACCCAAAATCTAAACACTTATTGCCAACAGCTAGGTGCTCGACCTTGCTCGATTCTTGTTCCAAATGATTGCCCCAACTACAGAATTTATAGGGGAAACTTAAACCAACATTGGGAGCTCCAGAATCATCGTGAATTGTCGGTTGGATTTTCTAGAAAATTTGTTGGAAATATCTATTCCGATCAGAGCCTCACCGACGTTGGTTTTGAATCCTAGCCGTTGGATGTGACGATCCGTGAGTTTTCTAGAATATATACAAGTTTGGAGGAGATCCAACGGCTGAGACTCAACATTCGAAGGATTTTGTGTAGAAGGCACTGTGAAGGTTCTGATTTTTTATCAGAATTGTAAATCCGTAATTATCCTTAACTTCAAGGGTATTTTGGTAATTTGCCACTTTTCGAATATTTTATTATTATTTTCTCGAAAAATCGATAATTTTCCTAAAAATTCTTCATCTCTTGTTGGTCATTTCTCCGTTCTTGAACATCTTGAAATTCCTTCTAGATAAGGAATTAAAAATCTCGCAAGATCCTTGATATTGGAAAAATGACATTTTCGTCCCTTTCGCTTATGCTTTCATTCCAATCCTTCTCCAAAGGTCTTAAGTCCTTAAGATTACTCCTTAGGGTATAGAAATGACTTACTAAGTCTCGTTTCCTTGCTTAATTCTCATAATTTCTTTCCTGGGATCTTTTGGGTCATGCATAGGTGGCTTTCCTTCACTTTTAGGGTGTTACAACACGTGACTAGATTACTCAAATTTGATTGGAAATTGTTTATGTATGCAGGTACAAGCAAACCATTAGGCACAAAAGGAAGCTATCTTAAAGGTATTTCATGCAGGACTTCAGATGATTGCATGGATAATGTTTTTTGTGATTGTAAATTAAACATCTGCTTCTGTCATGGCAAGAAGCATCCCTTCAACTTCAACTCCAAGTCTCACAAGATGAGTAAGAACATTCATTTAGAAGACAACAAGGAGATCAAAGAAGTGCCTCAAAACAACTAATCAATATAATGAAGATGATCATAAAGAACTTGATCGATGTGACCCTGTATTTAGATTCTCATAATAAATAAACGATATTTTTGTTTAGTTCGTGTGCCTCTCAAGGTTTCGGGTCATAGTATATCATACGAATACAAGATACACTGACATGCTCCTTCCACATGAAGCTATTTAATGCAACAAATTATTCATATAACAACATATCATAAAGAATCATATACATGACAAAGACATCATGAGTCAAAAATCGAGACTCGACTCTATCTCGAACTCTATAGCTCCATAGTTCATACACACTCTTGTCTACCGTGTGTAGTTAGTTTCTATTTAAAAAGAAAGAGTAGCTTGATATAGTAGTAACCTTTAAAAAAATGCTCAATTTAGAAGGACAAGAAAGAGAGAAAGAGAGAGAAAGAGAGTTATCTAAAAATTATTGTCATAATTATTTATATTATGATTACAATTATAATTATGATTATCTCTCAAGCTTTGGTTTAGGTTCCTCAATAGAAAAAAATAAAATAGAGCATCTAGAACCCAAGCGGGGAGCATGTGTATGGGCAGTGTGTAGAAAAGTACAATGCATCCAAATCCACCAAAAAAAAATGAAATTAGAGCCAAAGCCAAGACATGATGTTTTATGCCACTAGACACGAACTCATATTTGCATGTGTGCATTTCTCGACCCTAATCGAGACTTCATGCATTATGCTCATGCATTCGGGGATACCCCTATTCCATCACGAGGGTACGGACACATACACCACTAGACAGATGAAGTATTATTATGTTTTAGATAATGCTGCCATTGCAGTTACTAATTCTAATGCGTGTCCAGCATAAGGATTTACCAGAGTAGGCTTGTCCGACAAGAAAAGAGGTCCAGCGGTGTACGAACTATCTAATGAGCTTGTACTTGCACATATGGGCTGTGTGTCGAGTATATGACACACATCTAAGCTGCCCATTAATATAGTATCGTGGGGAAAAAGACTGATATGATAGGTCCCGTCATTGCATTCGCATGTTTATTGCATTTAATCCCAATAGTGGGGTCACTTCCTGAGTATTTCTCAAAATACTCAAGCCACGTGTTACCTCTATTTCAAGTTAAGGCAAGACATTTCTGTACGGCTGACGACGACATTGTAATTCGAGACCATGGCACATGCATAGGGTAGTTGTATTATTTTCTTAGACTTAGGCTAGAATAGGATGCTTTTAATTTAAACGTTTATTTATTTTATTTATTCTTTTGTTGTGTCGTTTTTTAAAGTGTTTTCAAAACACATAAGAACATGGTTGTATCTTAAAATGAAGATGTCGTCATATGAAAGTTTAAATAAAATATTTCCGCATTCAATGTTAATGATATTTATACAGTGACGACCTTAAATAAATTCATTGGTTGATTTGTACATTAGTTTTTTTTTTTTTTTTTTAATCTTCCCATTTTAGTTATCATACCATATTTTGGTTTCATATTACCTAATTTGGAAAGGAGTAAATATTTTCAATTATATAAGAGTTTGGGTAGAATTATCAGCCCCCAAAAAGCTCTAAAATCCCTTAGTCATGGACAAGAACATTTCTATAAGTTCGCTTTCCTAGGTTCAATCATCTTGTTCTTCATCGTCTTCGATACAGGTATCTTGTAGTTATTAAAAAATTTACAAGTGTTTAACGGTTGAGTCGGGTCAGGTCAGATTATGAGATTTTCTAGACCGAACCCAATTATTTGCATTATAAATTTTTTAGCATAAACAACCCTTGTTATATAATGAATCCAACTCAACACAACTGGACCATAAATTTTTTGGGATAGATAGTTGATTGAGGTAGTTGAGTTATTTATTCAATTTTTTTTATTTTGATAAAAATAAAAATTAGTTTGTAAAATATATGTTTATTTATTTTCATACATTTGGTTACCATTTGCAATTCAATTTTGTGAGCAAACATGTATATCTTAAAATTAAACGTAAGTTTGATTGTACAAAGATTCAAACTAATAAGTTTTAGGGTTACCAAAGAACGAACCAGTAGAACTCAATTCAACATATGTTTTGAAAAATTGCTTTTACCAGATTTGGTAGAAAATAAATAATTATGAAATAAAATAAATACGTATATATAATTTTATTGTACACAAAAATGTATATTTTAAAATTAACAATAAATTTATTTAGATTGTTTTGGTTCAATCTAGTTTTGGGGAACCCATAAACAACCTCATTCATAAAAGTTTTCAGTTATTTGAATCTAGTCAAGTTCATAACTGAACTCGAACCAGATTGGTTTGGTCAATCCATCTAGTTTCGGGAGAACCCTTAAACCAACTCAATCATAAAAGTTTTCGGTTATTTGAATTCAGTCCAAATAAGTTCATAACCTAACTCGAACCGCACAGGTTGGGTTAGGTTGATCGAATTTTTTGAGTCATTAGATTGATTTTGATATTAATTTGAGTATTACTTTATTTGATGAACAGTGACAAGCAAACCATTGAGAATACAAGGAAGTCATATTCATATTACGTGCAACACTGTCCAAGATTGCTTTAATCCTAAGGTTTGTGAGTGCAAATTTGGGCTGTGTTTTTGCATACCTAAGAGCCCGTCGCCGCACTTCAGCTTCCACCATGACAACATCAGTGATACCACTCAAAACTAAGAAGTGGCTCTCCACAACTATTCAATAAATACCATTATTTTCGTTGCAATATGCTTTACACAAATGAATAAGACTGTGATAAAACCATGTATTTCAATATTATATATTAGATTAAATTGAAAAATTACTTTTCATTTATGAGTTCGAGTATGATTATTGTGGATGAGCGATTGAGGTAGATGCGTGAATTGCGTCGTTTTATAGAATGTTTTATAGGGCCGTTATGTATCGTCGTCAGCCTCAAGGTTTTATGACGCATCTACTATGGAGAGGGTCTAGCCTTACACCGACTAGTCTTTGCGTCATCTGGTGACTGGCTTTCGTACCATTTGTAATGGCCCAAAGCAGACAAAGTTGGGCTTGGCTGTTACAAATGGTATCAGAGCCAAACACCGGGCGGCGTGTTAGCGAAGACGTTAGGCCCTCAAAGGGGTGGATTGTGAGATCCCACATTGGTTGGAGAGTGGAACGAAACATTCCTTACAAGGGTGTGGAAACCTCTTCCTAATAGACACATTTTAAAACCATGAGGCTGACGACGATACATATCAAGCCAAAGCGAACAATATCTCTTAGTGGAGGGCTTGAGTAGTTATACTTTAGTTGTCATATATCTTACAGGCAAATGTCTTTGCTGCCGAAAATCCAAATCTTTCAACTAAAAACAATGAATAAGGATGTTATGAGCATTCTTGATTAGCCACTTCATGCTCAAGTCCTTACTTTGTGTTAGTAGGACCAGTCAAAGCTCTATGCTCTCTCTTTTAGTGTGGGATTATGTGCGGGAGAGAAAGGAATCTGTGGTGGCAGCGAACAACGAACAACAAGACTACAACTTAATTTTGACTTTTCACTCTATAAGATGAGCACAATTCATTAAACAAAAAATTACAATACTATGAAAGTTATGAAAAGATCAGAATCAATTCAATCTCCTCGTCCCTCTCGCGTGCCACGACCTTGTCTATACCCGAAAACATAAAACAAATTGAAGTAGATGCATTTTAATACACAAAAATACTGGAGTCATCACATGGTTGATGTTTTCACCTTTCTCACCAGTCCGGTACTACGACCTTGTCTTAAATAAGCCTAAAACCAGAATATGATTTTAGGTCCCATTAGACATTGAAAGACTTACATGTGTGTATTTTTTTATCTTAACAATAGGGTCACTTATGGTGTTTTTTTAAATAGTCATTCTCTTCCTAACAGTTTTATCTGTTAAAAACATGATTCATAATTATTAATTTAAATTTTATTGTCAAGTAAATATTTGAAATATTTCTATAAAGGCTCCAAGGTTTCATGAAAACATTTGAAAACTCTCGTAGTATGTATATTGCATACCTTAAAATTAGAGTCGTTACACATAATTTACATTTTCATCCATGAATTTTTACTAATTACGATGTTTTGGTTTGTAAGGTTAATATCTATAAATGTTTAAAAGAATTAAATAAATTTAAAAAAAAAATTATGAAGAAATTAACGATACTTTTTTATTTTTTGAGTTGTTCTGCTGGATCGATCGTTCAAGACCTTTGGTCTCTATCCGGACCCGATGAATAAAATGGGAACACTTCTTATGGACTCGTTGAGAATGATTCTGATCTAGTTCATGACCTATTAGAAGTAGAAGGCGCTCTGTTTGGATTGGGATCCTCACGGACAAAAAAGATTGCAGTCAGTTTGATAGTGATCGAGTGACATTGCTTCTTCTGCCTGAACCTAGGAATCTCTTCGATATGATACAAAATGGATCAGCATCATAATTATTTTAAATTAATTAACCAAAAGATAATGCTAAAGACCAAACTGAGCATTAGTGACGACTAGGAGTAAAATGTAAAATATTCGAACCAATAACCAAATGGAAACTAAACTTCGAAGTATAATAAAAATGTAACTGTGGGATCTCACATTAGTTGGAGAGGGGAACGAAACATTCCTTATAATGTCGTAGAAACTTCTCCCAAGCAGTCACATTTTAAAACCGTGAGGTTGAGAGCAATATGTAACGGCTCAAAACGGACAATATTTTTTAGCGGTGGGCTTGGACGGTTGTAACATATCAAAGAATGTAATTTTTGTTAACAGTAAGCTTGGACTATTGTAATAGATCAAAGCAGACAATATCTATTAGCGGTGGACTTGGGCTGTTGTAACCGGTCAACCCGAAAAATATTTCTTAGGGGTGAGATTAAAATGATATATATATATATTTTTTAATTCTTTCCATCCTTTGGAAGAAATAAAAATTTTGATCTCAATTCATTACTTGCATCCCTTTTGTGGTCTTTACATTAAGTTTGTAAATGGTAATCTTAGTGTATTAAATTCATAACATCCCATTTAATGTTGTATTTCTAAAATTCATATTACCAAATTAATTGAATATTGTCCCAAAGATTATACAATGGGATGGACAACAATGAAACGAACCTCATCCCATCAAACCATTTACAATACAACATAATCGCAAACAAACTTAGTCTCCACTTGGCTTTCATTATTGCGATGATATTGCTCCTTGTCTCTTCTTTTGGTAATTTTCAACCTTGTTTCTTTTTCTTCTCTTTTTTCGTTTTTTGATAACTCTCCAAAAGTAGAGTTATAAAGTCTTTTTACCGTTAATTTTGCACTTATACTCACCATTTTCTCATTAATTGCTCCATTTATTCTAATTAGTATACATGAAATAGCCAAATGTGGTTTAATATGAAAAGAAGATTAATTTCCATAAATCGAGCTTAATTGTACGCTTAATTGAGCTATTTGGTAAAATTCTAGAACATTTATGCTGAAACCATGATGCTATAGCAAATCTGGAAACAACACTGCTTGCAAATCTAGAAATAAATTGCAGACCTTGATGCTGAAGCAATCCGGAAAGTAAACTTTTCGGGGATGACCTGGAAATTTTAATCCACATCAGCAGTCCATGTGGATCATTGGCTACCAAATTAGAAACATCGTAGGTGGACAATTTTATCCTTTCTCAACCCTAAATTAGAAGAAACAAGCATTATAAAAGGAAAAGGATACCTAAAAT
Source organism: Cucurbita pepo subsp. pepo (assembly GCF_057944985.1). Classification (NCBI taxonomy): domain Eukaryota; kingdom Viridiplantae; phylum Streptophyta; class Magnoliopsida; order Cucurbitales; family Cucurbitaceae; genus Cucurbita; species Cucurbita pepo. Next base: position 133,723 of record NW_028257918.1, on the reverse strand, counting down.
AGGGAGGGGCCACACTTGGGGGAGAGAAATCGGATTAGACAGCACCAGCGGAGGGGCCACACTTAGGAGAGAAATCGGATTAGACAGCAGCAGCCTTCGCTGCTGTGAAACCAGAGAAGAAGAAGAAAATCCTAATCCAGCAACTATTGACAGCAGAAGGAAAAGGAGACCAACAAGGATTGATTAGGGCAAAGAGGGGGACGTGAGAGCTCAAGGGAAGGGAACTTCCAGAACGACAACAAAACAGGATAACTTTCTATTTCCTTATTCTCTTTTCTCATTCCATCAATTTTACATGATTGAGATGCAAATTCCTCTGTTTAATTTAGTTTGTATGGAGAGCTTGTTGGATCGATATGACAACCCTAGAAGGGGTGAACAGGGTTTCAACAATAATTTTTTTTTTTTTAATAACAATAAAACTTGACACCATGCCATAAAAATTAACAATAATTTTGAATTTAAATAGAAAAAGAAATTTAAATAGGAAAAGGGTTAGAAAATATAACACCTTATTTTTATAGTTTTCCGGTCAAACTCGATATACTCCACTACCCAAGCGCCTCTTGGAAATTTAAATAAAACTTTTTGACTCTTTCCTCGGATCAGAGCCCGAGCCGAACCGCTACACCGCTCCTTTTACGAGTGCAAGAGCAAACTCAATCCTTTCAATGGCTCAGGATCAAACTGGGATACCGTTTTTTTTACGAGTTCAAGAGCAAACTCAATCGTTTCCACGGCTCAAGATCAAACCGGTACAACTGTCTGAAATCTTATAGAAACACACTACAACTCTCTGAAGTAATAGATTTACAATTTTCTCACAATACAATAGATCTCTCTCGAGAATAAGATAAACAAGAAATAGAATTTGAAGCTTTGGAGAGAGAAACAATGGAGGTTTTTAAACAAAAATTTTAGATCGAAACACATCACAACTCTTTGAAGTAATAGAATTACAATTTTCTCGCAATACAATAGACATCTCTCTCAATCTCTCTCAAGAATAAGATAAACTAGAAATAGAATTGGAAGCTTTGTAGAGAGCAACAATAGAGGCTTTTAAAAAAAATGTTAGATCTAGAAAACTATGGAAATTGTGTATTGTGTTCTATGTTGTGTGTGTTGTGTTGTGAAAAATATGTAGAGGTGATGAGAGAAATAAAATGAGGCTTTTAAACAAAATAAAATGAGGCTTTTAAACAAAAAATTTAGATCGAGAAAACTATGAAAATTGTGTATTGTGTTCTATGTTGTGTGTTGTGTTCTGAAAAATATGAAGAGGTGATGAGAGAAATAGAATGAGGTCTTTAAACAAAAATTTTAGATCGAAAAAACTATGGACATTGTGTATTGTGTTTTATGCTATGTGTGTTGTGTTCTGAAAAATATGAAGAGGTGATGAGTTTAAATAGTGATGAAGTTGAGAAAACTATGGAAATTGTGTATTATGTTCTATGTTGTGTGTGTTTGTTTTGAAAAATATGAAGAGGTGATGAAGTTGTAAAAATAGGAATTGATAGGGACCAATAAAAGGTGAAACACGAAAAATAATATTTATTTATTTTTAAATTTATCGTAAAAAATTATAGACCACATGTTTCATTTAAGTATACGTACGTGTATATATATATATATATATATATATATTTAAATACCATTATCTCGACAATAATGAGCCAAGTATGTAATAATATAATAAAAAAAATATTAATGAAAAACACGTGGGTTACAAAGTAATTAGAAAGTTTTATAATTCTAATTGAAATATTATAAATGTAATTTAAATAATTTTAAAATTCAAGAAAATTAGTTTTCATTCAAATAGTAACCACTTTTATTTTAGTTTAAAGGAATTGAAAATTCCACCATTTGTTACTCTACCAAAGTTATAAATGTCATACTTCGATTGGTCCATGATGTCAATTTTGCCCGCTGGTCCGTCAATTTTGTCACCACATCATTAATTTTGTCACCACATCATCACGTCAACTATCTTGTTTTGAATTTGATTGGTCCATGATGTCAATTTTGTCGCTACATCATCACGTCGGGTATCTTGTTTTGACTGAAACTTCTCCGTTTTATATCTAATTTGAGTGAACCAAAAAAGATGTTCAAATCGTTATTCCCAACCTTACACTGTGAACAGAATACTGAGAATTGTTAATAATTGAAGGTAGGTTTGATATCATCCGAACATCAATTAATTAATTAACCTTGGTGTTTATAATGTATTTGAGCTTCAACTGAAAGATGATATCATCACTATCATTTACTTAATAAAAACTATTTGTTTTCCTCTCGACTAATCAAAATCGTAAAGAAACAATATGATTTCCTCGTTGATTAATCAAAACTCTTCAGTGACTACAAACTAAGAGACGTATCGTCACTATCATTAACTTAATAAAAATTATTTGTTTTCCTCTTGACTAATCAAGATCGTTGAACAAAGAAATTACTAGACCTAGTAATCACTATCATTATATTAGAGAACTGTTTGATTTCCTCGTCGACTAGTCAAAATCGTACAGTAAAGAAATCATAAGACCTGTCGTTCGTGACTCTTAATTAATTGTAGAAACTATTTGATTTCCTCAACGAATCAAAATCCTAGGTGATTACGACTTTTATTATGATTAAAGAAGGAATCCTTTGATTTACTGAAAGATAAATCAACGATTCATTTATTTAATAAACTATTTAGTTTCCTCTCGACGAATCATACTCGTAGCAATCACTATCAATATTAGTGAGTTATATTCCTCGTCGACTAATAAACGACATTGAAGAAACTATAAGACCTAGCATTCAAGATATTCAACTAAAGAGTATTTGATTTCCTCATCGAAGAATCAAAATCGTATAGTGATTACGAACTATGGAACCAAGAGATCACGATTACCGATTAAAGAGGAATCGTTTCATTTTCTGAAAGATTTCCATCCGACATACCTGATTGCTTGTGATTCGTGAGCCACCGATAAATTCCAACCACTAACTCGTCGCATTTCTTGTTGAGAAAACTCAAAGGCCGCGCGCAAATTTCGCCTTCTTTAACTCTCCTTCAAGTTCCCGCTCTTGGTTTATATAGAGCTTTACGGGAACGTTTGCCAGTTGCGTTTTATTTACAGAGGAGAAAATGGTAAAAAAGTATTGCGGTAATTCGTCTGATTTGCACGGATGTAAACGACGCCATTTACTAACAGTCTGGACTGGGTCATACTATTAAAAATTAATGGGCTCAAAGAAGCCCAAATACATTATAAACACGAATGTATGTTAGGATCGCACAACAACGCACACGCTCGATCAAGATGAACACAAAGAATAGGATAGAGAAAATTGCAAGAAGAACTCTGGCTAAAACGATTTTTTTATTGATGACTTCAGGTATGTACAACAAGAGAGAGTAGAAAGAATAGAAAGTTACATCTCAAAGCTCTACCGGACGGGATATATATATAGTTCAATTTACTATATATAGCTTTACCAGATTTAACCATCAACTATATATAGCTATTTACTATATATAGCTTTACCCGATTTAACCATCTACTATATATAGCTATTTACCATATATAGCTTTACCGGATATAGCTTTACCAAATATAGCTTTATCGGATAATAACCGTTGACCAAGCTATAAATAAGCATCAGGCTCCATAACCTAACAATTCTCCCACTTGGAGACTGATCTAGTCAACCAAGAATTTCATTCTCAAACGACCATGAGCATCTTCATGGTCTTCAAGGCACCATATCAATTGAGGCTTTGCACAACCTCAATATTCCAACATCAACACATTTTGTCAACATGTTTGTTGGATTCTTTGCACCCTCTATCTTCTCCAAACACATCACCATCTTTCACTAACCTGCAAGTGAAATGGTATCGTCTTCTGTGTTTTCTCTTGAAATGATAGACAGGGTTCCTTCGTCAACTGTTTGACACTCTGACTATCTCTGTAAAGAATATCTTCGTGCTACTTCTTGCCCATTCTTCCAGATAGTCAGTCATTCATATCGTCTTCTTTCCAGCTTCAACTATTGCCTCGTACTCAGCCTCAGTACAACGCATTTTTTAAGCCTAGACGTCTCATCATCCATGGCTTGCTCCCACTTGGTTGTATCCTCCAACTATAGGGCCTCATCAAAGGGTTGTGGTTCCCTTTCATCAGCAACAGATAGTGTAATGAAGGTACGTGCATATTTAGTACTCTGATAGTACAAGATGATCGTCTCAACACCAGTTCAGGTGTCACTTGCTCCACTGCTGATTCCTCCGCAACAACCTCAGGAGTTTGTTGAATATTTGCTACAAAATCACTTGGTGATTTTCTCCGCAACTCAACCTCAACTCTCACTTGCTTTGTTGTCTTGGAACCTTGCTTCACATCTGGTTCCTCAGAGTAGTCTTAGGAGTTTCTTGAGTATCTGCTACAACATCACTAGGTGAGTTTCCCTGCAACTCAAGCTCAACTCCCACTTGCTTCGTGGTCTTGGAATCTTGCTCCACATCTGTTTCCTCAGCAGTCGTCTCAGGAGTTTCATGAGTATCTGCTATAACCTCAGTAAGTGAGTTTTCCTGCAACTCAAGCTCAACTCCCACTTGCTTCATGGTCTTTGAACCTTGCTCCACATCTGGTTCCATTTCCAACCGCACTTTCTTCAATTCTCTGGCGGTCCTTGTGAAGCTAACTTGTTTCTGCTTGCTCATAACGTAGTTCTCACAACGACCTACATCAGCAGATTTCAGATCTTCTAAAACTCCTTTCACAGCCAGCCTCTTCATTCCTTTCGCGCTCATAGGTTCAAGTCTATTGTGCCGTAGACTTGAATTTAAAGCACTCTCAGCAACTATGTTCATACACCCTGCAGTGGTGTATAGGGTTCCAGATTTTGAGCCACATGCTACCACCGTAGCACCCTTCATAATCTTCCACGAACCCTTCCCTAACTTTGTTGCATAACCTATGTTGTCCAACTAACCAATAGAGATCAGGTTTCTTTATAGACCAGGAATATATCTGAAATCATTTAATGTCCACTGATTTCTTGCCGGAGTTTTTATGCAGACATCTTCTTTTCCTTTAATCTCCAAATCTTTGTTGTCGGCAAGATACACCTTCTCGAAATTTCCAGACTTGAAATTCCAGAACAACTCTTTATTTGGAGATGAATGAAAAGATGCACCTGAATCCAAAATCCAGGATTCAATCAAACTGTCCGCGCTGAGGATTAGAGCATCCCCAATGTCTTCTGTTGAATTTATAGAATCATCATCATCTCCAGATTTGTGATTCTGCTTCCTCTTTGGTCTTGTACAACCTGTCCGAAAGTGGCCTTTTTCTCCACAATTCCAACACGTTACGTTTTGTCTATTTGGATATTTTTCTCGGTTCTTTGATTTTGATCGCCCTTTGTTTGGGCCCTTTGGTTTACTTCTTCCCCTTCGATCAACACTTAGAGCATTGCCGGATGAATCTCCAATTTCTCGTTTGCGAATACTTTCGCTGAGAACTACATCTTGAATTTCACCAAACTTCAATTTATCAGATCCTCAGGAACTGCTGATTGCGGCAACAACAGTATTCAATGACTCGGGTAAGGATGACATCAAAATCAATGCTTTAATTTCATCTTTGAAATTAATTTCCACCGAACTCAGTTGACTTACGATCATGTTGAATTCATATATGATCAGCAACACGTTCACCTTCAGACATCTGTAGATTGAACAATCTATGCATCAAGTACACCTTGTTCATAGCCGACGGTTTTTCGTACATATTCGACAGCGCCTTCATCAGATCTGACGTTGTCTTCTCCTTGATAATGTTGAAAGCCACGTTTCTGGATAGCGTCAACTGGATCATCCCTAAGGCTTGTTGATCCTTGAGCTTCCACTGTTCCGTGGTCATGGTATCCGGCTTCACCCCCAACAGAGGTTCGTGAAGATCTTTCTGGTACAGATAATCTTCAATCTACATCTTCCAGAAACCGAAATCGGATCCATCGAACTTCTCAATTCCAATCTTTGAACATTCCATCTTTAAAGATCGTGGTGAATTTTGTCTAGCTCTGATACCAGTTGTTAGGATCGCACAACAACGCACACGCTCGATCTAGATGAACACAAAGAATGGGATAGAGAAAATTGCAAGGAGAACTCTGGCTAAAAGGATTTTTTTTATTGATGACTTCAGGTATGTACAACAAGAGAGAGTAGAGAGGATAGAAAGTTACATCTCAAAGCTCTACCGGACGGGATATATATATATAGTTCAATTTACTATATATATTTTTACCAGATTTAACCATCTACTATATATAGCTATTTACTATATATAGCTTTACCCGATTTAATCATCTACTATATATAGCTATTTACCATATATAGCTCTTCCGGATATAGCTTTACCAAATATAGCTTTACGAATATAACCGTTGACCAAGCTATAAATAAGCATCAGGCTCCATAACCTAACCATGTATATTTGAATATTTAGATTTTAACATGTTTATAAGGTAGGTTTGTTATCATCCGAACATCAATTAACCTTTTGAGTAAATCCTTGATTGTTCTTCTCTTGATTTAAGAACATACCATCTTTCAGTTGTTTGATTTGAAGTCCAAGAAAGAAACTGAGCTCTCCCATCATACTCATCTCAAACTCATTACACATACATTTGGAAAATTCTTCACATAAAGAAGGGTTAGTAGAACCAAATATAATATCATCCACATATATTTGCACTAATAACATATCTTTTTCTTTAATTTTAATAAAGAGAGTAGTGTTGAGCTTACCCATTTTGAAATCATTCTCAATAAGAAAATTACTAAGTCTATCGTACCAAGCTCTTGGAGCTTGTTTTAAGCCCTAAAGAGCCTTTTTCAACTTATAGACATGACGTGGAAAGTCAAAATTTTCAAATCCAGGAGGTTGTTTTACATAAACTTTCTCCATAATATAACCATTTAAGAATGCACTTTTCACATTCATTTGATATGATATAAAATTTTTGTAAGAAGCAAATTCATGTAACATTCTAATACCTTATAATCTAGCAACGGGTGCAAAAGTTTCTTAATAGTCTATACCTTCCTCCTGACAATAACCTTGAGCTACAAGTCTAGCTTTAGGCATTGCTTGCCTTCGACAACCAAACATCACTTTTGTGGAATTCAATTTTGTTTGACTACACACGTCGCCTGCGCATGCATGTTCAATCGTGCGCAACACAACAACGTTGCTTCTCATTGTCATATCAGTTCCCAACAACACGATCCATGCATCATGATATGATGCATGACCATCTTAGTTTGCTCAAACCATATGTTGGGAACTCACCCATGTGTCGATCATCTCATTAGGACATTTCAAACATTCATCCATCTGGATTCTCTTGAGATCCAGACTCTCCCGTGTACATGCTAAACCATTTATGACATACTTTCTTGATAGCGGGTGCATGATCCAACCTTCGACACATGGGTTGGGGAGCAATATTGGCACACCTATTCCATCTCTTACTTTCTTGTTTCTTTCATCAACCATAGAAAATGTTATCTATTTTAAGATTAAGATCAATCATTAGCTCAGGCATAAATCCTGGCTTGGAAAAATATGAAAATAGGGGCCACATTTTATAGGACAGGGGTAATGTGCCATTGCAACCATATCACAATCCTCACGCAAATCTTGCTAAACATGTCATAATCTAATAATCATGCCAAAAACTTGATGATGGAATATAAAATTTTCAAATGACTCACAGTGTCGAAGGAATCATCATTTTCAAATGACAATTGTGGTCGGTGGCGTTTGTTGTTACAAACCTTGAGGATGTGAATCTAAGAACGATCATTAAGGTCATATATTGTGTGTTCTTCTTCAATGATGGAAGGAGAAGACGCTAAACCGATTGAGGCGGACCCTGATCTTGTAAATTCAGTGTTAGTAGCCTAGACATTGAGTTGAGAAATTCAGTGTTTTTCCTTTGTGGCAGATCTTGTAAATGACCATTTGTCGAAAGACATATCAAAACTATTTACTTTTCGTTAAAGGATCGTCATATCCTTTCTGGCCTCATGTTTGATGTTCACATAGAGAACCTTAACATCTCATCAGAAGCATTCAAATGTCTCCCCCACAACTCTTAGATCTTCTCCAAAAAGATTTACTATGCTCATAGAGGTAAATCTGGAGAAATCGTCAACCTGTACGAACTAGTTTCCAAAACCCTTTCATTGGATCAGATTACTAAGAATTCTACCTGGATCCTTAAATATGTGAGCCTTCCAATCAGGAAAGACCCACAGTTTTCTCAAGTCATCAAACATGATGATGGAAAGCGTAAAAGTAAAATTCAATGAAAATTAAATTTTCTTTCCAAAGGTAAATATTCTTAAGCTCGAGATCTAGTACCTCATGAATCTCGAGATCTCCATAAAAAATCAACATGTCAAAGTCTATGCAAATAGAGCCGGTTTTTTTACAACAAAGAAGTAGTTTTAGTCGATTATGAGGGCAATCCCATATCTCCAACTCAAACCGAATTGGATACTACATCTATCTTCAACCAGATCGATATTATCACAAATGAATTGTCCATTGATAAAGAATTCCTTAAAAATGCATTACAACCTCGAATGATATCCTAAATATCCAACATCAAAATAACTTCTCAAACAAGATTCTCTCAACCATTGCAAGACAAGTTAAGAAGATTGAAGAAAAAATCAAGGAAAAACGACAACAAAAGAAATTAAAAAAAAAAAAACTATTGCAAATATTAATGGCTTGAGATTCACAAAAGTTGAGGAAAGTTCTTTTATTCATACCAACTATTTTAGACAATGTAATTAGTCTCGGCTCAACAGAAGAGGCACTTACTCTGATTGAAGAAAAGCTAAACAATCTTTCAATTTTGATAGAACCTTAAGTAATTAAACTTTTAGTGTCATAATGAACCATATGAGAATGACCTCAAAAATTTTAAAAATGATTTCTCCAAAGAAGAAAAGATGCCCAAAAAAACTAGACCTCATCAACAAAATTGTTAAATTGGAGGACAAAGTCCAAAAAACGAAAGCCCTCTTTCCCCGATGTTCCGTTCGAAGAAAAAACTCAAATGACTCAATCCACCTATGAAGGAACATGCATACATAAGTGGAATATAGATGGTCTATCCGGTCATCTAGTCGTAAATGTAATCAACAAAATGTTGATAGGAGCTAGCGCCTATAGGCTTCGAGGTAAGTTTGACCACGCTATTGCTCAAATTGTAACTTTTGGTTTCACAGGAGTACTCAAGGATGGGTTGGAGAAGCATATCTCCGACGAAGAAAAGCAAAGGATACATAACCATACTACTATAGAAAAAAGAAGTACAAATATAAAAAGTGAAATTGGAATATCTCAAGTTATGGAGAATGATATAAGTGTTGAATAGCCATTAATACCCTTTTATATATTGTCTTAAAGTTTGTCGTAGGAAAACTAGAAATCCATACTGAACGTTTGAGAAAATTCTTATGATTATAAGATGCGAAAAGTTAGCTACTTCTGATGGTACAAAGATATAATTGTAACTAAGGTTATGACAAGATATGATAGTACCCTTTAATTATGGATGATGCACTTCATTGAAGGACTTTCAAAGTATATTTCTCGAAGGATAATTACCGCTCTCAATGAAGAGTGTAAGCATAAGATTCCTTGGAATGAATTCACTTATGGTGATTTAGGTTATGTAATAGCCAAGTCGACCGCCAGCAAATATTGTCTACTTTGGCCCGTTACGTATCGTCGTGAGTCTCACGGTTTTAAAAGCATCTGTTAGGGATCAAAATGATATTAATTAACAAATCAGAGTGGCGCAGCGGAAGCGTGGTGGGCCCATAACCCACAAGTCCCAGGATCGAAACCTAGCTCTGATACCAACAGTAAATAACATTCCCATCTACTACAAGTCAACCTCACGATTATAAATGCATCTATTAGGGATCAATGATATTAATTAACTCTTTTAAATTAGGAACTTCACCAAACTCTTTTAAATACTCTATGGGTGTTGTCCAACTCATGGTTTTTGACCAGTGCATCGTGTAACGGTCATACTTCTTCAAATGTGCGGCCTCTAATCTTGACACGCTCACCAAAAACCTTATGGGGTACTTAATCTACATTCATATTTTTTACCTGGCTTTGTGGCTTTGTTGGACCTTAGGCAATGTTTACCTTCGACATTCAAACATCAATTATGTGGAATCAAAACTTGTTTCACCATACACGCTGCCTATGCATGCATGTTCAATTGTGTACGACACAACAACGTTGCATCTCATCGTCATCTCGGTTCCTCACAACACATCCCATGCATCGTGATGCAATCTCAAGTCTCGAGATAGCTTCTCAAGATAGCTTGACCATCTTGGTTGTGTAGACACATCCCTCGGGACAGTTTGTCCAAGTGGTCTAAGGTGCCAGATTTAGGCTTTGGTTTGAAGGGGCGTGGTCCCACAGCTGTCATTTATTTTCATTTTTTGTAAACCTTCAAGCCCGCTACTAGCACATATTATAAAAACCTCATGATTTTAAAACGCGTCTACTATAGAGAGAGTCTAGCGCTACTCCGACCAGTGCATCGTGTCACGGTCATACTTCTTCAAATGTGCGGCTTTGTGATTTTGACACGCTCGCCAAAAACCTTATGGGGTACACAATCTCCATTCACATTTTTCACCTCGGCTTTGTGGCTTTGTTATACCATAGGCAAGGTTTGCCTTCAACGTTGAAACATCACTTATGTGGAATCAAAACTTGTTTGACCACACACGCCGCCTATGCATGCATGTTCTATCATGTGCGACACAACAATGTTGCATCTCATCGTTATCTCGGTTCCCAACAACACGATCCATGTATCGTGATGCAATCTCATGTCTTGAGATACTCGATCATCTTGGTTTTTCTAGACACATTCGTTGGGACAGTTTGGCCGAGTGGTCTAAGGCACCAGATTTAGGCTCTGTTTCGAAAGGGTGTGGGTTCAAATCCCACAGCTGTCATAATCATACTTTTTCAATCTCATCGTCCGACCCATGCATCGTATTGCAATCTCATGTCTAGAGATAGCTTGACTATCTTGGTTTGTCAAGGCACATACAGTTTAGTCGAGTGGTTTAAGATACCAGATTTGGGCTCTAGTTTAAAATGGTATGGTTTTAAAACTCATCTATTATGAAGAGACTCTAACCCACCAAGATGCCAGATTTGGGCTCTAGTTTAAAAGGGTATGGTTTTAAAACTCATCTATTATTAAGAGACTCTAACCCACCAGTGTCTCGTGATCTTGTCACGCTCACGAAAAATCTAAAGGAGTACTCAATCTCTATTCACATTTTTCACTTGACTTTATGGCTTTGTTATACCTTAGGCAGAGTTTTTCTTCCGCATTCAAACATCCATAATGTGGAATTAAAACTTGTTTGACCACACACGCCGTCTATGCGTGCATGTTCAATCATATGTGACACAACATTGTTGCATCTCATCGTCATCTGGTTCCCAACAGCACAACCCATGCATCGTATTGTAATCTCATGTCTCGAGATAGCTCGACCATCTTGATTTGTCCAAACACATTCGTCGGGATAGTTTGGCCGAGTTTTCTAAGGTGTTAGACTTCGACTCTGGTTTAAAAGGGCATGGATTCAAATCCCACAGCTGTCATTTATTTTAATTTTTTGTAAAGCCTCGTGCCCGCTGCGAACACATATTGTTTGTTTTGACTTTTTATTTATCGTTGTTAACATTGTGGTTTTAAAACTCGTCTAATATGGAGAGAGTCTAGCCCAACTCCGACCAGTGCATCGTGTCAAAGTCATACTTTTTCAAATGTGCGGCTTTGTCATCTAGCTTTGTGGCTTTGTGGCTTTGTTGGACCTTAGGCAGGGTTTGCCTACGGGTTTCAAACATGAATAATGTGGAATTAAAACTTATTTGACCGCACACGCCGCCTATGCGTGCATGTTCAATCATTTGTAACACAACAACATTGCATCTCATGGTCATCTCGGTTTCCAACAACACGACCCATGCATCGTGATGCAATCTCATGTCTTGAGATAGCTCGACTATCTTAGTAGTCCAAACACAATTGTTGGGATAGTTTGGCTTAATGGTCCAAGGTGCTAGATTTAGTCTTTAGTTTAAAAAGCGATTGGTTTCTAATCCCATGACTGTCATTTATTTTTATTTTTTTTAAACCTTTAGGAGTACTCAATCCCCATTCACATTTTTCACCTTGCTTTGTGGCTTTGTTGGACCTTAGGCAGGATTTTCCTTCGGAATTCAAACATCACTTATGTGGAATTCAAACTTGTTTGACCACACACGCCGCCTCTGCATACATGTTTAATCATGTGCGACACAACACGTTGCATCTCATTGTAGATGAGAGCCCCCCAATCAGGTAAGACTCAGCTCAAATCATCGAACATCATAAAGGCGGCTTTATTGCTTTGTTGGACCTTAGGCAGGATTTTCCTTCGGAATTCAAACATCACTTATGTGGAATTCAAACTTGTTTGACCACACACGCCACCTATGCAAACTTGTTTGACCACACACGCCACCTATGCATGCATGTTTAATCATGTGCGACACAACACGTTGCATCTCATTGTAGATGAGAGCCCCCCAATCAGGTAAGACTCACAGTCTGCTCAAATCATCGAACATCATAACGGAAAGCATAGATGAAAACTATCTCGCGACGAAGAAAAGCAAAGGACACCCAATCATACTACTATAAAAAAAAATTAAAAAAAAATAAAAAAGTAGTACAAATATAGAAAAAGTAGTACAAATATCAAAAGTAAAGTTAGAATATCTCAAGTCATGGAGATAGATATAAGGGTTGAAGGGCCGTTAATACCTTTTTATATACTGTCTCAAAGTTTTCCATAACTGAACTAAACATCTATGATGAAAGCTAGAGATCAAAATGATTAATATCAGCAGAAGCGTGGTGGACCCATAACTCACAGGTCCCACGATTGAAACCTAGCTTTGATATCATCATACTACATGTGAAATAACATAGTCAGCAAAAATAAGGGACACTACTTATCCTACAATACATAAATGTGGCAGCGAACCACACATCACTCACCTATCTTTTTTGGTTTGATTGTCCTTCTTTCAGTGTCCCTCCACGAGGCGTCTCCGTCATCAAACCGAAGTTAAATCATGCTTCATGATAACGAATTACTTTGTTGATTGAATATCTTAAAGAAAAAAAATACTTGTTTGAGATTTGAATCACTCCGCAGGCAAGATCGATCATGTCAAGCTTAGATGATACTAAACATACAACCTAAACTACATAGCATTACAAAAAAAAAACATATTACTTAGTTAAAAGAAGGCATAAATGATCTTTTTACTACCTTTTTCAAGTCTACAAGACAACATAAATGGTTATATATAGCCTCAACATGAAACCCTTAACCTTCCACTAGGAATTTTAAGAGTGGTATCATTCATACTTTTAGGACTATAATTAGCCACTATGAAAATGAGAAATTTTAAGAGTTGTGTCATTCATACTTTTAGGACTATAATTAACCACTATGAAAATGTAACGATCTTATTTTTTTTACTAAAATTGAGTCGTACCATGTGCATGATGTGATCTTTTTATGTGGAAATATTCATTTTAAATGTTTCATCAGTCCCATGGACTTACATAATAAAAATAAAATTCGTAAATAAATCGAAAACATATAAGAAATGATAATAAACATATATATCCAAAAACTAGAAAACAAATGATGATGGAGTTGACACACGAGTCGTGTGAGTTGTGACTGATGTGGGAAGCGTGTGTGCTGCACATGAGAAGATCATTACTAGTTTGTCAGGTCACGCATGCATTTCTCGAAGAGTGTCCTTTTCAGGTCGTGGGCTGCTGGGAGTGATTTAGTGCTTGTTGGGCCACCCGTGTTGAACATGGATCCAAAAGTCTATCGGTTTGGTCTCTCTTGCCTGTTTTCTACTTCTACTAGATCTTTGGCGCTCACTGAAAATGCATTAAGGAAATAAAAAGTCATAAAATGCATTTATGTCTATCGCGAGATTTCTTATGCGAGGGTGGTTTCTCCCACGAGATCGCTAACTCTTTTCTTTTTTTCCTTGTTGTTACCGTAAATGTAACCTAAATGTGAATAAAATTCATAAAATACATTAGTGAGATCCACAAAAAAAATTTGTAACTAGGATAAATAAAACTCATCTTCCTTAAGCTTATATTTCCTTAAAAGCATTGCATGATTGAGATGTTATGATTCGTATCATTCTCCACTTCTTCAAGAGGATTCATCGTCGAATCTATTTGTAAAACTTTGCTGCAAAAGTAGGTTAAGAAAATACAAAAGACCTCACAACACTTTATCACGTGAACACTCAACACTTTATTCACGTGTACACTCAAGGAGTTGTTGGCCATTGTTTGCACTCATTTACACAAATGAAGCTCTCCGTAAGGACATGGCTGATGCGATGGCTCAAAAAGACGGGTAAATTTTTTTGTGAAATAAAATCATTAAAATTTAAAACATAATTTACATTATACCAAAATAGTGTGCTCACATTAGTAATTTAAAATACAACATAATAGTTAAAAGAAAGAATAAGGAACAGACGCAAAACATTTTAAAATAAAAGGGTTGAGACGACAGGTGAGGTTAGTCTATGGCACCTGCTCTAGATTCCGCTCCCGACCTCGACCAGCTCCTTATTACCTGGAAAAAAATTGGAGAATAAGGAATGAGTACAAGACTCAGTAAGTAGCCTACTTGTAGGCTCTTAATCGTGTCCTTGATATGCTAGGGTACCACATTCTTTGTTCTTGATCTTGTTCTTGTTTTAAGTACTTAAGCCCCTTTAATTCTTGTTCTTGACTTAGGGTTCTTATCTTGATCTTTCTTGAGGACCTTGGTTCTTAAACCCTAAAACCTTGGTTTTCCTTTAAGGGCCTTAATACTATGGTTTTTGGTTCTTCGATCATTTGTTCATGGTTCTTGTCCTTAGAACTAGGATCTTGATCCATGTTCTAGTCCTTGACCCGGGCTTTAGACACTCGCCCTACTGGAAAGTCGCCTCCCACACTGCCCGCAAAAGGGAAAGCCCTTTCTTGGTATTCTTGGTTCTTGTTCTATTATTGATTCGTTCTCCAAGACACTTCCCCTAGGATTTACGGCACTAGACATGTACCTGAGAATCTTGCGTCCAAGGCTTCATGCGTTTTAAGCGACACAGCTTTAACTTACGTCCAAGGCTTCATGCGTTCCAAGCGACGTAGTCTTACCGCATCTTAGGGCTTGCCCTTCGATATGGTCTGCTTAACCTATGCCCAAGGTTTCATGCATTCTAAGCGGCATAGTCTAAAAACTTACATCCAAGGCTTCTTACGTTCCAAGCAATGTAGTCTTAAAACTGCATCAAGGGCTTGCCCTATAATACAGTCTGCTTAACCTATGCCCAAGGCTTCATGCGTTCCAAGGGACATAGTCTGAAAACCTACATCAAGGGCTTGCCCTATAATACAGTCTGCTTAACCTATGCCCAAGGCTTCATGCGTTCCAAGCGACATAGTCTGAAATCCTACATCCAAGGCTTCTTACGTTCCAAGCAATGTAGTCTTAATACTGCATCAAGGGCTTGCCCTATAATACAGTCTGCTTACCTACGCTAAAGGCTTCATGCGTTCCAAGTAGCGTAGTCTAAGTCATGAACATGTTGTACCGTGGAAGGTCTTAGGAGGTTCTTGATTCGTGGCTAAGGTAACTTACTCTCTTCTTGTTCCTCCGTGACCTTAGAAGAGAGTAAGTTATCATCCAGAGCACGTATAGACCTTATAAGAAGTAGCAAATCATCCGGAGCACGTACAGACCTTGAAATCTCATAAGAGTCCTAGGGACATTTTGGCCATTTCACCCCTAATTCTTGGTTTTGCTACTTAACGTGTTCCAATGCCTTTCAACTTTACAAAATCATCAAACATCAAAAAATAGGATCTACTTCACGGTTTCATAGCATTTGGAGGTCATCTAGGTCAGGAATTGTAGGTAGATATCCTTAGGGGCATTATGGTAATTTTGCACCATTTCTTGGTTTACCCACTTATCCTTATCTAATGACTACTAAACTTCATTTAGAACCTCAAAATGCTATAATATGCTCAGAATTAAAATTTTATAGGCAGCGGAGTTCATCTAGTGGGTTATTCAAATGTTACCTAATTACCGAGCAATTTGATAGGTTTAAGGTCTTAACTCGCGGTTCTTTGAGTTTTTCTTTCATCTAATCCTAGTTCGTACTTGGTGTTCATATGAAAATCTACCATTACGGTTACTAATTCTAATGGGTGTCCAGCATAAGGAGCTACCAGAGTAGGCTTGTCCGACAAGAAAAGGGGTCCAACGGTGTACGAACTATCTAATGAGCTTGTACTTGCACGTATGGGCTGTGTGTTGAGTATATGACACACATCTAAGCTGCCCATTAATATAGTATCGTGGGAAAAAAGACTAATATGATAGGTCCCGTCATTGCATTCGCATGTTTATTGCATTTAATCCCAATAGTGGGGTCACTTCCTGAGTATTTCTCAAAATACTCAAGCCACGTGTTACCTCTATTTCAAGTTAAGGCAAGACATTTCTGTACGGCTGACGACGACATTGAAATTCGAGACCATGGCACATGCATAGGGTAGTTGTATTATTTTCTTAGACTTAGGCTAGAATAGGATGCTTTTAATTTAAACGTTTATTTATTTTATTTATTCTTTTGTTGTGTCATTTTTAAAAGTGTTTTCAAAACATGTAAAAACATGGCTGTATCTTAAAATGAAGATGTCGTCTTATGAAAGTTTAAATAAAATATTTCCGCATTCAATGTTAATGATATTTATACAGTGACGACCTTAAATAAATTCATTGGTTGATTTGTACATTAGTTTTTTTTTTTTTTTTTTTTTAATCTTCCCATTTTAGTTATCATACCATATTTTGGTTTCATATTACGTAATTTGGAAAGGAGTAAATATTCTCAATTATATAAGAGTTTGGGTAGAATTATCAGCCCCCAAAAAGCTCTAAAATCCCTTAGTCATGGACAAGAACATTTCTATAAGTTCGCTTTCCTAGGTTCAATCATCTTGTTCTTCACCGTCTTCGATACAGGTATCCTGTAGTTATTAAAAAATGTATAAGTGTTTGATGGTTGAGTCGGGTCAGGTCAGATTATGAGATTTTCTAGACCGAACCCAATTATTTGCATTATAAAATTTTCAGCATAAACAACCCTTGTTATATAATGAATCCAACTCAACCCAACTCGACCATAAATTTTTGGGATAGATAGTTGGTTCAGGTAGTTCGAGTTATTTATTCATTTTTTTTTATTTTGATAAAAATAAAAATTAGTTTGTAAAATATATGTTTATTTATTTTCATACGTTTGGTTACCATTTGCAATTCAATTTTGTGAGCAAACATGTATATCTTAAAATTAAACGTAAGTTTGATTGTACAAAGATTCAAACTAATAAGTTTTAGGGTTACCAAAGAACGAACCAGTAGAACTCAATTCAACATATGTTTTGAAAAATTACTTTTACCAGATCTGGTAGAAAATAAATAATTATGAAATAAAATAAATAGGTATATATAATTTTATTGTACACAAAAATGTATATTTTAAAATTAACAATAAATTTAGATTGTTTTGGTTCAATCTAGTTTTGGGGAACCCATAAACAACCTCACTCATAAAAGTTTTCAGTTATTTGAATCTAGTCAAAATAATTTCATAACTGAACTCGAACCAGATCGTTCGGTCAATCCATCTAGTTTCGGGAGAACCCTTAAACCAACTCAATCATAAAAGTTTTCAGTTATTTGAATTCAGTCCAAATAAGTTCGTAACTTAACTCGAATCACACAGGTTGGGTTGGGTTGATCGAATTTTTTGAGTCATTAGATTGATTTTGATATTAATTTGAGTATTACTTTGTTTGATGAACAGTGACAAGCAAACCATTGGGAATACAAGGAAGTCATATTCATATTACGTGCAACACTGTCCAAGATTGCTTTAATCCTAAGGTTTGTGAGTGCAAATTTGGGCTGTGTTTTTGCATACCTAAGAGCTCGTCGCCGCACTTCAGCTTCCACCATGACAACATCAGTGATACCACTCAAAACTAAGAAGTGGCTCTCAACAACTATTCAATAAATACCATTATTTTCGTTGCAATATGCTTTACACAAATGAATAAGACTGTGATAAAACCATGTATTTCAATATTATATATTAGATTAAATTGAAAAATTACTTTTCATTTATGAGTTCGAGGTTGGGTTGGGTTGATCGAATTTTTTGAGTCATTAGATTGATTTTGATATTAATTTGAGTATTACTTTGTTTGATGAACAGTGACAAGCAAACCATTGGGAATACAAGGAAGTCATATTCATATTACGTGCAACACTGTCCAAGATTGCTTTAATCCTAAGGTTTGTGAGTGCAAATTTGGGCTGTGTTTTTGCATACCTAAGAGCTCGTCGCCGCACTTCAGCTTCCACCATGACAACATCAGTGATACCACTCAAAACTAAGAAGTGGCTCTCAACAACTATTCAATAAATACCATTATTTTCGTTGCAATATGCTTTACACAAATGAATAAGACTGTGATAAAACCATGTATTTCAATATTATATATTAGATTAAATTGAAAAATTACTTTTCATTTATGAGTTCGAGGTTGGGTTGGGTTGATCGAATTTTTTGAGTCATTAGATTGATTTTGATATTAATTTGAGTATTACTTTGTTTGATGAACAGTGACAAGCAAACCATTGGGAATACAAGGAAGTCATATTCATATTACGTGCAACACTGTCCAAGATTGCTTTAATCCTAAGGTTTGTGAGTGCAAATTTGGGCTGTGTTTTTGCATACCTAAGAGCTCGTCGCCGCACTTCAGCTTCCACCATGACAACATCAGTGATACCACTCAAAACTAAGAAGTGGCTCTCAACAACTATTCAATAAATACCATTATTTTCGTTGCAATATGCTTTACACAAATGAATAAGACTGTGATAAAACCATGTATTTCAATATTATATATTAGATTAAATTGAAAAATTACTTTTCATTTATGAGTTCGAGTATGATTATTGTGGATGAGCGATTGAGGTAGATGCGTGAATTGCGTCGTTTTATAGAACGTTTTATAGGGCCGTTATGTATCGTCGTCAGCCTCAAGGTTTTATGACGCATCTACTATGGAGAGGGTCTAGCCTTACTCCGACTAGTCTTTGCGTCGTCTAGTGACTGGCTTTCGTACCATTTGTAATGGCCCAAAGCAGACAAAGTTGGGCTTGGCTGTTACAAATGGTATCAGAGCCAAACACCGGGCGGCGTGTTAGCGAGGACGTTAGGCCCTCAAAGGGGTGGATTGTGAGATCCCACATTGGTTGGAGAGGGGAACGAAACATTCCTTACAAGGGTGTGGAAACCTCTTCCTAATAGACACATTTTAAAACCATGAGGCTGACGACCATACATATCAAGCCAAAGCGGACAATATCTCTTAGTGGAGGGCTTGAGTAGTTATACTTTAGTTGTCATATATCTTACAGGAAAATGTCTTTGCTGCCGAAAATCCAAATCTTTCAATGAAAAACAATGAATAAGGATTTTATGAGCATTCTTGATTAGCCACTTCATGCTCAAGTCCTTACTTTGTGTTAGTAGGACCAGTCAAAGCTCTATGCTCTCTCTTTTAGTGTGGGATTATGTGCGGGAGAGAAATGAATCTGTGGTGGCAGCGAACAACGAACAACAAGACTACAACTTAATTTTGACTTTTCACTCTATAATATGAGCACAATTCATTAAAAAAAAAATTACAATACTATGAAAGTTATTAAAAGATCAGAATCAGTTCAATCTCCTCGTCCCTCTCGCGTGCCACGACCTTGTCTATACCCGAAAACATAAAACAAATTGAAGTAGATGCATTTTAATACACAAAAATACTGGAGTCATCACATGGTTGATGTTTTCACCTTCCTCACCAGTCCGGTACTACGACCTTGTCTTAAATAAGCCTAAAACCAGAATATGATTTTAGGTCCCATTAGACAATAAGACTTACATGTGTGTATTTTTTTATCTTAACAATAGGGTCACTTATGGTGTTTTTTTAAATAGTCATTCTCTTCCTAACATTTTTTCTGTTAAAAACATGATTCATAATTATTAATTTAAATTTTATTGTCAAGTAAATATTTGAAATATTTCTATAAAGGCTCCAAGGTTTCATGAAAACATTTGAAAACTCTCGTAATATGTATATTGCATACCTTAAAATTAGAGTCGTTACACATAATTTCCATTTTCATCCATGAATTTTTACTAATTACGATGTTTTGGTTTGTAAGGTTAATATCTATAAATGTTTAAAAGAATTAAATAAATTTTAAAAAAAATTTATGAAGAAATTAACGATACTTTTTTATTTTTTGAGTTGTTCTGCTGGATCGATCGTTCAAGACCTTTGGTCTCTATCCGGACCCGATGAATAAAATGGGAACACTTCTTATGGACTCGTTGAGAATGATTCTAATCTAGTTCATGACCTATTAGAAGTAGAAGGCGCTCTGTTTGGATTGGGATCCACACGGACAAAAAAGATTGCTTCTTCTGCCTGAACCTAGGAATCTCTTCGATATGATACAAAATGGATCAGCATCATAATTATTTTAAATTAATTAACCAAAAGATAATGCTAAAGACCAAACTGAGCATTACTGACAACTAGGAGTAAAATGTAAAATATTCGAACCAATAACCAAATGGAAACTAAACTTCGAAGTATAACAAAAATGTAACTGTGGGATCTCACATCGGTTGGAGAGGGGAACGAAACATTCCTTATAATGTCGTAGAAACTTCTCCCAAGCAGTCACGTTTTAAAACCGTGAGGTTGAGAGCAATATGTAACGGCTCAAAACGGACAATATTTTTTAGCGGTGGGCTTGAACGGTTGTAACATATCAAAGAATGCAATTTTTGTTAATAGTAAGCTTGGACTATTGTAACAGATCAAAGCAGACAATATCTATTAGCGGTGGACTTGGGCTGTTGTAACCGGTCAACCCGAAAAATATTTCTTAGGGGTGAGATTAAAATGATAGATATATATATTTTTAATTCTTTCCATCCTTTGGAAGAATTAAAAACTTGATCTCAATTCATTACTTGCATCCCTTTTGTGGTCTTTACACTAAGTTTGTAAATGGTAATCTTAGTGTATTAAATTCATAACATCCCATTTAATTTTGTATTTGTAAAATTCATATTAGCAAATTAATTGAATATTGTCCCAAAGATTATACAATGGGATGGACAACAATGAAACGAACCTCATCCCATCAAACCATTTACAATACAACATAATCGCAAACAAACTTAGTCTCAACTTTGCTTTCATTATTGCGATGATATTGCTCCTCGTCTCTTCTTTTGGTAATTTTCAACCTTGTTTCTTTTTCTTCTTTTTTTTTTTTTTTCGTTTTTTTGATAACTCTCCAAAAGTAGAGTTATATCAAGTCTTTTTACAGTTAATTTTGCACTTATACTCACCATTTTCTCATTAATTGCTCCATTTATTCTAATTAGTATACATGAAATAGCCAATTGTGGTTTAATATGAAAAGAAGATTAATTTCCATAAATTGAGCTTAATTGTATGCTTAATTGAGCTATTTGGTAAAATTCTAGAACATTTATGCTGAAACCATGATGCTATAGCAAATCTGGAAACAACACTGCTAGCAAATCTAGAAATAAATTGTAGACCTTGATGCTGAAGCAATCAACAAATCTGGAAATAAATTGCAGACCTTGATGTTGAAGCAATCCGAAAAGTAAACTTTTCGGGGATGACCTGGAAATTTTAATCCACATCAGCAGTCCATGTGGATCATTGGCTACCAAATTAGAAACATCGTAGGTGGTCAATTTTATCCTTCCTCTGCCATAAATTAGAAGAAACAAGCATTATAAAAGGAAAAGAATACCTAAAATAGGGAGGGGCCACACTTGGGGGAGAGAAATCGAATTAGACAGCAGCAGCGGAGGGGCCACACTTGGGGAGAGAAATCGGATTAGACAGCAGCAGCGTTCGCTGCTGTGAAACCAGAGAAGAAGAAGAAAATCCTAATCCAGCAACTATTGACAGCAGAAGGAAAAGGAGACCAACAAGGATTGATTAGGGCAAAGAGGTGGACGTGAGAGCTCAAGGGAAGGGAACTTCCAAAACGACAACAAAACAGGATAACTTTCTATTTTCTTATTCTCTTTTCTCATTCCATCAATTTTACATGATTGAGATGCAAATTCCTCTGTTTAATTTAGTTTGTATGGAGAGCTTGTTGGATCGATATGACAACCCTAGAAGGGGTGAATAGGGTTTCAACAATAATTTTTTTTTAATAACAATAAAACTTGATACCATGCAATAAAAATTAACAATAATTTAGAATTTAAATAGAAAAAGGAATTTAAATAGGAAAGGGTTAGAAAATATAACACCTTAGTTTTATAGTGTTTCGGTCAAACTCGACATACTCCACTACCCAAGCGCCTCTTGGGAATTTGAATAAAACTTTCTGACTCTTTCATCGGATCAGAGACCGAGCTGAACCGCTACACCGCTCCTTTTACGAGTTCAAGAGCAAACTCAATCGTTTCCACGGCTCAAGATCAAACCGGTACAACTGTCTGAAATCTTATAGAAACACACCACAACTCTCTGAAGTAATAGATTTACAATTTTCTCACAATACAATAGATCTCTCTCAAGAATAAGATAAACAAGAAATAGAATTGGAAGCTTTGGAGAGAGCAACAATGGAGGCTTTTAAACAAAAATGTTAGATCGAAACACACCACAACTCTTTGAAGTAATAGATTTACAATTTTCTCGCAATACAATAGACATCTCTCTCAATCTCTCTCAAGAATAAGATAAACAAGAAATATAATTGGAAGCTTTGGAGAGAGCAACAATAGAGGCTTTTAAACAAAAATTTTAGATCGAGAAAACTATGGAAATTGTGTATTGTGTTCTATGTTGTATGTGTTGTGTTCTGAAAAATATGAAGAGGTGATGAGAGAAATAGAATGAGGCTTTTAAACAAAAATTTTAGATCGAGAAAACTATGGAAATTGTGTATTGTGTTCTATGTTGTATGTGTTGTGTTCTGAAAAATATGAAGAGGTGATGAGAGAAATAGAATGAGGCTTTTAAACAAAAATTTTAGATCGAGAAAACTATGGAAATTGTGTATTGTGTTTTGAAAAACATGAAGAGGTGATGAGAGAAATAGAATTGGAAGCTTTGGAGAGAGCAACAATGGAGGCTTCTAAACAAAAATTTTAGATCGATAAAACTATGGAAATTGTGTATTGTGTTCTATGTTGTTGTGTTCTGAAAAATATGAAGAGGTGATGAGAGAAATAGAATTGGAAGCATCTCTCAATCTCTCTCAAGAATAAGATACACAAGAAATAGAATTGGAAGCTTTGGAGAGAGCAACAATGGAGGCTTTTAAACAAAAAAATTTAGATCCAGAAAACTATGGAAATTGTGTATTGTATTCTATGTTGTGTGTGTTGTGTTCTGAAAAATATGAAGAGGTGATGAGAGAAATAAAATTGGAAGCTTTGGAGAGAGCAACACCACAACTCTCTAAAATAATAGATTTACAATTTTCTCACAATACAATAGACATCTCTCTCAAGAATAAGATAAACAAGAAATAGAATTGAAAGCTTCGGAGAGAGCAACAATGGAGGCTTTAAACAAAAATTTTAGATCCAGAAAACTAAGGAAATTGTGTATCGTGTTCTATGTTGTGTGTGTTGTGTTCTGAAAAATATGAAGAGGTGATGAGAGAATTCCACCATTTGTTACTCTACCAAAGTTATAAATGTCATACTTCGATTGGTCCATGATGTCAATTTTGCCCGCTGGTCCGTCAATTTTGTCACCACATCATCACGTCAACTATCTTGTTTTGAATTTGATTGGTCCATGATGTCAATTTTCCGCTACATCATCACATCGGGTATCTTGTTTTAACTCAAACTTCTCCGTTTTATATCTAATTTGAGTGAACCAAAAAAGACGTTCAAATCGTTATTCCCAACCTTACACTGTGGACAGAATACTGAGAATTTAATAATTGAAGGTAGGTTTGATATCATCCGAACATCAATTAATTAATTAACCTTCGTGTTTATATTGTATTTGGGCTTCAATTGAAAGATGGTATCATCACTATCATTTATTTAAGAAAAACTATTTGTTTTCCTCTCGACTAATCAAAATCGTAAAGAAACAATATGATTTCCTCGTTGATTAATCAAAACTCTTCAGTGACTACAAACTTAGAGACGTATCGTCACTATCATTTACTTAATAAAAATTATTTGTTTTCCTCTTGACTAATCAAGATCGTAGAACAAAGAAATTACTAGACCTAGTAATCACTGTCATTATATTAGAGAACTGTTTGGTTTCCTCGTCGACTAGTCAAAATCGTACAGTAAAGAAATCATAAGACCTGTCGTTCATGACTCTTAATTAATTGTAGAAACTATTTGATTTCCTCAACGAATCAAAATCCTAGGTGATTACGACTTTTATTACCGATTAAAGAAGAAATCCTTTGATTTACTGAAAGATAAATCAACGATTCATTTATGTAATAAACTATTTAGTTTCCTCTCGACGAATCATACTCGTAGCAATCACTATCAATATTAGTGAGTTATATTCCTCGTCCACTAATAAACGACATTGAAGAAACTATAAGACCTAGCATTCAAGATATTCAACTAAAGAGACTATTTGATTTCCTCATCGAAGAATCAAAATCGTATAGTGATTACGAACTATGGAACCAAGAGATCACGACTACCGATTAAAGAGGAAATCGTTTCGTTTTCTGAAAGATTATCCATCCGACATACCTGATTGCTTGTGATTCGTGAGCCACCGATAAATTCCAACAACTGACTCGTTGCATTTCTTGTTGAGAAAACTCAAAGGCCACGCGCAAATTTTGCTCTTGGTTTATATAGAGCTTTACGGGAACGTTTGCCATTTGCGTTTTATTTACGGAGGAGAAAATGGTAAAAAAGTATTGCGATAATTCGTCTGATTTGCACAGATGTAAACGGCGCCATTTACTAACGGTCTGGACTGGGTCATACTATTAAAAATTAATGGGCTCAAAGAAGCCCACATACATTATAAACACGAATGTATGTTAGGATCGCACAACAACGCACACGCTCGATCTAGATGAACACAAAGAATAGGATAGAGAAAATTGCAAGAAGAACTCTGGCTAAAAGGATTTTTTTTATTGATGACTTCAGGTATGTACAACAAGAGAGAGTAGAGAGAATAGAAAGTTACATCTCAAAGCTCTACCGGACGGGATATATATATAGTTCAATTTACTATATATAACTTTACCAGATTTAACCATCTACTATATATAGCTATTTACTATATATAGATTTACCCGATTTAACCATCTACTATATATAGCTATTTACCATATATAGATTTACCAGATATAGCTTTACCAAATATAGCTTTACCGGATAATAACCGTTGACCAAGCTATAAATAAGCATCAGGCTCCATAACCTAACAATTCTCCCACTTGGAGACTGATCTAGTCAACCAAGAATTTCATTCTCAAACGACCATGAGCATCTTCATGGTCTTCATGGCACCATATCAATTGAGGCTTTGCACAACCTCAATATTCCAACATCAACACATTTTGTCAACATGTTTGCTGGATTCTTTGCACCCTCTATCTTCTCCAAACACATCACCCTCTTTTACTAACCTGCAAGTGAAATGGTATCGTCTTCTGTGTTTTCTCTTGAAATGATAGACCGGGTTCCTTCGCCAACTGTTTGACACTCTGACTATCTCTGTAAAGAATATCTTCGTGCTACTTCTTTCCCATTCTTCCAGATAGTCAGTCATCCATATCGTCTTCTTTCCAGCTTCAACTATTGCCACATACTCAGCCTCAGTACCACGCATTTTTTAAGCCTAGACGTCTCATCATCCATGGCTTGCTCCCACTTGGTTGTATCCTCCAACTGTAGGGTCTCATCAAAGGGTTGTGGTTCCCTTTCATCAGCAACAGATAGTGTAATGAAGGTACATGCATATTTGGTACTCTGATAGTACAGGATGATCTTCTCAACACCAGTTCAGGTGTCACTTGCTCCACTGCTGATTCCTCCGCAACAACCTCAGGAGTTTGTTGAGTATCTGCTACAAAATCACTTGGTGATTTTCTCCGCAACTCAACCTCAACTCTTACTTGCTTTGTTGTCTTGGAACCTTGCTCCACATCTGGTTCCTCAGCAGTAGTCTTAGGAGTTTCTTGAGTATCTGCTACAACATCACTAGGTGAGTTTCCTTGCAACTCAAGCTCAACTCTCACTTGCTTCGTGGTCTTGGAATCTTGCTCCACATCTGGTTCCTCAGCAGTGTCTCAGGAGTTTCATGAGTATCTGCTATAACCTCAGTAAGTGAGTTTTCCTGCAACTCAAGCTCAACTCCCACTTGCTTCATGGTCTTGGAACCTTGCTCCACATCTGGTTCCATTTCCAACCGCACTTTCTTCAACTCTCTAGCGGTCCTTGTGAAGCTAACTCGTTTCTGCTTGCTCATAACGTAGTTCTCACAACGACCCACATCAGCAGATTTCAGACCTTCTAAAACTCCTTTCGCAGCCAGCCTCTTCATTCCTTTCGCGCTCATCGGTTCAAGTCTATTGTGCCGTAGACTTGAATTTGAAGCACTCTCAGCAACAGCAGCTATGTTCATACACCCTGCAGTGGTGTATAGGGTTCCAGATTTTGAGCCACGTGCTACCACCGTAGCACCCTTCATAATCATCCACGAACCCTTCCCTAACTTTGTTGCATAACTTGTGCTGTCCAACTGACCAATAGAGATCAGGTTCCTTTTGAGACCGGGAATATATCTGACATCATTTAATGTCTACTGATTTCCTGCTGGAGTTTTTATGTAGACATCTCCTTTTCCTTTAATCTCCAAATCTTTGTTGTCGGCAAGATACACCTTCTCGAAATTTCCAAACTTGAAATTCCAGAACAACTCTTTATTTGAAGATGAATGAAAAGATGCACCTGAATCCAAAATCCAGGATTCAATCCAACTGTCCGCACTGAGGATTAGAGCATCCCCAATGTCTTCTGCTGAATTTATAGAATCATCATCATCTCCAGATTTGTGATTCTGCTTCCTCTTTGGTCTTGTACAACCTGTCCGAAAGTGGCCTTTTTCTTCACAATTCCAACACGTTACATTTGGTCTATTTGGATATTTTTCTCGGTTATTTGATTTTGATCGCCCTTTGTTTGGGCCCTTTGGTTTACTTCTTCCCCTTCGATCAACACTTAGAGCATTGCCTGATGAATCTCCAGTTTCTCGTTTGCGAACACTTTCGCTGAGAACTACATCTCGAATTTCACAAAACTTCAATTTATCAGATCCTCGGGAACTGTTGATTGCAGCAACAACAGTATCCCATGACTCGGGTAAGGATGACATCAAAATCAATGCTTTAATTTCATCTTCGAAATTAATTTCCACCGAACTCAGTTGACTTACGATCATGTTGAATTCATTTAAGGGTTATAAAAGTTTTCAGTTATTTGAATTCAGTCCAAATAAGTTCATAACCTAACTCGAACCGCACAGGTTGGGTTGGGTTGATCGAATTTTTTGAGTCATTAGATTGATTTTGATATTAATTTGAGTATTACTTTGTTTGATGAACAGTGACAAGCAAACCATTGGGAATACAAGGAAGTCATATTCATATTACGTGCAACACTGTCCAAGATTGCTTTAATCCTAATGTTTGTGAGTGCAAATTTGGGCTGTGTTTTTGCGTACCTAAGAGCCCGTCGCCGCCCTTCAGCTTCCACCATGACAACATCAGTGATACCACTCAAAACTAAGAAGTGACTCTCAACAACTATTCAATAAATACCATTATTTTCATTGCAATATGCTTTACACAAATGAATAAGACGGTGATAAAACCATGTATTTCAATATTATATATTAGATTAAATTGAAAAATTACTTTTTTTTTATGATTTATGAGTTCGAGTATGATTATTGTGGATGAGAGATTGAGGTAGATGAGAGATGACTGCGTGAATTGCGTCGTTTTATAGAACGTTTTATAGGGCCGTTATGTATCGTCGTCAGCCTCAAGGTTTTATGACGCATCTACTATGGAGAGGGTCTAGCCTTACTCCGACTAGTCTTTGCATCGTCTGGTGACTGGCTTTCGTACCATTTGTAATGGCCCAAAGCAAACAAAGTTGGGCTTGGCTGTTACAAATGGTATCAGAGCCAAACACCGGGCGGTGTGTTAGCGAGGACTTTAGGCCCTTAAAGGGGTGGATTGTGAGATCCCACATTGGTTGGAGAGGGGAACGAAACATTCCTTACAAGGGTGTGGAAACCTCTTCCTAATAGACACATTTTAAAACCATGAGGCTGACGACGATACATATTAAGCCAAAGCGGACAATATCTCTTAGTGGAGGGCTTGAGTAGTTATACGTTAGTTGTCATATATCTTACAGGCAAATGTCTTTGCTGCCGAAAATCCAAATCTTTCAACTAAAAATAATGAATAAGGATGTTATGAGCATTCTTGATTAGCCACTTCATGCTCAAGTCCTTACTTTGTGTTAGTAGGACCAGTCAAAGCTCTATGCTCTCTCTTTTAGTGTGGGATTATGTTCGGGAGAGAAAGGAATCTGTGGTGGCAGCGAACAACGAACAACAAGACTACAACTTAATTTTGACTTTTCACTCTATAAGATGAGCACAATTCATTAAACAAAAAATTACAATACTATGAAAGTTATTAAAAGATCAGAATCAGTTCAACCTCCTCGTCCCTCTCACGTGCCACGACCTTGTCTATACCCGAAAACATAAAACAAATTGAAGTAGATGCATTTAATACACAAAAATACTGGAGTCATCACATGGTTGATGTTTTCACCTTCCTCACGGTACTACGACCTTGTCTTAAATAAGCCTAAAACCAGAATATGATTTTAGGTCCCATTAGACATTGAAAGACTTACATGTGTGTATTTTTTTATCTTAACAATAGGGTCACTTATGGTGTTTTTTTAAATAGTCATTCTCTTCCTAACATTTTTTCCGTTAAAAACATGATTCATAATTGTTAATTTAAATTTTATTGTCAAGTAAATATTTGAAATATTTCTATAAAGGCTCCAAGGTTTCATGAAAACATTTGAAAACTCTCCTAATATGTATATTGCATACCTTAAAATTAGAGTCGTTACACATAATTTACATTTTCATCCATGAATTTTTACTAATTACGATGTTTGGGTTTGTAAAAGGTTAATATCTATAAATGTTTAAAAGAATTAAATAAATTTTAAAAAAAATTTATGAAGAAATTAACGATACTTTTTTATTTTTTGAGTTGTTCTGCTGGATCGATCGTTCAAGACCTTTGGTCTCTATCCGGACCCGATGAATAAAATGGGAACACTTCTTATGGACTCGATGAGAATGATTCTGATCTAGTTCATGACCTATTAGAAGTAGAAGGCGCTCTATTTGGATTGGGATCCTCACGGACAAAAAAGATTGCAGTCAGTTTGATAGTGATCGAGTGACATTGCTTCTTCTGCCCGAACCTAGGAATCTCTTCGATATGATACAAAATGGATCAGCATCATAATTATTTTAAATTAATTAACCAAAAGATAATGCTAAAGACCAAACTAAGCATTACTGACAACTACGAGTAAAATGTTAATATTCGAACCAATAACCAAATAGAAACTAAACTTTGAAGTATAATAAAAATGTAACTGTGGGATCTCACATCGGTTGGAGAGGGAAACGAAACATTCCTTATAATGTCGTAGAAACTTCTTCCAAGCAATCACGTTTTAAAACCGTGAGGTTGAGAGCAATATGTAACGGCTCAAAACGGACAATATTTTTTTGCGGTGGGCTTGGACGGTTGTAACATATAAAATAATACAATTTTTGTTAACAATAAGCTTGGACTATTGTAACAGATCAAAGCATACAATATCTATTAGCGGTGGACTTGGGCTGTTGTAACCGGTCAACCCAAAAAATATTTCTGAGGGGTGAGATTAAAATGATATATATATATTTTTTTAATTCTTTCCATCCTTTGGAAGAAATAAAAACTTGATCCCAATTCATTACTTGCATCCCTTTTGTGGTCTTTACACTAAGTTTGTAAATGGTAATCTTAGTGTATTAAATTCATAACATCCCATTTAATGT
Source organism: Cucurbita pepo subsp. pepo (assembly GCF_057944985.1). Lineage (NCBI taxonomy): Eukaryota > Viridiplantae > Streptophyta > Magnoliopsida > Cucurbitales > Cucurbitaceae > Cucurbita > Cucurbita pepo. The sequence continues at coordinate 103,156 of NW_028257918.1, read as the reverse complement.
TGTATTTCTAAAATTCATATTAGCAAATTAATTGAATATTGTCCCAAAGATTATACAATGGGATGGACAACAATGAAACGAACCTCATCCCATCAAACCATTTACAATACAACATAATCGCAAACAAACTTAGTCTCAACTTTGCTTTCATTATTGCGATGATATTGCTCCTCGTCTCTTCTTTTGGTAATTTTCAACCTTGTTTCTTTTTCTTCTTTTTTTTTTTTCGTTTTTTTGATAACTCTCCAAAAGTAGAGTTATATCAAGTCTTTTTACAGTTAATTTTGCACTTATACTCACCATTTTCTCATTAATTGCTCCATTTATTCTAATTAGTATACATGAAATAGCCAATTGTGGTTTAATATGAAAAGAAGATTAATTTCCATAAATCGAGCTTAATTGTATGCTTAATTGAGCTATTTGGTAAAATTCTAGAACATTTATGCTGAAACCATGATGCTATAGCAAATCTGGAAACAACATTGCTAGCAAATCTAGAAATAAATTGTAGACCTTGATGCTGAAGCAATCAACAAATCTGGAAATAAATTGCAGACCTTGATGTTGAAGCAATCCGAAAAGTAAACTTTTCGGGGATGACCTGGAAATTTTAATCCACATCAGCGGTCCATGTGGATCATTGGCTACCAAATTAGAAACATCGTAGGTGGTCAATTTTATCCTTCCTCTGCCATAAATTAGAAGAAACAAGCATTATAAAACGACAACAAAACAGGATAACTTTCTATTTTCTTATTCTCTTTTCTCATTCCATCAATTTTACATGATTGAGATGCAAATTCCTCTGTTTAATTTAGTTTGTATGGAGAGCTTGTTGGATCGATATGACAACCCTAGAAGGGTGAACAGGGTTTCAACAATAATTTTTTTTTTAATAACAATAAAACTTGATACCTGTTGGGTTTTATGTCCTAAAACTCATAGTTTGTAAACAAAAACATATTCTATTTTCAATAAAGTTATTGTTGTTGTTTATTCAGTAAAGATTGTTATTGAATAAAGTGAACTTTACGATCGTTAATCTAAATCCAATAAACTAAGAACACTCTGGCTATAGTATGATTACTTGAACTATATGTAGAGACATAAGAGTGGATTAAGTTCAAGTATATAGTCAAATGATCTATAGTATAAAGATAAGGTAGAGTACCTTATTCTGGGGACACTACGGATGCGGCCCACTTTTGTATATGATATAAACAATGTGATCACTAAATTGTACATGTGGAGACATGTGAGTGGGGGCGTCCTATGCAATGAGTATTGCATAAGATCGGACCATGAAGAAAACCACTCTCACTTTATAATGTCGTTTACTGTTGAGACTGATTTTTTTTTTCATTCGATAACCTAGGTAACTCGGTTTTAATCCTGAGCTAACCACGAACTCTTGTTTATTCGGAATTATCCTTAGATTTGCATGGGTGAGAGTGGCTCTAGTTCGCCGACTCAATAGGCCTCCCATTTCAGGGGTAAGACTGGGTGAATGGCTGGGAACGTGGGGTGCAAGACGGAATTCACTTCTACCCACTTTTAGGGATAGAAGAAAGGTAGTTCCCTTAAGCACTGACTCCAGGTCTTGAACAAGGGGCCCCACCCTCTCATTGGCCTGAGAGGGATTCGGTTTACTGGTTCGACCACAAACCAATTGTTCATTAGAGGATCAGTGAGACATAAGGAACAAGAACTAACTTTAGGGGTAAAACGGTCAATTGACCCAGCTCTAGTTACGAACAACCTGTGAAGGATCGACTTACTAATCATGGTTATATCAAATGGACAGAAATATATCTATAGTGAGGGGAGTGCAACTACTAGGCTATAGTGGAGTGCCCTAGTAGTTAACGAATGTTGGTTAACAAGGTTAATGAGTTTAGCCGGTTAATCTTGGATCGTTGGAGCCCATGATCTATAGGTCCATTAGGTTCCTCTGCTAGCTCATATCGGACTAAACCATAGAACAGTGTGACGAGTGAGTTCGAAGTGTTCGAATTCAAATTAGGGAATATGCGCTACATATATACGATATATTGAACCACATTTTTGTTTTATTTACGAATTAAACAAAAGGAGAGAATCTGAGATATTTAAATAAGATTTAAATATCTTAATCAATTATGTGTCGGAATTGATTGGGATTGGCATTTGAATTAATATTAAATATTAATTAATCATTTAATGTTACTCTAATTTGAAATTCATTATTCAAATTAATTGTTGAATTAAAATGGAGAAAGTCAAAATGTTGACCTCATTTAATGGAAAAATCCATGTTAGTGGAATTTTGAGGTGTCAAAATTTGGTTTAACCAAACTTGCATGTTTGCCAAATAAACCCCACAAGTTTGAGTGGAATTTTGAGGGTCAAAATTTGGTTAACTCAAACATGCATGCTTGCCACATAATCCCAAACATTTGAGTGGAATTTTAAGTGTCAAAATTTGGTGATCTCAAATTTGCATCAACATGCAAACATGACTCTTTAAATAGAGTGATCATGGTACATGGAAGGTCTTCTTCTTCTTGGTGAAAAACCTTGAGAAAAACCTCTCACAAACACTCTCTTCATATATACAAAATCCCTCCCAAGTTTAGTCACTCACCGGATTCCACAATCTCGTTCTAAGGCCGGAGGATAGTGGAGAAGACACTAGTGGTGGTTCGAAACCAGTTCGTGAGGAAAAAGAAGTTTGAACTACAAAAGGTTAGTATTCAAACTCATTAAGTTTTAATACTTATGAACATGCTAGTTATTTACTATAATTGATGTTCTAAAAGTGCCTCAGATCCAAATTGCTTCCCCATGTGTTATATTAACACCATCAATACCATGCCATAAAAATTAACAATAATTTAGAATTTAAATAGAAAAAGAAATTTAAATAGGAAAAGGGTTAGAAAATATATCACCTTAGTTTTATAGTGTTTGGGTCAAACTCGACATACTCCACTACCCAAGCGCCTCTTGGGAATTTGAATAAAACTTTCTGACTCTTTCCACGGATCAGAGCCCGAGCCGAACCGCTACACTGCTCCTTTTACGAGTGCAAGAGCAAACTCAATCCTTTCCACGGCTCAGGATCAAACCGGTATACCGTTCTTTTTACAAGTTCAAGAGCAAACTCAATCGTTTCCACGACTCAAGATCAAACCGGTACAACTGTCTGAAATCTTATAGAAACACACCACAACTCTCTGAAGTAATAGATTTACAATTTTCTCACAATACAATAGATCGCTCTCAAGAATAAGATAAACAAGAAATAGAATTAGAAGCTTTGTAGAGAGCAACAATGGAGGCTTTTAAACAAAAATTTTAGATCGAAACACACCACAACTCTTTGAAGTAATAGATTTACAATTTTCTCGCAATACAATAGACATCTCTCTCAATCTCTCTCAAGAATAAGATAAACAAGAAATAGAATTGGAAGCTTTGGAGAGAGCAACAACAGAGGCTTTTAAACAAAAATTTTAGATCAAGAAAACTATGGAAATTGTGTATTGTGTTCTATGTTGTTTATGTGTTGTGTTCTAAAAAATATGAAGAGGTGATGAGAGAAATAGAATGAGGCTTTTAAACAAAAATTTTAGATCGAGAAAACTATGGAAATTGTGTATTGTGTTCTGAAAAATATGAAGAGGTGATGAGAGAAATAGAATTTGAAGCTTTGGAGAGAGCAACAATGGAGGCTTTTAAACAAAAATTTTAGATCGATAAAACTATGGAAATTGTGTATTGTGTTCTATGTTGTGTGTGTTGTGTTCTGAAAAATATGAAGAGGTGATGAGAGAAATAGAATTGGAAGCATCTCTCAATCTCTCTCAAGAATAAGATACACAAGAAATAGAATTTGAAGCTTTGGAGAGAGCAACAATGGAGGCTTTTAAACAAAAATTTTAGATCGATAAAACTATGGAAATTGTGTATTGTGTTCTATGTTGTGTGTGTTGTGTTCTGGAAAATATGAAGAGGTGATGAGAGAAATAGAATTGGAAGCATCTCTCTCAATCTCTCTCAAGAATAAGATACACAAGAAATAGAATTGGAAGCTTTGGAGAGAGCAACAATGGAGGCTTTTAAACAAAAAAAATTTAGATCCAGAAAACTACGAAAATTGTGTATTGTATTCTATGTTGTGTGTGTTGTGTTCTGAAAAATATGAAGAGGTGATGAGAAAAATAGAATTGGAAGCTTTGGAGAGAGCAACACCACAATTCTCTAAAATAATAGATTTACAATTTTCTCACGGTACAATAGACATCTCTCTCAAGAATAAGATAAACAAGAAATAGAATTGAAAGCTTTGGAGAGAGCAACAATGGAGGCTTTAAACAAAAATTTTAGATCGAGAAAACTATGGAAATTGTGTACTGTATTCTATGTTGTGTGTGTTGTGTTCTGAAAAATATGAAGAGGTGATGAAAGAAATAGAATTGGAAGCTTTGGAGAGAGCAAGACCACAACTCTCTGAAGTAATAAATTTACAATTTTCTCACTATACAATAGACATCTCTCTCAAGAATAAGATAAACATGAAATAGAATTGGAAGCTTTTGAGATAGCAACAATGGAGTCTTTTAAACAAAAATTTTAGATCGAGAAAACTATGGAAATTGTGTATTGTGTTCTATGTTGTGTGTGTTGTGTTGTGAAAAATATGAAGAGGTGATGAGAGAAATAGAATGAGGCTTTTAAACAAAAATTTAAATCGAGAAAACTATGGACATTGTGTATTGTGTTTTATGTTGTGTGTGTTGTGTTCTGAAAAATATGAAAGAGGTGATAAGTTTAAATAGTGATGAAGTTGAGAAAACTATGGAAATTGTGTATTATGTTCTATGTTGTGTGTTTATTCTGAAAAATATGAAGAGGTGATGAGTTTAAATAGGGATGAAGTTGTAAAATAGGAATTGATACGGACCAATAAAACGTGAAACACAAAAAATAATATTTATTTATTTTTAAATTTATCGTAAAAAATTATAGACCACATGTTTCATTTAAGTATATATATATATATATATATATATATATATATATATATATATATATTTAAATACCATTATCTCGGCAATAATGAGCCAAATATGTAATAATATAATAATAAAAAAATATTAATGAAAAACATGTGGTTACAACGTAATTAGAAAGTTTTATAATTCTAATTTAAATATTATAAATGTAATTTAAATAATTTTAAAATTCAAGAAAACTAGTTTTCATTGAAATAGTAACAACTTTTATTTTAGTTTAAAGCAATTGAAAATTCCACCATTTGTTACTCTACCAAAGTTATAAATGTCATATTTCGATTGGTCCATGATGTCAATTTTGCCCGCTGGTCCGTCAATTTTGTCACCACAATATCAATTTTGTCACCACATCATCACGTCAACTATCTTGTTTTGAATTTGATTGGTCCATGATGTCAATTTTGCCGCTACATCATCACGTCGGGTATCTTGTTTTGCCTGAAACTTCTCCGTTTTATATCTAATTTGAGTGAACCAAAAAAGACGTTCAAATCGTTATTCCCAACCTTACACTGTGGACAGAATACTGAGAATTGTTAATAATTGAAGGTAGGTTTGATATCATCCGAACATCAATTAATTAATTAACCTTGGTGTTTATAATGTATTTGGGCTTCAACTGAAAGATGGTATCATCACTATCATTTACTTAATAAAAACTATTTGTTTTCCTCTCGACTAATCAAAATCGTAAAGAAACAATATGATTTCCTCGTTGGTTAATCAAAACTCTTCAGTGACTACAAACTAAGAGACGTATTGTCACTATCATTTACTTAATAAAAATTATTTGTTTTCCTCTTGACTAATCAAGATCGTAGCACAAAGAAATTACTAGACCTAGTAATCACTATCATTATATTAGAGAACTGTTTGATTTCCTCGTTGACTAGTCAAAATCGTACAATAAAGAAATCATAAGACCTGTCGTTCGTGACTCTTAATTAATTGTAGAAACTATTTGATTTCCTCAACGAATCAAAATCTAGGTGATTACGACTTTTATTACCGATTAAAGAAGAAATCCTTTGATTTACTGAAAGATAAATCAACGATTCATTTATTTAATAAACTATTTAGTTTCCTCTCGACGAATCATACTCATAGCAATCACTACCAATATTAGTGAGTTATATTCCTCGTCGACTAATAAACGACATTGAAGAAACTATAAGACCTAGCATTCAAGATATTCAACTAAAGAGACTATTTGATTTCCTCATCGAAGAATCAAAATCGTATAGTGATTACGAACTATGGAACCAAGAGATCACGATTACCGATTAAAGAGGAAATCGTTTCGTTTTCTGAAAGATTATCCATCCGACATACCTGATTGCTTGTGATTCGTGAGCCACCGATAAATTCCAACCACTGACTCGTCGCATTTCTTGTCGAGAAAACTCAAAGGCCACGCGCAAATTTTGCCTTCTTTAACTCTCCTTCAAGTTCCCACTCTTGGTTTATATAGAGCTTTACGGGAACGTTTGCCAGTTGCGTTTTATTTACGGAGGAGAAAATGGTAAAAAAGTATTGCGGTAATTCGTCTGATTTGCACGGATGTAAACGGCGCCATTTACTAACGGTCTGGACTGGGTCATACTATTAAAAATTAATGGGCTCAAAGAAGCCCAAATACATTATAAATACGAATGTATGTTAGGATCACACAACAACGCACACGCTCGATCTAGATGAATACAAATAATAGGATAGAGAAAATTGCAAGAACTCTGGCTAAAAGAATTTTTTTTATTGATGACTTCAGGTATGTACAACAAGAGAGAGTAGAGAGAATAGAAAGTTACATCTCAAAGCTCTACCGGACGGGATATATATATAGTTCAATTTACTATATATAGCTTTACCAGATTTAACCATCTACTATATATAGCTATTTACTATATATAGCTTTACCCGATTTAACCATCTACTATATATAGCTATTTACCATATATAGATTTACCGGATATAGCTTTACCAAATATAGCTTTACCGGATAATAACCGTTGACCAAGCTATAAATAAGCATCAGACTCCATAACCTAACAATTCTCCCACTTGGAGACTGATCTAGTCAACCAAGAATTTCATTCTCAAACGACCATGAGCATCTTCATGGTCATAATGGCACCATATCAATTGAGGCTTTGCACAACCTCAATATTCCAACATCAACACATTTTGTCAACATGTTTGCTAGATTCTTTGCACCCTCTATCTTCTCCAAACACATCACCCTCTTTCACTAACCTGCAAGTGAAATGGTATCGTCTTCTGTGTTTTCTCTTGAAATGATAGACCGGGTTCCTTCGCCAACTGTTTGACACTCTGACTATCTCTGTAAAGAATATCTTCGTGCTACTTCTTGCCCATTCTTCCAGATAGTCAGTCATCCATATCGTCTTCTTTCCAGCTTCAACTATTGCCACGTACTCAGCCTCAGTACAACGCATTTTTTAAGCCTAGACGTCTCATCATCCATGACTTGCTCCCACTTGGTTGTATCCTTCAACTGTAGGGCCTCATCAAAGGGTTGTGGTTCCCTTTCATCAGCAACAGATAGTGTAATGAAGGTACATGCATATTTGGTACTCTGATAGTACAGGATGATCTTCTCAACACCAGTTCAGGTGTCACTTGCTCCACTGCTGATTCCTCCGCAACAACCTCAGGAGTTTGTTGAGTATCTGCTACAAAATCACTTGGTGATTTTCTCCGCAACTCAACCTCAACTCTCACTTGCTTTGTTGTCTTGGAACCTTGCTCCACATCTGGTTCCTCAGCAGTAGTCTTAGGAGTTTCTTGAGTATCTGCTATAACATCACTAGGTGAGTTTCCCTGCAACTCAAGCTCAACTCCCACTTGCTTCGTGGTCTTGGAATCTTGCTCCACATCTGGTTCCTCAGCAGTCGTCTCAGGAGTTTCATGAGTATCTGCTATAACCTCAGTAAGTGAGTTTTCCTGCAACTCAAGCTCAATTCCCACTTGCTTCATGGTCTTGGAACCTTGCTCCACATCTGGTTCCATTTCCGACCGCACTTTCTTCAATTCTCTGGCGGTCCTTGTGAAGCTAACTCATTTCTGCTTGCTCATAACGTAGTTCTCACAATGACCCACATCAGCAGATTTCAGACCTTCTAAAATGTTGGGTTTTATGTCCTAAAACTCATAGTTTGTGAACAGAAAGATATTCTATTTCCAATAAAGTTATTATTGTTGTTTATTCAGTAAAGATTGTTATTGAATAAAGTGAACTTTACGATCATTAATTTGAATCCAATAAACTAAGAACACTCTGGTTATAGTATGATTACTTGAACTATATGTAGAGACATAAGAGTGAATCAAGTTCAAGTATATAGTCAAAATGATCTATAGTATAAGGATAAGGCTGAGTACCTTATTCTTGGGACACTATGGATGCGGCCCACTTTTGTATATGATATAAACAATGTGATCACTAAATTGTACATGTGGAGACATGTTAGTAGTTAGGATCGATACCAGTTGTTAGGATCGCACAACAACGCACACGCTCGATCTAGATGAACACAAAGAGAAGGATAGAGAGAAGTTGCAAGGAGAACTTTGGCTAAAAGGATTTTGTATTGATGACTTCAGGGATGTACAACAAGAGAGAGTACAGAGAATAGAAAGTACATTTCAAAGCTTTACTAGACGGGATATATATATGGTTCAGTCTACTAAATATAGCTTTACCAGATTTAACCATCTACTATATATAGCTATGTACCATATATAGCTTTACCGGATATAGCTTCACCATATATGGCTTTACCAAATATAGCTTTACCGGATATAGCCATTGACCAAGCTATAAATACAGGGAGCAGACTCCATAACTCAACAATTCTCCCACTTGGAGACTGATCCTACACCATACCAATTAGGGCTTTGCATAGCTTTAATTTTCCAACATCAACACATTTTGTCAACATGTCTGCTGGATTCTTTGCACCCTCTATCTTCTCCAAACACATATCGCCTTCTTCCACTAACCTGCGAGTGAAATGGTACCGTCTTCTAATGTGTTTTGTCCTTGAATGATAGACTGGGTTTTTCACCAACTGTATGGCACTCTGACTATCTGTATAAAGGATCTTCTTGCACTGCTTCCGGCCTAATTCTTCTAGATAGTCTGTCATCCATATCATCTCCTTTCCAGCTTCAGCTATGGCCACGTACTCAGCTTCAGTAGATGAAAGAGCAACGCATTTCTGAAGCTTGGACATCCAACTCACTGCTGTTCCATCTATAGTGTAGATATACCCAGATGTGCTCTTGCTGGAGTCTACATCTCCACTCAGATCAGCATCCACAAAACCTTGCAGAACTACTTTGCCATTGCCATAACAAAGTGTAGTATTGGATGTACCTCTCAGATATCTCAGAAGCCACTTCACAGCTTCCCAATGTTCCTTCCCTGGATTTGCCATGTACTTGCTAACAACTCCCACTGCATGTGTTATGTCAGGTCTAGTGCAGACCATAGCATACATCAAACTCCCAACTGTAGAAGCGTACGGAACTGATGCCATGTGCTCACGTTCCTCAACTGTCTTGGGAGATCGCCCCTTTGACAATTTAATATGATTTGCCAAGGGGGTAGTCCTGGGTTTAGCGTTATTCATCTTGAATTTGGACAACACCTTCTCAATGTACTGCTCTTGGGATAGATTTAATGTGCCAGCAGATCTATCTCGAGAAATCCTCATCCCAAGGATCTGCTTCGCTGCACCTAAATCTTTCATCTCAAATACTGAAGACAAGCTTGCCTTCAGGTGGTTTATCTCCCTCATACTTGATCCACCAATTAGTATATCATCCACATACAGGAGTAGAAACACATAAGAATCAGTGTATTTCTTGAGGTAGCAACACTGATCCTTTTCACTTCTGTGGAAACCACTCTTGCTCATGAAGGAGTCAAACTTCTTGTACCATTGTCTCGGTGCTTGTTTCAGTCCATACAAGCTCTTATTGAGCTTACACACCATGTGCTCCTTGCTTGGAGCTGCAAATCCTTCGGGTTGTTGCATATAGATCTCCTCATCTAGATCTCCATGTAAAAATGCCGTTTTTACATCCATTTGCTCAAGGTGCAAATTCTCCGATGCAACAATACTCAGTAGAATTCGGATAGTAGTTAATTTCACAACTGGAGAAAAGATCTCAGCATAATCAATGCCTTTTCTTTGTGAATATCCTTTAACTACTAACCGAGCCTTAAACCTCCTTCTGCCATCTGGTTCAACCTTGATTTTGAACACCCATTTGTTCAACAGAGCTCTCTTTCCTGTAGGCAACTCAGTCAGCACCCACGTATTATTCCTTTCAAGTGAGCTCATCTCATCATCCATGGCTTGCTCCCACTTAGTTGAATCTTCCACTTGTAGGGCCTCATCAAAGGACTCTGGTTCTCCTTCGTCAGTCAGCAACAGATAGTGTAATGAGGTTGAATATCTGTCTGGTGCTCTGGTAGTTCTGGATGATCTTCTCAACACCTGTTCAGGTGCAACTTGCTCCACGTCTGGTTCTTCAGCAATAGGATCAGCCACGTCTGGTTCTTCAGCAATAGGATCAGGAGTTTCTTGAGCTTCTGTTGTACCATCACTGTGTGAATTTTCTTGCCACTCAAATTCAACTCCCACTTGCTTCGTAGTCTCAGAGTTTATCTTCTCTCTGTCCTTGTACATGACATTTTCATCAAAGGTCACATCACAGTGTCTTAGGATCTTCATATTTTTCTCATCCCAAAACCTATACCCGAACATGTCAGAGCCATAGCCTATGAAGTAGCATTTCACAGCCTTAGCATCAAGCTTATCTCTCTTCTCTGGATCAACATGAACATACGCAGTACAGCCAAAGGTTCTCAAGTGAGAGTACTTGAGTTCTTTTCCTGTCCATACTTCTTCGGGCAATTTGAACTTCAAGAGTACTAACGGCCCTCTATTAATCAAATATGCTGCTGTGTTCACAACATCAGCCCAGAATGTCTTTGGCAATCCAGAATGAATCCTCATGCTTCTTGCTCGCTCATTCAAGGTTCTGTTCATCCTTTCTGCAATACCATTTTGTCTTGCCTTACCGGGAATTGTTCTTATTAATCTAATTCCCTCAGCTGCACAAAATGTTATAAACTCTGATTTGTTGTACTCTCCTCCATTGTCAGACCTCAGGCATTTGATCTTCAAGCCGGTCTGATTTTCAACTTCAGCTTTCCACTTCTTGAAGGTGGTAAACACATCTGACTTGTGTTTCAGAAAGTAAACCCATACCTTCCTGCTGAAGTCATCGATGAAGGTGACGTAGTACCTTGATCCACCAAGTGATGAAACTGGAGATGGTCCCCAGACGTCTGTATGGACCATTTCCAACCGCACTTTCTTCGGTTCTCTGACAGCCTTTGTGAAACTAACTCGTTTCTGTTTGCCCATAATGCAGCTCTCACAAAGACCCATATCAACAGATTTTAAGCCTTCTAAAGCTCCTTTCGCAGTCAGCATCTTCATTCCTTTAACGCTCATATGTCCAAGTCTATTGTGCCATAGACTTGAATTGGAAGCACGCTCAGCAGCAGCAGTCATGTTTATACACTCTGCAGTAGTGTATAAGGTTCCGGATTTTGTGCCACGCGCAACAACCATGGCGCCCTTCACAATCTTCCAGGAACTCTTTCCAAACTCTGCTGCATAGCCTGTGCTATCCAACTGACCAATAGAGATCAGGTTCTTCTTGAGACCAGGAATGTATCTGACATCTTGTAATGTCCATTGATTTCCTGCTGGAGTTTGTATGGAGACATCTCCCTTTCCTTCAATCTCCAAGGTTTTATTGTCGGCAAGATACACCTTCCCGAAATTTCCTGATTTGAAATTTCGAAACAATTCCTTACTTGGAGACGAATGGAACGATGCACCTGAATCCAAAATCCAGGATTCAGCTGGGCTATCCACACTAAGGATTAAAACGTCCTCAGCATCTTCTGTTGTGTATATAGAATCATCATCATCTTCAGATTTATGATTCTGCTTCTTCTTTAGCTTTGTACAATCTGTCCGAAAGTGTCCTTTTCCCCCACAGCTCCAACACGTTACGTTGGGTTTGTTTGGAGATTTTCCCCGGTTCTTTGATTTTGAACGCCCATGTTTGTTTGAGCTCTTTGATTTGCTTCTTCCCCTTCGATCAACACTGAGAGCATTGCCTGATGAATCTCCAGTTTTCCGTTTGCGAATACTTTCGCTGAGAACTACATCTCGAATTTCATCAAACTTCAGTTTATCAGATCCTCGGGAACTGCTGATTGCGGCAACAACAGTATCCCATGACTCGGGTAAGGATGACATCAAAATCAACGCTTTAATTTCATCTTCGAAATTAATTTCCACCGAACCCAGTTGACTTATGATCATATTGAATTCATTTATATGATCCGCAACACGTCCACCTTCAGACATCTGTAGATTGAATAATCTACGCATCAAATACACCTTGTTCATAGCCGACATTTTTTCATACATATTTGACAGCGCCTTCATCAGATCTGACGTTGTCTTCTCCTTGATGATGTTAAACGCCACGTTTCTGGATAGCGTCAACCGGATCATCCCTAAGGCTTGTCGATCATTGAGCTTCCACTGTTCCGTGGTCATGGTATCCGGCTTCACCCCCAACAGAGGTTCGTGAAGATCTTTCTGGTACAGATAATCTTCAATCTGCATCTTCCAGAAACCGAAATCGGATCCATCGAACTTCTAAATTCCAATCTTTGAACTTTCCATCTTCACAGATCGTGGTAAATTTTGCCTTGCTCTGATACCAGTAGTTAGGATCGATACCAGTTGTTAGGATCGCACAACAACGCACACGCTCGATCTAGATGAACACAAAGAGAAGGATAGAGAGAAGTTGCAAGGAGAACTCTGGCTAAAAGGATTTTGTATTGATGACTTCAGGGATGTACAACAAGAGAGAGTACAGAGAATAGAAAGTACATTTCAAAGCTTTACTAGACGGGATATATATATGGTTCAGTCTACTAAATATAGCTTTACCAGATTTAACCATCTACTATATATAGCTATGTACCATATATAGCTTTACCGGATATAGCTTCACCATATATGGCTTTACCAAATATAGCTTTACCGGATATAGCCATTGACCAAGCTATAAATACAGGGAGCAGACTACATAACTCAACAGTTAGTGGGGGCGTCCTATGCAATGAGTATTGCATAAGATCGGACCATGAAGAAAACCACTCTCACTTTATAATGTCGTTTACTGTTGAGACTGATTTTCTTTTCATTCGATAACCTAGATAACTCGGTTTTAATCCTGAGCTAACCATGAACTCCTGTTTATTCGGAATTATCCTTAGATTTGCATGGGTGAGAGTGGCTCTAGTTCGCCGACTCAATAGGCCTCCCATTTCAGGGGTAAGACTGGGTGAATGGCTGGGAACGTGGGGTGCAAGACGGAATTCACTTCTACCCACTTTTAGGGATAGAAGAAAGGTAGTTCCCTTAAGCACTGACTCCAGGTCTTGAACAAGGGGCCCCACCCTCTCATTGGCCTGAGAGGGATTCGGTTTACTGGTTCGACCACAAACCAATTGTTCATTAGAGGATCAGTGAGACATAAGGAACAAGAACTAACTTTAGGGGTAAAACGGTAAATTGACCCAGCTCTAGTTACGAACAACCTGTGAATGATCGACTTACTAATCATGGTTATATCAAATGGATAGAAATATATCTATAGTGAGGGGAGTGCAACTACTAGGCTATAGTGGAGTGCCCTAGTAGTTAACGAATGTTGGTTAACAAGGTTAATGAGTTTAGCCAGTTAATCTTTGATCGTTGGAGCCCATGATCTATAGGTCCATTAGGTTCCTCTGCTAGCTCATATCGGACTAAACCATAGAACAGTGTGACGAGTGAGTTCGAAGTGTTCGAATTCAAATTAGGGAATATGCGCTACATATATACGATATATTTAACCGCATTTTTTATGTGTCGGAATTGATTGAGATTGGCATTTGACTTAATATTAAATATTAATTAAATATTTTAATTAATAATTTAATGTTACTTTAATTTGAAATTAAATATTCAAATTAATTGTTGAATCAAAATGAAGAAAGTCAAAATGTTGACTTCATTTCATGGAAAAATCCATGTTAGTGGAATTTTGAGGTGTCAAAATTTGGTTTAACGAAACTTGCATGTTTGCCAAATAAACACCACAAGTTTGAGTGGAATTTTGAGTGTCAAAATTTGGTTAACTCAAAACATGCATGCTTGCCACATAATCCCAAACATTTGAGTGGAATTTTAAGTGTCAAAATTTGGTGATCTCAAATTTACATGAACATGCATACATGACTCTTTAAATAGAGTGATCATGGTACATGGAAGGTCTTCTTCTTCTAGGTGAAAAACCTTGAGAAAAACCTCTCACAAACACTCTCTTCATATATACAAAATCCCTCCCAAGTTTAGTCACTCACCGGATTCCACAATCCCGTTCTAAGGCCGGAGGATAGTGGAGAAGACACTAGTGGTGGTTCGAAACCGGTTCGTGAGGAAAAAGAAGTTTGAACTACAAAAGGTTAGTATTCAAACTCATTAAGTTTTAATACTTATGAACATGCTAGTTATTTACTATAATTGATGTTCTAAAAGTGCCTAAGATCCAAATTGCTTCCGCATGTGTTATATTAACACCATCATAAAACTCCTTTCGCAGCCAGCCTCTTCATTCCTTTCGCGCTCATAGGTTCAAGTCTATTGTGCCGTAGACTTGAATTTAAAGCACTCTCAGCAGCTATGTTCATACACCCTGCAGTGGTGTATAGGGTTCCAGATTTTGAGCCACATGCTACCACCGTAGCACCCTTCATAATCTTCCACGAACCCTTCCCTAACTTTGTTGCATAACCTGTGCTGTCCAACTAACCAATAGAGATCAGGTTTCTTTTGAGACCAGGAATATATCTGACATCATTTAATGTCCAATGATTTCCTGCTGGAGTTTTTATGTAGACATCTCCTTTTCCTTTAATCTCCAAATCTTTGTTGTCGGCAAGATACACCTTCTCGAAATTTCCAGACTTGAAATTCCAGAACAACTCTTTATTTGGAGATGAATGAAAAGATGCACCTGAATCCAAAATCCAGGATTCAATCGAACTGTCCGCGCTGAGAATTAGAGCATCCCCAATGTCTTCTGTTGAATTTATAGAATCATCATCATCTCCAGATTTGTGATTCTGCTTCCTCTTTGGTCTTGTACAACCTGTCCGAAAGTGGCCTTTTTCTCCACAATTCCAACACGTTACGTTTGGTCTATTTGCATATTTTTCTCGGTTCTTTGATTTTGATCGCCCTTTGTTTGGGCCCTTTGGTTTACTTCTTCCCCTTCGATCAACACTGAGAGCATTGCCTGATGAATCTCCAGTTTCTCGTTTGCGAATACTTTCGCTGAGAACTACATCTCGAATTTCACCAAACTTCAGTTTATCAGATCCTCGGGAACTGCTGATTGCGGCAACAACAGTATCCCATGACTCGGGTAAGGATGACATCAAAATCAATGCTTTAATTTCATCTTCGAAATTAATTTCCACCGAACTCAGTTGACTTACGATCATATTGAATTCATTTATATAATCAGCAACACGTTCACCTTCAGACATCTGTAGATTGAACAATCTACGCATCAAATACACCTTGTTCATAGCCGACGGTTTTTCGTACATATTCGACAGTGCCTTCATCAGATCTGACGTTGTCTTCTCCTTGATAATGTTGAAAGCCACGTTTCTAGATAGCGTCAACCGGATCATCCCTAAGGCTTGTCGATCCTTGAGCATCCACTGTTCCCTGGTCATGATATCCGGCTTCACCCCCAACAGAGGTTCGTGAAGATCTTTCTGGTACAGATAATCTTCAATCTGCATTTTTCAGAAACCGAAATCGGATCCATCGAACTTCTAAATTCCAATCTTTGAACTTTCCATCTTCAAAGATCGTGGTGAATTTTGCCTAGCTCTGATACCAATTGTTAGGATCGCACAACAACGCACACGCTCGATCTAGATGAACACAAAGAATGGGAGAGAGAAAATTGCAAGGAGAACTCTGGCTAAAAGGATTTTTTTTATTGATGACTTCAGGTATGTACAACAAGAGAGTAGAGAGAATAGAAATTACATCTCAAAGCTCTACCGGACGTGATATATATATATATAGTTCAATTTACTATATATATCTTTACCAGATTTAACCATCTACTATCTATAGCTATTTACTATATATAGCTTTACCCGATTTAACCATCTAATATATCAGGCTCCATAACCTAACAATGTATATTTGAATATTTAGATTTTAACATGTTTATAAGGTAGGTTTGTTATCATCCGAACATCAATTAACCTTTTGAGTAAATCCTTGATGTACTTTTCTTGATTTAAGAAGATACCATCTTTCAGTTGTTTGATTTGAAGTCCAAGAAAGAAACTGAGCTCTCCCATCGTACTCATCTCAAACTCATTACACATACATTTGGAAAATTCTTCACATAAAGAAGGGTTAGTAGAAACAAATATAATATCATCCACATATATTTGCACTAATAACATATCATTTTCTTTAATTTTAATAAAGAGAGTAATGTCGAGCTTACCCATTTTGAAATCATTCTCAATAAGAAAATTACTAAGTCTATCGTATCAAGCTCTTGGAGCTTGTTTTAAGCCCTAAAGAGCCTTTTTCAACTTCTAGACATGATGTGGAAAGTCAAAATTTTCAAATCCAGGAGGTTGTTTTACATAAACTTCCTCCATAATATAACCATTTAAGAATGCACTTTTCACATTCATTTGATATAATATAAAATTTTTGTAAGAAGCAAATTCATGTAAGATTATAATACCTTATAATCTAGCAACGGGTGCAAAAGTTTCTTCATAGTCTATACCTTCCTCCTGACAATAACCTTGAGCTACAAGTCTAGCTTTAGGCATTGCTTGCCTTCGACAACCAAACATCTCTTTTGTGGAATTCAATTTTGTTTGACCACACACGTCGCCTGCGCATGCATGTTCAATCGTGCGCAACACAACAACGTTGCTTCTCATTGTCATATCAGTTCCCAACAACACGATCCATGCATCATGATATGATGCATGACCATCTTAGTTTGCTCAAACCATATGTTGGGAACTCACCCATGTGTCGATCATCTCATTAGGACATTTCAAACATTCATCCATCTGGATTCTCTTGAGCATCAGACTCTCCCGTGTACATGCTAAACCATTTACGACATACTTTCTTGATAGCGGGTACATGATCCAACCTTCGACACGTGGGTTGGGGAGCAATATTGGCACACCTATGCCATCTCTTACTTTCTTGTTTCTTTCATCAACCATAGAAAATGTTATCTATTTTAAGATTAATATCAATCATTTGCTCAGGCATAAATCCTGGCTTGGAAAAATATGAAAATAAGGGCCACATTTTATAGGACAGGGGTAATGTGCCATTGCAACCATATCAGAATCCTCACGCAAATCTTGTTAAACATGTCATAATCTAATAATCATGCCAAAAACTTGATGATGGAATATAAAATTTTCAAATGACTCACAGTGTCGAAGGAATCATCATTTTCAAATGACAATTGTGGTCGGTGGCGTTTGTTGTTACAAACCTTGAGGATGTGAATCTAAGAACGATCATTAAGATCATATATTGTGTGTTCTTCTTCAATGATGGAAGGAGAAGACGCTAAACCGATTGAGGCGGACTCTTGAAGAATCTTTTAAAAATCACCTACCAAAGATGTCTGGGCTAAAACTGCTAGTAAATGACCATTTGTCGAAAGACATATCAAAACTATTTACTTTTCGTTAAAGAATCGTCATATCCTTTCTGCCCTCATGTTTGATGTTCACATAGAGAACCTTAACATCTCATGAGAAGCATTCAAATGTCTCCCCCACAACTCTTAGATCTTCTCCAAAAAGATTTACTATGCTCATAGAGGTAAATCTGGAGAAATCGTCAACCTGTTTCCAAAACCCTTTCATGGGATCAGATTACTAAGAATTCTACCTGGATCCTTAAATATGTGAGCCTTCCAATCAAGAAAGACCCACAGTTTGCTCAAGTCATCGAACATGATGATGGAAAGCGTAAAAGTAAAATTCAATGAAAATTAAATTTTCTTTCCAAAGGTAAAGATTCTTAAGCTCGAGATCTAGTACCTCATGAATCTCGAGATCTCCATAAAAAATCAACATGTCAAAGTCTATGCAAATAGAGCCGGTTGATTACAACAAAGAAGTAGTTTTAGTCGATTATGAGGGCAATCCCAAATCTCCGACTCAAACCGAATTGGATACTACATCTATCTTCAACCAGATCGATATTATCACAAATGAATTGTCCACTGATAAAGAATTCCTTAAAAATGCATTACAACCTCGAAGGATATCCTAAATATCCAACATCAAAATAACTTCTCAAACAAGATTCTCTCAACCATTGCAAGACAAGTTAAGAAGATTGAAGAAAAAATCAAGGAAAAACGACAACAAAAGAAATAAAATAAAACTATTGCAAATATTAATGGCGTGAGATTCGCAAAAGTTGAGGAAAGTTCTTTTATTCATACCAGCTATTTTAGACAAAGTAATTAGTCTCGGCTCAATAGAAGAGGCACTTGCTCTGATTGAAGAAAAGCTAAACAATCTTTCAATTTTGATAGAACCTTAAGTAATTAAACTTTTAGTGTCATAATGAACCATATGAGAATGACCTCAAAAATTTTAAAAATGATTTCTCCAAAGAAGAAAAGATGCCCAAAAAAAACTAGACCTCATCAACAAAATTGTTAAATTAGAGAACAAAGTCCAAAAAAATATGAAGAAAAATTGGTATCCTAAGCCCTCTTTCCCCGATGTTCCGTTCCAAGAAAAAACTCAAATGACTCAATCCACCTATGAAGGAACATTCATACATAAGTGGAATATAGATGGTCTATCCGGTCATCTAGTCGTAAATGTAATCAACAAAATGTTGATGGGAGCTAGCGCCTATAGTCTTCGAGGTAAGTTTGACCACGCTATTGCTCAAATTGTAACTTTTGGTTTCCCAGGAGTACTCAAGGATGGGTTGGAGAAGCATATCTCCGACGAAGAAAAGCAAAGGATACTCAACCATACTACTATAGAAAAAGAAGTACAAATATAAAAAGTGAAATTGGAATATCTCAAGTTATGGAGAATGATATAAGTGTTGAATAGCCAATAATACCCTTTTATATATTGTCTTAAAGTTTTTCGTAGGCAAACTAGAAATCCATACTGAACGTTTGAGAAAATTCTTATGATTATAAGATGCGAAAAGTTAGCTACTTCTGATGGTACAAAGATATAATTGTAACTAAGGTTATGACAAGATATGATAGTACCCTTTAATTATGGATTGTGCGCTTTATTGAAGGACTTTCAAAGTATATTTCTCGAAGGATAACTACCGCTCTCAATGAAGAGTGTAAGCATAAGATTCCTTGGAATGAATTCACTTATGGTGATTTAGGTTATGTAATAGCCAAGTCGACAGCCAGCAAATATTGTCTACTTTGGCCCGTTACGTATCGTCGTGAGTCTCACGGTTTTAAAAGTATCTGTTAGGGATCAAAATGATATTAATTAACAAATTAGAGTGGCGCAGCGGAAGCATGGTGAGCCCATAACCCATAGGTCCCAAGACCGAAACCTGCCTCTGATACCAACAATAAATAACATTCCCATCAACTACAAGGTCGCTAACAAATATTGTCGTCTTCGATCCATGTATCGTGATGCAATCTCATGTCTTGAGATACTCGATCATCTTGGTTTTTCTAGACAGATTCGTTGGGACAGTTTGGCCGAGTGGTCTAAGGCGCCAGATTTAGGCTCTTGTCTGAAAGGGCGTGGGTTCAAATTCCACAGCTGTCATAATCATACCTTTTCAATCTCATCGTCCGACCCATGCATCGTATTGCAATCTCATGTTTAGAGTTAGCTTGACTATCTTGGTTTGTCAAGGCACATCTGTCGTGTAGTTTAGTCGAGTGGTTTAAGATGCTAGATTTGGGCTCTAGTCGTCTATTATGAAGAGATTCTAACCCAACTCCGACCAGTGTCTCGTGATCTTGTCACGCTCACGACAAATCTAAAGGAGTACTCAATCTCTATTCACATTTTTCACTCGACTTTATGGCTTTGTTATACCTTAGGCAGAGTTTTCTTCCGCATTGAAACATCCATAATGTGGAATTAAAACTTGTTTGACCACACACGCCGTCTATGCGTGCATGTTCAATCATGTGCGACACAACATTGTTGCATCTCATCGTCATCTCGGTTCCCAACAGCAAAACCCATTGATCGTATTGTAATCTCATGTCTCGAGATAGATCGATCATCTTGATTTGTCCAAACACATTCGTTGGGATAGTTTGGCCGAGTTGTCTAAGGTGCTAGACTTCGCCTCATGTTCAAAAGGGCATGGATTCAAATCCCACAGTTGTCATTTATTTTAATTTTTTGTAAAGCCTCGTGCCCGCTGCTAACACATAATGTTTGTTTTGACTTTTTATTTATCGTTGTTAACATCGTGGTTTTAAAACGCGTCTAATATGGAGAGAGTCTAGCCCAACTCCGACCAGTGCATCGTGTCAAAGTCATACTTTTTCAAATGTGCGGCTTTGTCATCTAGCTTTGTGGCTTTGTGGCTTTGTTGGACCTTAGGCAGGGTTTGCCTACGGGTTTCAAACATGAATAATGTGGAATTAAAACTTATTTGACCGCACACGCCGCCTATGCGTGCATGTTCAATCATTTGTAACACAACAACATTGCATCTCATGGTCATCTCGGTTCCCAACAACATGACCCATGCATCGTGATGCAATCTCATGTCTTGAGATAGCTCGACTATCTTAGTAGTCCAAACAGAATTGTTGGGATAGTTTGGCTTAATGGTCCAAGGTGCTACTTTTAGTCTCTGGTTTAAAAAGGGATTGGTTTCTAATCCCATAACTGTCATTTATTTTTATTTTTTTAAAACCTTTAGGAGTACTCAATCCCCATTCACATTTTTCACCCGACTTTGTGGCTTTGTTGGACCTTAGGCAGGATTTTCTTTCGGAATTCAAACATCACTTATGTGGAATTCAAACTTGTTTGACCACATATGCCGCCTATGCATGCATGTTTAATCATGTGCGACACAACACGTTGCATCTCATTGTAGATGAGAGCCCCCCAATCAGGTAAGACTCACAGTCTGCTCAAATCATCGAACATCATAACGGAAAGCATAGATGAAAGCTATCTCGCGACGAAGAAAAGCAAAGGACACCCAATCATACTACTATAAAAAGAAATAATAATAAAAAAAAAAATTAGTACAAATATCAAAAGTAAAGTTAGAATGTCTCAAGTCATGGAGATAGATATAAGGGTTGAAGGGCCGTTAATACCGTTTTATATACTGTCTCAAAGTTTGCCATAAGTGAACTAAACATCTATGATGAAAGCTAGAGATCAAAATGATTAATATCAGCAGAAGCGTGGTGGGCCCATAACTCACAGGTCCCATGATTGAAACCTAGCTTTGATATCATCATACTACATGTGAAATAACATAGTCAGCAAAAATAAGGGACACTACTTATCCTACAATACATAAAAGTGGCAGCGAACCACACATCACTCACCTATCTTTTTTGGTATGATTGTCCTTCTTTCAGTGTCCATCCACGAAGCGTCTCCGTCATCAAACCGAAGTTAAATCATGCTTCATGATAACGAATTACTTTGTTGATTGAATATCTTAGAGAAAAAAAATACTTGTTTGAGATTTGAATCACTCCGCAGGCAAGATCGATCATATCAAGCTTAGATGATACTAAACATACAACCTAAACTACATAGCATTACAAAAAAAAAACTTATTACTTAGTTAAAAAAAAAGGCATAAATGATCTTTTTACTACCTTTTTCAAGTCTACAAGACAACATAAGTGGTTATATATAGCCTCAACATGAAACCCTTAACCTTCCACTAGTAATTTTAAGAGTTGTATCATTCATACTTTTAGGACTATAATTAGCCACCATGAAAATGAGAAATTTTAAGAGTTGTGTCATTCATACTTTTAGGACTATAATTAACCACTATGAAAATGTAACCATCTTATTTTTTTTTACTAAAATAGAGTCGTACCATATGCATGATGTGATCTTTTTATGTGGAAATATTCATTTTAAATGTTTCATCAGTCCCATGGACTTACATAATAAAAATAAAATTCGTAAATAAATAGAAAACATATAAGAAATGATAATAAACATATATATCCAAAAACTAGAAAAAAAATGATGATGGAGTTGACACACGAGTCGTGTGAGTTGCGACTGACGTGGGAAGCGTGTGCGCTGCACATGAGAAGATCATGACTAGTTTGTCAGGTCACGCATGCATTTCTCGAAGAGTGTCCTTTTCAGGTCGTGGGCTGCTGGGAGTGATTTAGTGCTTGTTGGGCCACCCGTGTTGAACCTGGATCCAAAAGTCTATCGGTTTTGTCTCTCTGGCCTGTTTTCTACTTCTACTAGATCTTTGGCGCTCACTGAAAATGCATTAAGGAAATAAAAAGTCATAAAATTCATTTATGTCTATCGCGAGATTTCTGATGCGAGGGTGGTTGCTCCCACGAGATCGCTAACTCTTTTCTTTTTTTCCTTGTTGTTACCGTAAATGTAACCTAAATGTGAATAAAATTCATAAAATACATTAGTGAGATCCACAAAAAAAAAAATTTGTAACTAGGATAAATAACTCATCTTCCTTAAGCTTATATTTCCTTAAAAGCATTGCATGATTGAGATGTCTTGATTTGTATCATTCTCCACTTCTTCAAGAGAATTCATCGTCGAATCTATTTGTAAAACTTTGCTGCAAAAGTAGGTTAAGAAAATACAAAAGACCTCACAACACTTTATCACGTGAACACTCAACACTTTATTCACGTGTACACTCAAGGAATTGTTGGCCATTGTTTGCACTCATTTACACAAATGAAGCTCTTTGTAAGGACATGGCTGATGTGATGGCTCAAAAAGACGGGTAAATTTTTTTGCGAAATAAAATCATTAAAATTTAAAACATAATTTACATTATACCAAAATAGTGTGCGCACATTAGTAATTTAAAATACAACATAATAGTTAAAAGACAGAATAAGGAACAGACGCAAAACATTTTAAAATAAAAGGGTTGAGACGACAGGTGAGGTTAGTCTATGGTACCTGCTCCAGATTCCGCTCCCGACCTCGACCAGCTCCTTATTACCTGGAAAAAAAATTGGAGAATAAGGAATGAGTACAAGACTCAGTAAGTAGCCTACTTGTAGGCTCTTAATCGTGTCCTTGATATGCTAGGGTACCACATTCTTTGTTCTTGCTTGTTCTTGATCTTGTTCTTGTTTTAAGTACTTAAGCCCCCTTTAATTCTTGTTCTTGACTTAGGGTTCTTATCTTGATCTTTCTTGAGGACCTTGGTTCTTAAACCCTAAAACCTTGGTTTTCCTTTAAGGGTCTTAGCACTATGGTTTTTGGTTCTTGGTCATTTGTTCCTGGTTCTTGTCCTTAGAACTAGGATCTTGATCCATGTTCTAGTCCTTGATCTTTCTCTTGTTTTTGGTATTCTTGGTTCTTGTTCTATTATTGATTCGTTCTCCAAGACACTTCCCCTAGGATTTACGGCACTAGACATGTACCTGAGAATCTTGCGTCCAAGGCTTCATGCGTTCTAAGCGACACAGCTTTAACTTACGTCCAAGGCTTCATGCGTTCCAAGCGACGTAGTCTTACCGCATCTTAGGGCTTCCCATTCGATATGGTCTGCTTAACCTATGCCCAAGGTTTCATGCATTCTAAGCGGCATAGTCTAAAAACTTACATCCAAGGCTTCTTACGTTCCAAGCGATGTAGTCTTAAAACTGCATCAAGGGCTTGCCCTATAATACAGTTTGCTTAACCTATGCCCAAGGCTTCATGCGTTCCAAGCGACATAGTCTGAAAACCTACATCAAGGGCTTGCCCTATAATACAGTCTGCTTAACCTATGCCCAAGGCTTCATGCGTTCCAAGCGACATAGTCTGAAATCCTACATCCAAGGCTTCTTACGTTCCAAGCGATGTAGTCTTAATACTGCATCAAGGGCTTGCCCTATAATACAGTCTGCTTACCTACCCTAAAGGCTTCATGCGTTCCAAGTAGCGTAGTCTAAGTCATGAACATGTTGTACCGTGGGAGGTCTTAGGAGGTTCTTGATTCGTGGCTAAGGTAACTTACTCTCTTCTTGTTCCTCCGTGACCTTAGACTACTCCCCTTGATAGACCATAAAGGTCACTTGCTCGGTGCATACTTGAACATGGCATCCTGCAAGTCTGCAGGGCATCTCTAATAGGTGAGGGAAACTTGAGGCATGACATCCTGCAAAGGAAACATGGTGCAAGACATTCCACCTAGAAGAGGAATTATTGGGCACCGCTTGGTGGGAGGTCATGGGTCACTTTGGACATGATTAGAGTATTACCTAGCATTCTTGAGTTTCTGTTTCTGAGTTTGGGGACCTTGATCCCTCTTCCTTGAGTGGTACCTAGCATTCTTCTTACTTTGGTAGTTGTAAAGCTTGTGTGTTGTTTGTTCTTGGTTCTTAATCTTCTAAGTTTCTAAGGTCCTTAATTCCTTGAGACATAAGTTGTAACTTGTATTTGTAACCATATGAACCGAGGAAAGGTTGAGTTTTGGGTTAACATGGCAAGTTCAACTGAACCGTCCACGTCATCGTCTTCTTCCTCTAGACGGGGAGAAGGCGCGTGCGACCGTTCGTGCCGCCGTCGTAAACTCGCCCTCCCCAACTCCTATCACACTGTTTGTCCCCTCCATTCCTTCATAAAACTTAAAGAAGGTGTTACAAGGAAGAGCTAGGGATTCATTTTATACCTACTCATCAGATTGTAGCCTAAGATATTTGCTTCCAAATTTCGTCCAAAATATGATTTCTCGCTGGAGTAAAAACAGAGGATTTCTTATTGGGTAGCCGATTCTTGGGGTTTTTTATGCTCGATTTCTTCACGAAACCTCTTCCTTATTGTTCCCTTAACCTAAAGGAATTAGTTTGGAGGAATGACTTTGAGTGTAGGACCTTAATTTTGAGAAATCACTCTCGGTCTGCAAGTTACCCGACGCCTCCGATTTACAATCTCTTGGGTATCTTGTTCTTTGACATTTCAGCTCTTTATTCCTTCATCAAAGATACTCATCTTCTTTTTTCTGAAGCTAAAGGAATCCTTAATTTGAAGAAAAAGTGGCCGTAGATAGGAATTCGACACTTACCTCCAATTTGAGCCCGAAACGGATTTTCTTCAATTGGGAACGTTCCTGAGGTTATTTCTCTTCGCGGTCTTCTATGAAAACATTCCTTGGAGGTGCAGAAACCTATTGGGGTCGTCCTTGCTCGAAGAATACTTGTATATCCTTGGATTGGAATTTTGAGTTTTCCTTGAAGCTTTTTAATGGCAGATTGGATTGGGCGAATGGTTTCTAGGCACTTTCAGGACTCTATTCCTTCGTAGAACTTGTGGGTAATGTTGTTTAGAAGCTATAGGAACAAGTTTGAAAAGAAATGGTGGAGAATTGCTCTCGAATTTGGAAGAAGCCTGAGAGTAGGAGACCATAAATCTAAACAATTATTGCCAACAGCTAGGTGCTCGACCTTGCTCGATTCTTGTTCCAAATGATTGCCCCAACTACAGAATTTATAGGGGAAACTTAAACCAACATTGGGAGCTCCAGAATCATCGTGAATTGTCGGTTAGATTTTCTAGAAAATCCGTTGGAAATATCTATTTCGATCAGAGCCTCACCGACGTTGGTTTTGAAAACTAGCCGTTGGATGTGACGATCCGTGAGTTTTCTAGAATATATACAAGTTTGGAGGCGATCCAACGGCTGAGACTCGACATTCGAAGGATTTTGTGCAGAAGGCACTATGAAGGTTTAGGATTTTAGAAACAAGGAGTAAGTAATGTGATCTTGTCAGAGTGGAATGTCGAGGCCATCAGATGTTGAATCTGAATTTCGAATCTTGATCTAAATCTTCGGCGCGCGAGGCATTATAAATTATATATATATATATATATATATATATATATATATATATATATATATATATATATATATATATATATAAGAGTTTCAATCTGTAGGAACTTTAAAATTAAGTGTGTTTTTAAGGAAGCAATTGTTTTTGGGTATCCTCCTAGAAAATTTCCTAAGAAGCATATGATTGAGATCAAATCATGTCGAAATGACCCATGTGAGTCTTTGGTGATATTCTTCACCTCTTAGAAACTAGGTATCAGTAACTTGACCATGTCGCTAGGGTTGCATAGGAATGTCGGTGCCATCAAGTACCGACTTCAGATTATGAATCCTTATATGAATCCTATGCATGTGGTGTTATAAACGGTATTAGGCGACACCTCTCCTAGTAGATACAAACAACGTGTAAATTTCATTTCAATGGCTCAATCACATGACCTAAAAAATTAAGCGTAATGTTCATTATGTTGGATGACTTCTCAGTATGTTAGTGAGAACAAAACATGTTGGTATGTCGGGACTGTCTTCCCTCTTAGAACCGATGACTAGGTAACGTGAGCATGTTGCAGGAGAATGTTGGAGCCTTTAAATGCTAAGAATCCTAGACATCGAGCTGAAATTTAGTACTCTTTGATTATACGTGACTAGATGGCTCAAATTTGATTGAAAATTATTTACGTATGCAGGTACAACCAAACCATTAGGCACAAAAGGCAACTATCTTAAAGGTATTTCATGCACGACTGCAGATGATTGTAGGGATAATGTGTTTTGTGATTGTAAATTAAACATCTGCTTTTGTCATGGCAAGAAGCATCCCGTCAACTTCAACTCCAACTCTCACAGGATGAGTAAGAACATTCATTTAGAAGACAACGAGGAGATCAAAGAAGTGCCTCAAAACAACTAATCAATATAATGAAGATGATCATAAAAAACTTGATCGATGTGACCCTGTATTTAGATTCTCATAATAAATAAACGATATTTTTGTTTAGTTCGTATGCCTCTCAAGGTTTCGGGTCATAGTATATCATACGAATACAAGATACACTGACATGCTCCTTCCACATGAAGCTATTTAATGCAACAAATTATTCATGTAACAACATATCATAAATAATCATATACATGACAAAGACATCATGAGTCAAAAATCGAGACTCGACTCTATCTCGAACTCTATAGCTCCATAGTTCATACACACTCTCGTCTACAGTGTGCAGTTAGTTTCTATTTAAAAAGAAAGAGTAGCTTGATATAGTAGTAACCTTTAAAAAATGCTCAATTTAGAAGGACAAGAAAGAGAGAAAGAGAGAGAAAGAGAGTTATCTAAAAATTATTGTCATAATTATTTATATTATGATTACGATTATAATTATGACTATCTCTCAAGCTTTGGTTTAGGTTCCTCAATAGAAAAAAATAAAATAGAGCATCTAGAACCCAAGCGGGAGCATGTATGTGGGCAGTGTGTAGAAAAGTACAATGCATCCAAATCCACCAAAAAAATGAAATTAGAGCCAAAGCCAAGACATAATGTTTTATGCCACTAGACACGAACTCATATTTGCATGTGTGCATTTCTCGACCCTAATCGAGACTTCATGCATTATGCTCATGCATTGGGGGATACCCCTATTCCATCACGAGGGTACGGACAGATACACCACTAGACAGATGAAGTATTATTATGTTTTAGATAATGCTGCCATTGCGGTTATTAATTCTAATGGGTGTCCAGCATAAGGAGCTACCAGAGTAGGCTTGTCCGACAAGAAAAGGGGTCCAGCGGTGTACGAACTATCTAATGAGCTTGTACTTGCACGTATGGGTTGTGTGTAGAGTATATGACACACATCTAAGCTGCCCATTAATATAGTATCGTGGGGAAAAAGACTGATATGATAGGTCCCGTCGTTGCATTCGCATGTTTATTGCATTTAATCCCAATAGTGGGGTCACTTCCTGAGTATTTCTCAAAATACTCAAGCCACGTGTTACCTCTATTTCAAGTTAAGGCAAGGCATTTCTGTACGGCTGACGACGACATTGTAATTCGAGACCATGGCACATGCATAGGGTAGTTGTATTATTTTCTTAGACTTAGGCTAGAATAGGATGCTTTTAATTTAAACGTTTATTTATTTTATTTATTCTTTTGTTGTGTCGTTTTTAAAAGTGTTTTCAAAACACATAAGAACATGGCTGTATCTTAAAATGAAGATGTCGTCTTATGAAAGTTTAAATAAAATATTTCCGCATTCAATGTTAATGATATTTATACAGTGACGACCTTAAATAAATTCATTGGTTGATTTGTACATTAGTTTTTTTTTTTTTTTTTTTTTTTTTAATCTTCCCATTTTAGTTATCATACCATATTTTGGTTTCATATTACCTAATTTGGAAAGGGGTAAATATTCTCAATTCTATAAGAGTTTGGGTAGAATTATCAGCCCCCAAAAAGCTCTAAAATCCCTTAGTCATGGACAAGAACATTTCTATAAGTTCGCTTTCCTAGGTTCAATCATCTTGTTCTTCACCGTCTTCGATACAGGTATCTTGTAGTTATTAAAAAATTTACAAGTGTTTAAGGGTTGAGTCGGGTCAGGTCAGATTATGAGATTTTCTAGACCGAACCCAATTATTTGCATTATAAATTTTTCAGCATAAATAACCCTTGTTATATAATGAATCCAACTCAACACAACTGGACCATAAATTTTTTTGGGATAGATAGTTGGTTCAGTTAGTTGAGTTATTTATTCAATTTTTTTTTATTTTGATAAAAATAAAAATTAGTTTGTAAAATATATGTTTATTTATTTTCATACATTTGGTTACCATTTGCAATTCAATTTTGTGAGCAAACATGTATATCTTAAAATTAAACGTAAGTTTGATTGTACAAAGATTCAAACTAATAAGTTTTAGGGTTACCAAAGAACGAACCAATAGAACTCAATTCAACATAT
Source organism: Cucurbita pepo subsp. pepo (assembly GCF_057944985.1). Classification (NCBI taxonomy): domain Eukaryota; kingdom Viridiplantae; phylum Streptophyta; class Magnoliopsida; order Cucurbitales; family Cucurbitaceae; genus Cucurbita; species Cucurbita pepo. Next base: position 73,849 of record NW_028257918.1, on the reverse strand, counting down.
GTTTTGAAAAATTACTTTTATCAGATCTGGTAGAAAATAAATAATTATGAAATAAAATAAATACGTATATATAAACACTTTTACCGGATCTAGTAGAAAATAAATAATCATGAAAAAAATAAATACGTATATATAATTTTATTATACACAAAAATGTATATTTTAAAATTAACAATCAATTTAGATGGTTTTGGTTCAATCTAGTTTTCGGGAACCCATAAACAACCTCACTCATAAAAGTTTTCAGTTATTTGAATCTAGTTCATAACTAAACTCGAACCAGATTGGTTCAGTCAATCCATCTAGTTTCGGGAGAACCCTTAAACCAACTCAATCATAAAAGTTTTCAGTTATTTGAATTCAGTCCAAATAAGTTCATAACCTAACTCGAACCGCACAGGTTGGGTTGGGTTGATCGAATTTTTTGAGTCATTAGATTGATTTTGATATTAATTTGAGTATTACTTTGTTTGATGAATAGTGACAAGCAAACCATTGGGAATACAAGGAAGTCATATTCATATTACGTGCAACACTGTCCAAGATTGCTTTAATTCTAAGGTTTGTGAGTGCAAATTTGGGCTGTGTTTTTGCGTACCTAAGAGCCCGTCGCCGCACTTCAGCTTCCACCATGACAACATCAGTGATACCACTCAAAACTAAGAAGTGGCTCTCAACACAAATGAATAAGACTGTGATAAAACCATGTATTTCAATATTATATATTAGATTAAATTGAAAAATTACTTTTCATTTATGATTTATGAGTTCGAGTATGATTATTGTGGATGAGCGATTGAGGTAGATGAGAGATGACTGCGTGAATTCTGTCGTTTTATAGAACGTTTTATAGGGCCGTTATGTATCGTGGTCAGCCTCAAGGTTTTATGATGCATCTACTATGGAGAGGGTCTAGCCTTACTCCGACTAGTCTTTGCGTCGTCTGGTGACTGGCTTTCGTACCATTTGTAATGGCCCAAAGCAGACAAAGTTGGGCTTGGCTGTTACAAATGGTATCAGAGCCAAACACCGGGCGGTGTGTTAGCGAGGACGTTAGGCCCTCAAAGGGGTGGATTGTGAGATCCCACATTGGTTGGAGAGGGGAACGAAACATTCCTTACAAGGGTGTGGAAACCTCTTCCTAATAGACACATTTTAAAACCATGAGGCTGACGACGATACATATCAAGCCAAAGCGGACAATATCTCTTAGTGGAGGGCTTGAGTAGTTATACTTTAGTTGTCATATATCTTACAGGCAAGTGTCTTTGCTGCCGTAAATCCAAATCTTTCAACTAAAAACAATAAACAGAGCATTCTTGATTAGCCACTTCATGCTCAAGTCCTTACTTTGTGTTACTAGGACCAGTCAAAGCTCTATGCTCTCTCTTTTAGTGTGGGATTATGTGCGGGAGAGAAAGGAATCTGTGGTGGCAGCGAACAAAGAACAACAAGACTACAACTTAATTTTGACTTTTCACTCTATAAGATGAGCACAATTCATTAAACAAAAAATTACAATACTATGAAAGTTATTAAAAGATCAGAATCAGTTCAATCTCCTCGTCCCTCTCGCGTGCCACGACCTTGTCTATACCCGAAAACATAAAAAAAATTGAAGTAGATGCATTTTAATACACAAAAATACTGGAGTCATCACATGGTTGATGTTTTCACCTTCCTCGCTAGTACGGTACTACGACCTTGTCTTAAATAAGCCTAAAACCAGAATATGATTTTAGGTCCCATTAGACATTGAAAGACTTACATGTGTGTATTTTTTTATCTTAACAATAGGGTCACTTATGGTGTTTTTTTAAATAGTCATAATTATTTTAAATTAATTAACCAAAAGATAATGTTAAAGACCAAACTGAGCATTAGTGACAATTAGGAGTAAAATGTAAAATATTCGAACCAATAACCAAATGAAAACTAAACTTCGAAGTATAATAAAAATGTAACTGTAGGATCTCACATCGATTGGAGAGGGGAACGAAACATTCCTTATAATGTCGTAGAAACTTCTCCCAAGCAGTCACGTTTTAAAACCGTGAGGTTGAGAGCAATATGTAATGGCTCAAAACGGACAATATTTTTTAGCGGTGGGCTTGGACGGTTGTAACATATCAAAGAAGACAATTTTTGTTAACAGTAAGCTTGGACTATTGTAACAGATCAAAGCAGACAATATCTATTAGCGGTGGACTTGGGCTGTTGTAACCGGTCAACCCGAAAAATATTTCTTAGGGGTGAGATTAAAATGATATATATATATATTTTTAATTCTTTCCATCCTTTGGAAGAAATAAAAACTTGATCCCAATTCATTACTTGCATCCCTTTTGTGGTCTTTACATTAACTTTGTAAATGGTAATCTTAGTGTATTAAATTCATAACATCCCATTTAATGTTGTATTTCTAAAATTCATATTAGCAAATTAATTGAATATTGTCCCAAAGATTATACAATGGGATGGACAACAATGAAACGAACCTCATCCCATCAAACCATTTACAATACAACATAATCGCAAACAAACTTAGTCTCAACTTTGCTTTCATTATTGCGATGATATTGCTCCTCGTCTCTTCTTTTGGTAATTTTCAACCTTGTTTTTTTTTCTTCTTTTTTTTTTTTCGTTTTTTTGATAACTCTCCAAAAGTAGAGTTATATCAAGTCTTTTTACAGTTAATTTTGCACTTATACTCACCATTTTCTCATTAATTGCTCCATTTATTCTAATTAGTATACATGAAATAGCCAATTGTGGTTTAATATGAAAAGAAGATTAATTTCCATAAATCGAGCTTAATTGTATGCTTAATTGAGCTATTTGGTAAAATTCTAGAACATTTATGCTGAAACCATGATGCTATAGCAAATCTGGAAACAACACTGCTTGCAAATCTAGAAATAAATTGCAGACCTTGATGCTGAAGCAATCAGCAAATCTGAAAATAAATTGCAGACCTTGATGCTGAAGCAATCCGGAAAGTAAACTTTTCGGGGATGACCTGGAAATTTTAATCCACATCAGCAGTCCATGTGGATCATTGGCTACCAAATTAGAAACATCGCAGGTGGACAATTTTATCCTTTCTCAGCCCTAAATTAGAAGAAACAAGCATTATAAAAGGAAAAGGATACCTAAAATAGGGAGGGGCCACACTTGGGGGAGAGAAATCGGATTAGACAGCAGTAGCGTTCGCTGCTGTGAAACCAAAGAAGAAGAAGAAAATCCTAATCCAGCAACTATTGACAGCAGAAGGAATAGGAGACCAACAAGGATTGATTAGGGCAAAGAGGTGGACATGAGAGCTCAAGGGAAGGGAACTTCCAAAACGACAACAAAACAGGATAACTTTCTATTTCCTTATTCTCTTTTCTCATTCCATCAATTTTACATGATTGAGATGCAAATTCCTCTGTTTAATTTAGTTTGTATGGAGAGATTGTTGGATCGATATGACAACCCTAGAAGGGGTGAACAGGGTTTCAACAATATTTTTTTTTTTTTTAATAACAATAAAACTTGATACCATGCCATAAAAATTAACAATAATTTAGAATTTAAATAGAAAAAGGAATTTAAATAGGAAAAGGGTTAGAAAATATAACACCTTAGTTTTATAGTGTTTGGGTCAAACTCGACATACTCTACTACCCAAGCGCCTCTTGGGAATTTGAATAAAACTTTCTGACTCTTTCCTCGGATCAGAACTCGAGCCGAACCGCTACACCGCTCCTTTTACGAGTGCAAGAACAAACTCAATCCTTTCCACGGCTCAGGATCAAACCGGTATACCGTTCTTTTTACGAGTTCAAGAACAAACTCAATCGTTTCCACGGCTCAAGATCAAACCGGTACAACTGTCTGAAATCTTATAGAAACACACCACAACTCTCTGAAGTAATAGATTTACAATTTTCTCACAATACAATAGATCTCTCTCAAGAATAAGATAAACAAGAAATAGAATTAGAAGCTTTGGAGAGAGCAACAATGGAGGCTTTTAAACAAAAATTTTAGATCGAAACACACCACAACTCTTTGAAGTAATAGATTTACAATTTTCTCGCAATACAATAGACATCTCTCTATATCTCTCAAGAATAAGATAAATAAGTTTAAAATTCGAAGCTTTGGAGAGACCAACAATAAAGGCTTTTAAACAAAAATTTTAGATCCAGAAAACTATGGAAAATTGTGTATTGTGTTCTATGTTGTATGTGTTGTGTTCTGAAAAATAGGAAGAGGTGATGAGAGAAATAGAATGAGGCTTTTAAACAAAAATTTTAGATCGAGAAAACTATGGAAATTGTGTATTGTGTTTTGAAAAATATGAAGAGGTGATGAGAGAAATAGAATTGGAAGCTTTGAAGAGAGCAACAATGGAGGCTTCTAAACAAAAATTTTAGATCGATAAAACTATGGAAATTGTGTATTGTGTTCTATGTTGTGTATGTTGTGTTCTGAAAAATATGAAGAGGTGATGAGAGAAATAGAATTGGAAGCATCTCTCTCAATCTCTCTAAAATATAAGATACACAAGAAATAGAATTGGAAGCTTTGGAGAGAGCAACAATGGAGGCTTTTAAACAAAAAAATTTAGATCCAGAAAACTATGGAAATTGTGTATTGTATTCTATGTTGTGTGTGTTGTGTTCTGAAAAATATGAAGAGGTGATGAGAGAAATAGAATTTGAAGCTTTTGAGAGAGCAACACCACATGTCTCTCTAAAGTAATAAATTTACATTTTTCTCACAATACAATAGACATCTCTCTCAAGAATAAGATAAACAAGAAATAGAATTGGAAGCTTTTGAGAGAGCAACAATGGAGTCTTTTAAACAAAAATTTTAAATCGAGAAAACTATGGAAATTGTGTATTGTGTTTTATGTTGTGTGTGTTGTGTTGTGAAAAATATGAAGAGGTGATGAGAGAAATAAAATGAGGCTTTTAAACAAAATAAAATGAGGCTTTTAAACAAAAAATTTAGATCGAGAAAACTATGAAAATTGTGTATTGTGTTTTATGTTGTTTGCTGTGTTCTGAAAAATATGAAGAGGTGATGAGAGAAATAGAATGAGGCTTTTAAACAAAAATTTTAGATCGAGAAAACTATGGACATTGTGTATTGTGTTTTTATGTTGTGTGTGTTGTGTTCTGAAAAATATGAAGATGTGATGAGTTTAAATAGTGATGAAGTTGAGAAAACTATGGAAATTGTGTATTATGTTCTATGTTGTGTGTGTTTGTTCTGAAAAATATGAAGAGGTGATGAGTTTAAATAGGGATGAAGTTGTAAAAATAGGAATTTATACGGACCAATAACGTGAAACACGAAAAATAATATTTATTTATTTTTAAATTTATCTTAAAAAATTATAGACCACATGTTTCATTTATATATATATTTTTTTTAGTTCTTTCCATCCTTTAGAAGAAATAAAAACTTGATCCCAATTCATTACTTGCATCCCTTTTGTGGTCTTTACACTAAGTTTGTAAATGGTAATCTTAGTGTATTAAATTCATAACATCCCATTTAATGTTGTATTTCTAAAATTTATATTAGCAAATTAATTGAATATTGTCCCAAAGATTATACAATGGGATGGACAACAATGAAACGAACCTCATCCCATCAAACCATTTACAATACAACATAATCGCAAACAAACTTAGTCTCAACTTTGCTTTCATTATTGCGATGATATTGCTCATTGTCTCTTCTTTTGGTAATTTTCAACCTTGTTTCTTTTTCTTCTTTTTTTTTTTTTTTTTCGTTTTTTGATAACTCTCCAAAAGTAGAGTTATATCAAGTCTTTTTACAGTTAATTTTGCACTAATACTCACCATTTTCTCATTAATTGCTCCATTTATTCTAATTAGTATACATGAAATAGCCAATTGTGGATTAATACGAAAAGAAGATTAATTTCCATAAATCGAGCTTAATTGTACGCTTAATTGAGCTATTTGGTAAAATTCTAGAACATTTATACTGAAACCATGATGCTATAGCAAATCTAGAAACAACACTGCTTGCAAATCTAGAAATAAATTGCAAACCTTGATGCTGAAGCAATCAGCAAATCTGGAAATAAATTGCAGACCTTGATGCTGAAGCAATCCGGAAAGTAAACTTTTCGGGGATGACCTGGAAATTTTAATCCACATCAGCAGTCCATGTGGATCATTGGCTACCAAATTAGAAACATCGTAGGTGAACAATTTTATCCGGTTGAGTTATGGAGTCTGCTCCCTGTATTTATAGCTTGGTCAACGGCTATATCCGGTAAAGCTATATTTGGTAAAGCCATATATGGTGAAGCTATATCCGGTAAAGCTATATATGGTACATAGCTATATATAGTAGATGGTTAAATCTGGTAAAGCTATATTTAGTAGACTGAACCATATATATATCCCGTCAAGTAAAGCTTTGGAAATAGACTTTTCTATTCTCTGTACTCTCTCTTGTTGTACATACCTAAAGTCATCAATAAAAAATCTTTTTAGTCAGAGTTCTCCTTGCAATTTTCTCTATCCTTTTCTTTGTGTTCATCTAGATCGAGCGTGTGTGTTGTTGTGCGATCCTAACAACTGGTATCAGAGCAAGGCAAAATTCACCACGATCTGTGAAGATGGAAAGTTCAAAGATTGGAATTGAGAAGTTCGATGGATCCGATTTCGATTTCTGGAAGATGCAGATTGAAGATTATCTGTACCAGAAAGATCTTCACGAACCTCTGTTGGGGGTGAAGCCGGATATCATAACCATGGAACAGTGGAAGCTCAAGGATCGACAAGCCTTAGGGATGATCCGGTTGACGCTATCCAGAAACGTGGCGTTTAACATCATCAAGGAGAAGACAACGTCAGATCTGATGAAGGCGCTGTCAAATATGTATGAAAAACCGTCGGCTATGAACAAGGTGTATTTGATGCGTAGATTGTTCAATCTACAGATGTCTGAAGGTGGACGTGTTGCGGATCATATAAATAAATTCAATATGATCATAAGTCAACTGGGTTCGGTGGAAATTAATTTCGAAGATGAAATTAAAGCGTTGATTTTGATGTCATCCTTACTCGAGTCATGGGATACTGTTGTTGCCGCAATCAGCAGTTCCCGAGGATCTGATAAATTAAAGTTTGATGAAATTCGAGATGTAGTTCTCAGCGAAAGTATTCGCAAACGGGAAACTGGAGATTCATCAGGCAATGCTCTCTGTGTTGATCGAAGGGGAAGAAGCAAATCAAAGAGCTCAAACAAACATGGGCGTTCAAAATCAAAGAACCGGTGAAAATCTTCAAACAAACCCAACGTAACGTGTTGGAGCTGTGGGGGAAAAGGACACTTTCGGACAGATCGTACAAAACTAAAGAAAAAGCAGAATCATAAATCTGAAGATGATGATGATTTTATATACACAACAGAAGATGCTGAGGATGTTTTAATCCTTAGTGTGGATAGCCCAGCTGAATCCTGGATTTTGGATTCAGGTGCATCGTTCCATTCGTCTCCAAGTAAGGAATTGTTTCGAAATTTCAAATCAGGAAATTTCGGGAAGGTGTATCTTGCCGACAACAAAACCTTGGAGATTGAAGGAAAGGGAGATGTCTCCATTCAAACTCCAGCAGGAAATCAATGGACATTACAAGATGTCAGATACATTCCTGGTCTCAAGAAGAACCTGATCTCTATTGGTCAGTTGGATAGCACAGGCTATGCAGCAGAGTTTGGAAAGAGTTCCTGGAAAATTGTGAAGAGCGCCATGGTTGTTGCGCGTGGCACAAAATCCGGAACCTTATACACTACTGCAGAGTGTATAAACATGACTGCTGCTGCTGAGAGTGCTTCCAATTCAAGTCTATGGCACAATAGACTTGGACATATGAGCGTTAAAGGAATGAAGATGCTGACTGCGAAAGGAGCTTTAGAAGGCTTAAAATCTGTTGATATGGGTCTTTGTGAGAGCTGCGTTATGGGCAAACAGAAACGAGTTAGTTTCACAAAGGCTGCCAGAGAACCGAAGAAAGTACGATTGGAAATGGTCCATACAGACGTTTGGGGACCATCTCCAGTCTCATCACTTGGTGGATCAAGGTACTACGTTACCTTCATCGATGTCTTCAGTAGGAAGGTATGAGTTTACTTTCTGAAACACAAGTCAGATGTGTTTACCACCTTCAAGAAGTGGAAAGCTGAAGTTGAAAATCAGACCGGCTTGAAGATCAAATGCTTGAGGTCTGATAATGGAGGAGAGTACAACAAATCAGAGTTTATAACATTTTGTGCAGCTGAGAGAATTAGATTAATAAGAACAATTCCCGGTAAAGCAAGACAAAATGGTATTGCAGAAAGGATGAACAGAACATTGAATGAGAGAGCAAGAAGCATGAGGATTCATTCTGGATTGCCAAAGACATTCTGGGCTGATGCTGTGAACACAGCAGCATATTTGATTAATAGAGGGCCGTTAGTACCCTTGAAGTTCAAATTGCCCGAAGAAGTATGGACAGGAAAAGAACTCAAGTACTCTCACTTGAGAACCTTTGGTTGTACTGCGTATGTTCATGTTGATCCAAAGAAGAGAGATAAGCTTGATGCTAAGGCTGTGAAATGCTACTTCATAGGCTATGGCTCTAACATGTTCGGGTACAGGTTTTGGGATGAGAAAAATAGGAAGATCCTAAGACACTGTGATGTGACCTTTGATGAAAATGTCATGTACAAGGACAGAGAGAAGATAAACTCTGAGACTACGAAGCAAGTGGGAGTTGAACTTGAGTGGCAAGAAAATTCACGCAGTGATGGTACAACAGAAGCTCAAGAAACTCCTGATCCTATTGCTGAAGAACCAGACGTGGAGCAAGTTGCACCTGAACAGGTGTTGAGAAGATCATCCAGAACTACCAGAGCACCAGACAGATATTCAACCTCATTACACTATCTGTTGTTGACTGACGAAGGAGAACCAGAGTCCTTTGATGAGGCCCTACAAGTGGAAGATTCAACCAAGTGGGAGCAAGCCATGGATGATGAGATGAGCTCACTTGAAAGGAATAATACGTGGGTGCTGACTGAGTTGCCTACAGGAAAGAGAGCTCTGTTGAACAAATGGGTGTTCAAAATCAAGGTTGAACCAGATGGCAGAAGGAGGTTTAAGGCTCGGTTAGTAGTTAAAGGATATTCACAAAGAAAAGGCATTGATTATGCTGAGATCTTTTCTCCAGTTGTGAAATTAACTACTATCCGAATTCTACTGAGTATTGTTGCATCGGAGAATTTGCACCTTGAGCAAATGGATGTAAAAACGGCATTTTTACATGGAGATCTAGATGAGGAGATCTATATGCAACAACCCGAAGGATTTGCAGCTCCAAGCAAGGAGCACATGGTGTGTAAGCTCAATAAGAGCTTGTATGGACTGAAACAAGCACCGAGACAATGGTACAAGAAGTTTGACTCCTTCATGAGCAAGAGTGGTTTCCACAGAAGTGAAAAGGATCAGTGTTGCTACCTCAAGAAATACACTGATTCTTATGTGTTTCTACTCCTGTATGTGGATGATATACTAATTGCTGGATCTAGTATGAGGGAGAGAAAGCACCTGAAGGCAAGCTTGTCTTCAGTATTTGAGATGAAAGATTTAGGTGCAGCGAAGCAGATCCTTGGGATGAAAATTTCTCGAGATAGATCTGCTGGCACATTAAATCTATCCCAAGAGCAGTACATTGAGAGAATTCTTATGATTATAAGATGCAAAAAGTTAGCTACTTCTGATGGTACAAAGATATAATTGTAACTAAGGTTATGACAAGATATGATAGTACCCTTTAATTATGGATGATGCGCTTCATTGAAGGACTTCCAAAGTATATTTCTCGAAGGATAACTACCGCTCTCAATGAAGAGTGTAAGCATAAGATTCCTTGAAATGAATTGACTTATGGTGATTTAGGTTATGTAATAGCCAAGTCGACCACCAGCAAATATTGTCTACTTTGGCCCGTTACGTATCGTCGTGAGTCTCACGGTTTTAAAAGCATCTGTTAGGGATCAAAATGATATTAATTAACAAATCGGAGTGGCGCAGCGGAAGTGTGGTGGGCCCATAACCCACAGGTCCCAGGATTGAAACCTGGTTCTGATACCAACAATAAATAGCATTCCTATCAACTACAAGGTTGGTATAATTTTTGGCTTTACAGGAATACTCATACTCAAAGACAAATATGGCTTTGATACCAACAATAAATAACATTCCCATCAAGAAAAGAATTTTAAATTAGGAACTTCACCAAACTCTTTTAAATACTCTATGGGTGCTGTCCAACTCATGGTTTTAAAATGCGTCTACTATGTTGAGAGTTTCGCCCTACTTTGACCAGTGCATTCGTGTAACGGTCATACTTCTTCAAATGTGCGGCCTCTAATCTTGACACGCTCACCAAAAACCTTATGGGGTACTTAATCTACATTCATATTTTTTACCTGGCTTTGTGGCTTTGTGGCTTTGTTGGACCTCAGGCAAGGTTTACCTTCGACATTCAAACATCACTTATGTGGAATCAAAACTTGTTTCACCATACACGCTGCCTATGCATGCATGTTCAATTGTGTACGACACAACAACGTTGCATCTCATCGTCATCTCGGTTCCTCACAACACGTCCCATGCATCGTGATGCAATCTCAAGTCTCGAGATAGCTTCTCGAGATAGCTTGACCATCTTGGTTGTGTAGAGACATCCCTCGGGACAGTTTGGCCAAGTGGTCTAAGGTGCCAGATTTAGGCTTTGGTTTGAAGGGGCGTGGTCCCACAGCTGTCATTTATTTTCATTTTTTGTAAACCTTCAAGCCCGCTGCTAGCACATATTATAAAAACCTCATGATTTTAAAATGCGTCTACTATAGAGAGAGTCTAGCCCTACTCCGACCAGTGCATCGTGTAACGGTCATACTTCTTCAAATGTGCGGCTTCGTGATCTTGACACGCTCGCCAAAAACCTTATGGGGTACACAATCTCCATTCACATTTTTCACCTCGGCTTTGTGGCTTTGTTATACCATAGGCAAGGTTTTCCTTCAACGTTGAAACATCACTTATGTGGAATCAAAACTTGTTTGACCACACACGCCGCCTATGCGTGCATGTTCTATCATGTGCGACATAACAATGTTGCATCTCATCGTTATCTCGGTTCCCAACAACACGATCCATGTATCGTGATGCAATCTCATGTCTTGAGATACTCGATCATCTTAGTTTTTCTAGACACATTCGTTGGGACAGTTTGGTCGAGTGGTCTAAGGCGCCAGATTTAGGCTCTGGTCCGAAAGGGCGTGGGTTTAAATCCCACAGCTGTCATAATCATACTTTTTCAATCTCATCGTCCGACCCATGCATCGTATTGCAATCTCATGTCTAGAGATAGCTTGACTATCTTGGTTTGTCAAGGCACATCTGTCGTACAGTTTAGTCGAGTGGTTTAAGATGCCCTATTTGGGCTCTAGTTTAAAAGGGTATGGTTTTAAAACTCGTCTATTATGAAGAGATTCTAACCCAACTCCAACCAGTGTCTCGTGATCTTGTCATGCTCACGACAAATCTAAAGGAGTACTCAATCTCTATTCACATTTTTCACTCGACTTTATGGCTTTGTTATACCTTAGGCAGAGTTTTCTTCCGCATTGAAACATCCATAATGTGGAATTAAAACTTGTTTGACCACACACGCCGTCTATGCGTGCATGTTTAATCATGTGCGACACAACATTGTTGCATCTCATCGTCATCTCGGTTCCCAACAGCACAACCCATGCATCGTATTGTAATCCCATGTCTCGAGATAGCTCGACCATCTAGATTTGTCCAAACACATTCGTCGGGATAGTTTGGCCGAGTTGTCTAAGGTGCTAGACTTCGACTCTGGTTCAAAAGGGCATGGATTCAAATCCCACAGCTGTCATTTATTTTAATTTTTTGTAAAGCCTCGTGCCCGCTGCTAACACATATTGTTTGTTTTGACTTTTTATTTATCGTCGTTAACATCGTGGTTTCAAAACGCGTCTAATATGGAGAGAGTCTAGCCCAACTCCGACCAGTGCATCGTGTCAAAGTCATACTTTTTCAAATGTGCGGCTTTGTGATCTTGACACGATCATGACAAACCTTAAGGAGTACTTAATTCCCTTTCATATTTTTCATCTAGCTTTGTGGCTTTGTGGCTTTGTTGGACCTTAGGCAGGGTTTGCCTACGGGTTTCAAACATGAATAATGTGGAATTAAAACTTATTTGACCGCACACGCCGCCTATGCGTGCATGTTCAATCATTTGTAACACAACAACATTGCATCTCATGGTAATCTCGGTTCCCAACAACACGACCCATGCATCGTGATGCAATCTCATGTCTTGAGATAGCTCGACTATCTTAGTAGTCCAAACACAATTGTTGGGATAGTTTGACTTAGTGGTCCAAGGTTCTAGATTTAGTCTCTGGTTTAAAAAGGGATTGGTTTCTAATCCCATAACTGTCATTTATTTTTATTTTTTTAAAACCTTTAGGAGTACTCAATCCCCATTCACATTTTTCACCCGGCTTTGTGGCTTTGTTGGACCTTAGGCAGGATTTTCCTTCGGAATTCAAACATCACTTATGTGGAATTCAAACTTGTTTGACCACACACGCCGCCTATGCATGCATGTTTAATCATGTGCGACACAACACGTTGCATCTCATTGTAGATGAGAGCCCCCCAATTAGGTAAGACTCACAGTCTGCTCAAATCATCGAACATCATAACGGAAAACATAGATGAAAGCTATCTTGCGACAAAGAAAAGCAAAGGACACCCAATCATACTACTATAAAAAAAAATAATAAAAAAAAAATTAGTACAAATATAGAAAAAGTAGTACAAATATCAAAAGTAAAGTTAGAATGTCTCAAGTCATGGAGATAGATATAAGGGTTGAAGGGCCGTTAATACCTTTTTATATACTGTCTCAAAGTTTGCCATGAGTGAACTAAACATCTCTGATGAAAGCTAGAGATCAAAATGATTAATATCAGTAGAAGCGTGGTGGGCCCATAACTCACAGGTCCCACGATTGAAACCTAGCTTTGATATCATCATACTACATGTGAAATAACATAGTCAACAAAAATAAGGGACACTACTTATCCTACAATACATAAAAGTGGCAGCGAACCACACATCACTCACCTATCTTTATTGGTTTGATTGTCCTTCTTTCAGTGTCCCTCCACGAGGCGTCTCCGTCATCAAATCGAAGTTAAATCATGTTTCATGATAACGAATTACTTTGTTGATTGAATATCTTAGAGAAAAAAAATACTTGTTTGAGATTTGAATCACTCCGCAGACAAGATCGATCATGTCAAGCTTAGATGATACTAAACATACAACCTAAACTACCTAGCATTACAAAAAAAACTTATTACTTAGTTAAAAGAAGGCATAAATGATCTTTTTACTACCTTTTTCAAGTCTACAAGACAACATAAGTGGTTATATATAGCCTCAACATGAAACCCTTAACCTTCCACTAGGAATTTTAAGAGTTGTATCATTCATACTTTTAGGACTATAGTTAGCCACTATGAAAATGAGAAATTTTAAGAGTTTGTCATTCATACTTTTAGGACTATAATTAACCACTATGAAAATGTAACAATCTTATTTTTTTTTGCTAAAATAGAGTCGTACCATATGCATGATGTGATCTTTTTATGTGGAAATATTCATTTTAAATGTTTCATCAGTCCCATGGACTTACATAATAAAAATAAAATTCGTAAATAAATCGAAAACATATAAGAAATGATAATAAACATATATATCCAAAAACTAGAAAACAAATGATGATGGAGTTGACACACGAGTCGTGTGAGTTGCGACTGACGTGGGAAGCGTGTGCGCTGCACATGAGAAGAGCATGACTAGTTTGTCAGGTCACGCATGCATTTCTTGAAGAGTGTCCTTTTTAGGTCGTGGGCTGCTGGGAGTGATTTAGTGCTTGTTGGGCCACCCGTGTTGAACCTGGATCCAAAAGTCTATCGGTTTTGTCTCTCTGGCCTGTTTTCTACTTCTACTAGATCTTTGGCGCTCACTGAAAATGCATTAAGGAAATAGAAAGTCATAAAATGCATTTATGTCTATCGCGAGATTTCTGATGCGAGGGTGGTTGCTCCCACGAGATCGCTAACTCTTTTCTTTTTTTCCTTGTTGTTACCGTAAATGTAACCTAAATGTGAATACAATTCATAAAATACATGAGTGAGATCCACAAAAAAAATTTGTAACTAGGATAAATAAAACTCATCTTCCTTAAGCTTATATTTCCTTAAAAGCATTGCATGATTGAGATGTCTTGATTCATATCATTCTCCACTTCTTCAAGAGGATTCATCGTCGAATCTATTTGTAAAACTTTGCTGCAAAAGTAGGTTAAGAAAATACAAAAGACCTCACAACACTTTATCACGTGAACACTCAACACTTTATTCACGTGTACACTCAAGGAATTGTTGGCCATTGTTTGCACTCATTTACACAAATGAAGCTCTCTGTATGGACATGGCTGATGCGATGGCTCAAAAAGATGGGTAAATTTTTTTGTGAAATAAAATCATTAAAATTTAAAACATAATTTACATTATACCAAAATAGTGTGCGCACATTAGTAATTTAAAATACAACATAATAGTTAAAAGACAGAATAAGGAACAGACACAAAACATTTTAAAATAAAAGGGTTGAGACGACACGTGAGGTTAGTCTATGGCACCTGCTCCAGATTCCGCTCCCGACCTCGACTAGCTCCTTATTACCTGGAAAAAAATTGGAGAATAAGGAATGAGTACAAGACTCAGTAAGTAGCCTACTTGTAGGCTCTTAATCGTGTCCTTTATATGCTAGGGTACCACATTCTTTGTTCTTGCTTGTTCTTCGTCTTGTTCTTGTTTTAAGTACTTAAGCCCCTTTAATTCTTGTTCTTGACTTAGGGTTCTTATCTTGATCTTTCTTGAGGACCTTGGTTCTTAAACCCTAAAACCTTGGTTTTCCGTTAAGGGCCTTAGCACTATGGTTTTTGGTTCTTGGTCATTTGTTCCTGGTTCTTGTCCTTAGAACTAGGATCTTGATCCATGTTCTAGTCCTTGATCTTTCTCTTGTTCTTGGTATTCTTGGTTCTTGTTCTATTATTGATTCGTTCTCCAAGACACTTCCCCTAGGATTTACGGCACTAGACATGTACCTGAGAATCTTGCGTCCAAGGCTTCATGCGTTCTAAGCGACACAGCTTTAACTTACGTCCAAGGCTTCATGCGTTCCAAGCGACGTAGTCTTACCGCATCTTAGGGCTTGCCCTTCGATATGGTCTGCTTAACCTATGCCCAAGGTTTCATGCATTCTAAGCGGCATAGTCTCAAAACTTACATCCAAGGCTTCTTACGTTCCAAGCGATGTAATCTTAAAACTGCATGAAGGGCTTGCCCTATAATACAGTCTGCTTAACCTATGCCCAAGGCTTCATGCGTTCCAAGCGACATAGTCTGAAAACCTACATCAAGGGCTTGCCCTATAATACAGTCTGCTTAACTTATGCCCAAGGCTTCATGCGTTCCAAGCGACATAGTCTGAAATCCTACATCCAAGGCTTCTTACGTTCCAAGCGATGTAGTCTTAATACTGCATCAAGGGCTTGCCCTATAATACAGTCTGCTTACCTACGCTAAAGGCTTCATGCGTTACAAGTAGCGTAGTCTAAGTCATGAACATGCTGTACCGTGGGAGGTCTTAGGAGGTTCTTGATTCGTGGCTAAGGTAACTTACTCTCTTCTTGTTCCTCCGTGACCTTAGACTACTCCCCTTGATGACCATAAAGGTCACTTGCTCGGTGCATACTTGAACATCATCCTGCAAGTCGGCAGGGCATCTCTAATAGGTGAGGGAAACTTGAGGCATGACATCCTGCAAAGGAAACTTGGTGCAAGGAGTCCCACCTAGAAGAGGAATTATTGGGCACCGCTTGGTGGGAGGTCATGGGTCACTTTGGACATGATTAGAGTATTACCTAGCATTCTTGAGTTTCTGTTTCTGAGTTTGGGGACCTTGATCCCTCGTCCTTGAGTGGTACATAGCATTCTTCTTGCTTGGGTAGTTGTAAAGCTTGTGTTGTTTGTTCTTGGCTCTTAATCTTGTAAGTTTCTAAGATCCTTAATTCCTTGAGACATAAGTTGTAACTTGTATTTGTAACTATATGAACCCATCTTAGTGTAAGTTGTTCTAGAAGGTCATAAATTCTTAGGGAGTTCTTTAGAGGGTTCTAGAAGAGTCTGAAGTCTTGTGGTGTTTCCTTTAGGTGTTTCTTGGATCCTAACTTGGTTTAGGTTCCAAACTTACTCCAATCAACTTGAAACCTCAAACTTATCTTCATGTCCTTCATAATCGACCTTATAAGAAGTAGCAAATCATCCGGAGCACGTATAGACCTTGAAATCTCATAAGAGTCCTGGGGACATTTTTGCCATTTCACCCCTAATTCTTGGTTTTGCTACTTGACGTGTTCCAATGCCTTTCAACTTTACAAAATCATCAAACATCATAAAATAGGATCTACTTCAGGGTTTCATAGCATTTGGAGGTCATCTAGGTCAGGAACTGTAGGTAGATATCCTTAGGGGCATTATGGTCATTTTGCACCATTTCTGGCTTTACCCACTTATCCTTATCTAATGACTACTAAACTTCATTTAGAACCTCAAAATGCTATAATATGCTCAGAATTAAAATTTAATAGGCAGCGGAGTTCATCTAGTGGGTTATTCTAATGTTACCTAATTACCGAGCAATTTGATAGGTTTAAGGTCTTAACTCGCGGTTCTTTGAGTTTTTCTTTCATCTAATCCTAGTTCGTACTATGTGTTCATATGAAAATCCAAGCGATTCCTGCAAGTATTTCTTAACAAAAAAATCTAAGGTGGCTACTTACCTCGTTGTCGACATTCAGGACCTCTGTTCTTGAGCTTCCGGTACCCGATTTACCTCAACTTTCCTTTCACACACTCCTTATTATGTCTACTTTCTGGAACCATAGAGTTTTTCATGAGAATCCATCTGGAAGGGGGTTAAAATTGAGAAAAACCGAGGGAAGGTTGAGTTTTCAGTTGACATGGCCAGTTCAACTGAACCTCCCACGTCATCGTCTTCTTCCTCTAGACGGGGAGAAGGCGCGTGCGACCGTTCGCGCCGCCGTCGTAAACTCGCCCTCCCCAACTCCTATCACACTGTTTGTCCCCTCGATTCCTTCATAAAACTTAAAGAAGGTGTTACAAGGAAGAGTTAGGGATTGATTTTATACCTTCTCATCAGATTGTAGCCTAAGATATTTGCTTCCAAATTTCGTCCAAAATATGATTTCTCGCTGGAGTAAAAACAGAGGATTTCTTATTGTGTAGCCGATTCTAGGGGTTTTTTAGGCTCGATTTCGTCACGAAACCTCTTCCTTATTGTTCCCTTAACCTAAAGGAATTAGTTTGGAGGAATGACTTTGAGTGTAGGACCTTAATTTTGAGAAATCACTCTCGGTCTGCAAGTTACCCGACGCCTCCAATTTACAATCTCTTGGGTATCTTGTTCTTTGACGTTTCAACTCTTTATTCCTTAATCAAAGTTACTCATCTTCTTTTTTCTGAAGCTAAAGGAATCCTTAATTTGAAGAAAAAGTGGCCGTAGATAGGAATTCGACACTTACCTCCAATTTGAGCCCGAAACGGATTTTCTTCAATTGGGAACGTTCCTGAGGTTATTTCTCTTCGCGGTCTTCTATGAAAACATTCCTTGGAGGTGCAGAAACCTATTGCGGTCGTCCTTGCTCGAAGAATACTTGTATACTTTGGATTGGAATTTTGAGTTTTCCTTGAAGATTTTTAATGGCAGATTGGATTGGGCGAATGGTTTCTAGGCACTTTCAGGACTCTATTCCTTCATAAAACTTGTGGGGAATGTTGTTTAGAAGCTATAGGAACAAGTTTGAAAGGAAATGGTGGAGAATTGCTCTCGAATTTGGAAGAAGCCTGAGAGTAGGAGACCCAAAATCTAAACACTTATTGCCCAACAGCTAGGTGCTCGACCTTGCTCGATTCTTGTTCCAAATGATTGCCCCAACTACAGAATTTATAGGGGAAACTTAAACCAACATTGGGAGCTCCAGAATCATCGTGAATTGTTGGTTGGATTTTCTAGAAAATCCGTTGGAAATATCTATTCCGATCAGAGCCTCACCGACGTTGGTTTTGAATCCTAGCCGTTGGATGTGACGATCCGTGAGTTTTCTAGAATATATACAAGTTTGGAGGTGATCCAATGGCTGAGACTCGACATTCGAAGGATTTTGTGCAGAAGGCACTGTGAAGGTTCTGATTTTTTAGCAGAATGGTAAATCCGTAATTATCCTTAACTTCAAGGGTATTTTGGTAATTTGCCACTTTTCGAATATTTTAGTATTATTTTCTCAAAAAATCCATAATTTTCCTAAAAATTCTTCATCTCTTGTTGGTCATTTCTCCGGTCTTGAACATCTGGAAATTCCTTCTAGATAAGGAATTAAAAATCTCGCAAGATCCTTGATATTGGAAAAATGACATTTTCGTCCCTTTCGCTTATGCTTTCATTCCAATCATTCTCCAAAGGTCTTAAGTGCTTAAGATTACTCCTTACGGTATAGAAATGACTTACTAAGTCTCGTTTCCTTGCTTAATTCGTATAATTTCTTTCCTCGGATCTTTTGGGTCATGCATAGGTGGCTTTCCTTCACTTTTAGGGTGTTACAACACGTGACTAGATTACTCAAATTTGATTGGAAATTGTTTATGTATGCAGGTACAAGAAAACCATTAGGCACAAAAGGAAGCTAACTTAAAGGTATTTCATGCCGGACTTCAGATGATTGCAGAGATAATGTTTTTTGTGATTGTAAATTAAACATCTGCTTCTGTCATGGCAAGAAGCATCCCTTCAACTTCAACTCCAAGTCTCACAAGATGAGTAAGAACATTCATTTAGAAGACAACAAGGAGATCAAAGAAGTGCCTCTCAACAACTAATCAATATAATGAAGATGATCATAAAGAACTTGATCGATGTGACCCTGTATTTAGATTCTCATAATAAATAAACGATATTTTTGTTTGAATATTGTCCCAAAGATTATACAATGGGATGGACAACAATGAAACGAACCTCATCCCATCAAACCATTTACAATACAACATAATCGCAAACAAACTTAGTCTCAACTTTGCTTTCATTATTGCGATGATATTGCTCCTCGTCTCTTCTTTTGGTAATTTTCAACCTTGTTTCTTTTTATTCTTTTTTTTTTTTTTTTTTTGTTCGTTTTTTGATAACTCTCCAAAAGTAGAGTTATATCAAGTCTTTTTACAGTTAATTTTGCACTTATACTCACCATTTTCTCATTAATTGCTCCATTTATTCTAATTAGTATACATGAAATAGCCAATTGTGGTTTAATATGAAAAGAAGATTAATTTCCATAAATCGAGCTTAATTGTACGCTTAATTTAGCTATTTGGTAAAATTCTAGAACATTTATGCTGAAACCATGATGCTATAGCAAATCTGGAAACAACACTGCTTGCAAATCTAGAAATAAATTGCAGACCTTGATGCTGAAGCAATCAGCAAATCTGGAAATAAATTGCAGACCTTGATGCTGAAGCAATCCGGAAAGTAAACTTTTCGGGGATGACCTGGAAATTTTAATCCACATCAGCAGTCATGTGGATCATTGGCTACCAAATTAGAAACATCGTAGGTGGACAATTTTATCCTTTCTCAGCCCTACATTAGAAGAAACAAGCATTATAAAAGGAAAAGGATACCTAAAATAGGGAGGGGCCACACTTAGGGGAGAGAAATCGGATTAGACAGCAGCAGCAGAGGGGCCACACTTGGGGAGAGAAATCGGATTAGACAGCAGCAGCGTTCGCTGCTGTGAAACCAGAGAAGAAGAAGAAAATCCTAATCCAGCAACTATTGACAGCAGAAGGAAAATGAGACCAACAAGGATTGATTAGGGCAAAAAGGTGGACGTGAGAGCTCAAGGGAAGGGAACTTCCAGAACGACAACAAAACAGGATAACTTTTTATTTCCTTATTCTCTTTTCTCATTCCATCAATTTTACATGATTGAGATGCAAATTCCTCTGTTTAATTTAGTTTGTATGGAGAGCTTGTTGGATGGATATGACAACCCTAGAAGGGGTGAACAGGGTTTCAACAATAATTTTTTTTTTTAATAACAATAAAACTTGATACCATGCAATAAAAATTAACAATAATTTAGAATTTAAATAGAAAAAGGATTTTAAATAGGAAAAGAGTTAGAAAATATAACACCTTAGTTTTATAGTGTTTCGGTCAAACTCGACATACTCTACTACCCAAGCACCTCTTGGGAATTTGAATAAAACTTTCTGACTCTTTCCTCGGATCAGAGCCCGAGCCGAACCTCTACACCGCTCCTTTTACGAGTTCAAGAGCAAACTCAATCGTTTCCACGGCTCAAGATCAAACCGGTACAACTGTCTGAAATCTTATAGAAACACACCACAAGTCTATGAAGTAATAGATTTACAATTTTCTCACAATACAATAGATCTCTCTCAAGAATAAGATAAACAAGAAATAGAATTGGAAACTTTGGAGAGAGCAACAATGGAGGCTTTTAAACAAAAATTTTAGATCGAAACACACCACAACTCTTTGAAGTAATAGATTTACAATTTTCTCGCAATACAATAGACATCTCTCTCAATCTCTCTCAAGAATAAGATAAACAAGAAATAGAATTGGAAGCTTTGGAGAGAGCAACAATAGAGGCTTTTAAACAAAAATTTTAGATCGAGAAAACTATGGAAATTGTGTATTGTGTTCTATGTTGTATGTGTTGTGTTCTGAAAAATATGAAGAGGTGATGAGAGAAATAGAATGAGGCTTTTAAACAAAAATTTTAGATCGAGAAAACTATGGAAATTGTGTATTGTGTTCTGAAAAATATGAAGAGGTGATGAGAGAAATAGAATTGGAAGCTTTGGAGAGAGCAACAATGGAGGCTTCTAAACAAAAATTTTAGATCGATAAAACTATGGAAATTGTGTATTGTGTTCTATGTTGTGTGTGTTGTGTTCTGAAAAATATGAAGAGGTGATGAGAGAAATAGAATTGGTCTCTCAAGAATAAGATACACAAGAAATAGAATTGGAAGCTTTGGAGAGAGCAACAATGGAGTCTTTTAAACAAAAAAATTTAGATCCAGAAAACTATGGAAATTGTGTATTGTATTCTATGTTGTGTGTGTTGTGTTCTGAAAAATATTAAGAGGTGATGAGAGAAATAGAATTGGAAGCTTTGGAGAGAGCAACACCACAACTCTCTAAAATAATAGATTTACAATTTTATCACAATACAATAGACATCTCTCTCAATAATAAAATAAACAAGAAATAGAATTGAAAGCTTTGGAGAGAGCAACCATGGACGCTTTAAACAAAAATTTTAGATCGAGAAAACTATGGAAATTGTGTATTGTATTCTATGTTGCGTGTGTTGTGTTCTGAAAAATATGAAGAGGTGATGAGAGAAATAGAATTGGAAGCTTTGGAGAGAGCAAGACCACAACTCTATGAAGTAATAAATTTACAATTTTCTCACAATACAATAGACATCTCTCTCAAGAATAAGATAAACATGAAATAGAATTGGAAGCTTTTGAGAGAGCAACAAAGGAGTCTTTTAAACAAAAATTTTAGATCGAGAAAACTATGGAAATTGTATATTGTGTTCTATGTTGTGTGTGTTGTGTTGTGAAAAATATGTAGAGGTGATGAGAGAAATAAAATGAGGCTTTTAAACAAAATAAAATTAGGCTTTTAAACAAAAAATTTAGATCGAGATAACTATGAAAATTGTATATTGTGTTCTATGTTGTGTGCTGTGTTCTGAAAAATATGAAGAGGTGATGAGAGAATTCCACCATTTGTTACTCTACCAAAGTTATAAATGTCATACTTCGATTGGTCCATGATGTCAATTTTGCCCGCTGGTCCGTCAATTTTGTCACCACATCATCAATTTTGTCACCATATCATCACATCAACTATCTTGTTTTGAATTTGATTGGTCCATGATGTCAATTTTTCCGCTACATCATCATGTCGGGTATCTTGTTTTGACTGAAACTTCTCCGTTTTATATCTAATTTGAGTGATCCAAAAAAGATGTTCAAATCGTTATTCCCAACCTTACACTATGGACAGAATACTCAGAATTGTTAATAATTGAAGGTAGGTTTGATATCATCCGAACATTTATTAATTAATTAACCTTCGTGTTTATAATGTATTTGGGCTTCAACTGAAAGATGGTATCATCACTATCATTTATTTAATAAAAACTATTTGTTTTCCTCTCGACTAATCAAAATCGTAAAGAAACAATATGATTTCCTCGTTGATTAATCAAAACTCTTCAGTGACTACAAACTAAGAGACGTATCGTCACTATCATTTACTTAATAAAAATTATTTGTTTTCCTCTTGACTAATCAAGATCGTAGAACAAAGAAATTACTAGACCTAGTAATCACTATCATTATATTAGAGAACTGTTTGGTTTCCTCGTCGACTAGTCAAAATCGTACAGTAAAGAAATCATAAGACCTGTCGTTCGTGACTCTTAATTAATTGTAGAAACTATTTGATTTCCTCAACGAATCAAAATCCTAGGTGATTACGACTTTTATTACCGATTAAAGAAGAAATCCTTTGATTTACTGAAAGATAAATCAACGATTCATTTATTTAATAAACTATTTAGTTTCCTCTCGACGAATCATACTCGTAGCAATCACTATCAATATTAGTGAGTTATATTCCTCGTCAACTAATAAACGACATTGAAGAAACTATAAGACCTAGCATTCAAGATATTCAACTAAAGAGACTATTTGATTTCCTCATCGAAGAATCAAAATCGTATAGTGATTACGAACTAGGGAACCAAGAGATCACGATTACCGATTAAAGAGGAAATCGTTTCGTTTTCTGAAAGATTATCCATCCGACATACCTGATTGCTTGTGATTCGTGAGCCACCGAGAAATTCCAACAACTGACTCGTTGCATTTCTTGTCGAGAAAACTCAAAGGCCACGCTCAAATTTCGCCTTCTTTAAATCTCCTTCAAGTTCCCGCTCTTGGTTTATATAGAGATTTACGGGAACGTTGGACAGTTGCGTTTTATTTACGGAGGAGAAAATGGTAAAAAAGTATTGCGGTAATTCGTCTGATTTGCACGGATGTAAACGGCGCCATTTACTAACGGTCTGGACTGGGTCATACTATTAAAAATTAATGGGCTCAAAGAAGCCCAAATACATTATAAACACGAATGTATGTTAGGATCGCACAACAACGCACACGCTCGATCTAGATGAACACAAAGAATAGGATAGAGAAAATTGCAAGAAGAACTCTGGCTAAAAGGATTTTTTTTATTGATGACTTCAGGTATGTACAACAAGAGAGAGTAGAGAGAATAGAAAGTTACATCTCAAAGCTCTACCGGACAGGATATATATATAGTTCAATTTACTATATATAACTTTACCAGATTTAACCATCTACTATATATAGCTATTTACTATATATAGATTTACCAGATATAGCTTTATCAAATATAGCTTTACCGGATAATAACCGTTGACCAAGCTATAAATAAGCATCAGGCTCCATAACCTAACAATTCTCTCACTTGGAGACTGATCTAGTCAACCAAGAATTTCATTCTCAAATGACCATGAGCTTCTTCATGGTCTTCATGGCACCATATCAATTGAGGCTTTGCACAACCTCAATATTCCAACATCAACACATTTTGTCAAAATGTTTGCTGGATTCTTTGCTCACTCTATCTTCTCCAAACACATCACCCTATTTCACTAACCTGCAAGTGAAATGGTATCGTCTTCTGTGTTTTCTCTTGAAATGATAGACCGGGTTCCTTCGCCAACTGTTTGACACTCTGACTATCTCTGTAAAGAATATCTTCGTGCTACTTCTTTCCCATTCTTCCAGATAGTCAGTCATCCATATCGTCTTCTTTCCAGCTTCAACTATTGCCACGTACTCAGCCTCAGTACAACGCATTTTTTAAGCCTAGACGTCTCATCATCCATGGCTTGCTCCCACTTGGTTGTATCCTCCAACTGTAGGGCCTCATCAAAGGGTTGTGGTTCCCTTTCATCAACAAAAAATAGTGTAATGAAGGTACATGCATATTTGGTACTCTGATAGTACAGGATGATCTTCTCAACACCAGTTCAGGTGTCACTTGTTCCACTGCTGATTCCTCCGCAACAACCTCAGGAGTTTGTTGAGTATCTGCTACAAAATCACTTGGTGATTTTCTCCGCAACTCAACCTCAACTCTCACTTGCTTTGTTGTCTTGGAACCTTGCTCCACATCTGGTTCCTCAGCAGTAGTCTTAGGAGTTTCTTGAGTATCTGCTACAACATCACTAGGTGAGTTTCCCTGCAACTCAAGCTCAACTCCCACTTGCTTCGTGGTCTTGGAATCTTGCTCAACATCTGGTTCCTCAGCAGTCGTCTCAGGAGTTTCATGAGTATCTACTATAACCTCAGTAAGTGAGTTTTCCTGCAACTCAAGCTCAACTCCCACTTGCTTCATGGTCTTGGAACCTTGCTCCACATCTGGTTCCATTTCCAACCGCACTTTCTTCAACTCTCTGGCGGTCCTTGTGAAGCTAACTCGTTTCTGCTTGCTCATAACGTAGTTCTCACAACGACCCACATCAACAGATTTCAGACCTTCTAAAACTCCTTTCGCAGCCAGCCTCTTCATTCCTTTCGCGCTCATCGGTTCAAGTCTATTGTGCTGTAGACTTGAATTTGAAGCACTCTCAGCATCAGCAGCTATGTTCATACACCCTGCAGTGGTGTATAGGGTTCCAGATTTTGAGCCACGTGCTACCACCGTAGCACCCTTCATAATCATCCACGAACCCTTCCCTAACTTTGTTGCATAACTTGTGCTGTCCAACTGACCAATAGAGATCAGGTTCCTTTTGAGACCAGGAATATATCTGACATCATTTAATGTCTACTGATTTCCTGCTGGAGTTTTTATGCAGACATCTCCTTTTCCTTTAATCTCCAAATCTTTGTTGTCGGCAAGATACACCTTCTCGAAATTTCCAGACTTGAAATTCAAGAACAACTCTTTATTTGAAGATGAATGAAAAGATGCACCTGAATCCAAAATCCAGGATTCAATCCAACTGTCCGCGCTGAGGATTAGAGCATCCCCAATGTCTTCTGCTAAATTTATAGAATCATCATCATCTCCAGATTTGTGATTCTGCTTCCTCTTTGGTCTTGTACAACCTGTCCGAAAGTGACCTTTTTCTTCACAATTCCAACACGTTACGTTTGGTCTATTTGGATATTTTTCTCGGTTATTTGATTTTGATCGCCCTTTGTTTGGGCCCTTTGGTTTACTTCTTCCCCTTCGATCAACACTGAGAGCATTGCCTGATGAATCTCTAGTTTCTCGTTTGCGAATACTTTCGCTGAGAACTACATCTCGAATTTCACCAAACTTCAGTTTATCAGATCCTCGGGAACTGCTGATTGCGGCAACAACAGTATCCCATGACTCGGGTAAGGATGGCATCAAAATCAATGCTTTAATTTCATCTTCGAAATTAATTTCCACCGAACTCAGTTGACTTACGATCATGTTGAATTCATTTATATGATCAGCAACACGTTCACCTTCAAACATCTGTAGATTGAACAATCTATGCATCAAATACACCTTGTTCATAGCCGACGGTTTTTCGTACATATTCGACAGCGCCTTCATCAGATCTGACGTTGTCTTCTCCTTGATAATGTTGAAAGCCATGTTTCTGGATAGCGTCAACTGGATCATCCCTAAGGCTTGTCGATCCTTGAGCTTCCATTGTTCCGTGGTCATGGTATCCGGCTTCACCCCCAACAGAGGTTCGTGAAGATCTTTCTGGTACAGATAATCTTTAATCTACATCTTCCAGAAACCGAAATCGGATCCATCGAACTTCTCAATTCCAATCTTTGAACTTTCCATCTTCAAAGATCGTGGTGAATTTTGCCTAGCTCTGATACCAGTTGTTAGGATCGCACAACAACGCACACGCTCGATCTAGATGAACACAAAGAATGAGATAGAGAAAATTGCAAGGAGAACTCTTGCTAAAAGGATTTTTTTTATTGATGACTTCAGGTATGTAAAACAAGAGAGAGTAGAGAGAATAGAAAGTTACATCTCAAAGCTCTACCGGACGGGATATATATATAGTTCAATTTACTATATATATCTTTACCAGATTTAACCATCTACTATATATAGCTATTTACTATATATAGCTTTACCCGATTTAACCATCTACTATATATAGCTATTTACCATATATAGCTTTACCGGATATAGCTTTACCAAATATAGTTTTACGGATATAACCGTTGACCAAGCTATAAATAAGCATCAGGTTCCATAACCTAACAATGTATATTTGAATATTTAGATTTTAACATGTTTATAAGGTAGGTTTGTTATCATCCGAACATCAATTAACCTTTTGAGTAAATCCTTGATGTACTTCTCTTGATTTAAGAAGATACCATCTTTCAGTTGTTTGATTTGAAGTCCAAGAAAGAAACTGAGCTCTCCCATCGTACTCATCTCAAACTCATTACACATACATTTGGAAAATTCTTCACATAAAGAAGGGTTAGTAGAACCAAATATAATATCATCCATATATATTTGCACTAATAACATATCATTTTCTTTAATTTTAATAAAGAGAGTTGTGTCGAGCTTACCCATTTTGAAATCATTCTCAATAAGAAAATTACTAAGTCTATCGTCCCAAGCTCTTGGAGCTTGGTTTAAGCCCTAAAGAGCCTTTTTCAACTTATAGACATGACGTCGAAAGTCAAAATTTTCAAATTCAGGAGGTTGTTTTACATAAACTTCCTCCATAATATAACCATTTAAGAATGCACTTTTCACATTCATTTGATATAATATAAAATTTTTGTAAGAAGCAAATTCACGTAACATTCTAATACCTTATAATCTAGCAACAGGTGCAAAAGTTTCTTCATAGTCTATACCTTCCTCCTGACAATAACCTTGAGCTACAAGTCTAGCTTTAGTCATTGCTTGCCTTCGACAACCAAACATCACTTTTGTGGAATTCAATTTTGTTTGACCACACACATCGCCTGCGCATGCATGTTCAATCGTGCGCAACACAACAACGTTGCTTCTCATTGTCATATCATTTCCCAACAACACGATCCATGCATCATGATATGATGCATGACCATCTTAGTTTGCTCAAACCATATGTTGGGAACTCACCCATGTGTCGATCATCTCATTAGGACATTTCAAACATTCATCCATCTAGATTCTCTTGAGCATCAGACTCTCCCGTGTACATGCTAAACCATTTACGACATACTTTCTTGATAGCGGGTGCATGATCCAACATTCGACACATGGGTTGGGGAGCAATATTGGCACACCTATGCCATCTCTTACTTTCTTGTTTCTTTCATCAACTATAGAAAATGTTATCTATTTTAAGATTAAGATCAATCATTAGCTCAGGCATAAACCGTGGCTTGGAAAAATATGAAAATAAGGGCCACATTTTATAGGACAGGGGTAATGTGCCATTGCAACCATATAACAATCCTCACGCAAATCTTGTTAAACATGTCATAATCTAATAATCATGCCAAAAACTTGATGATGGAATATAAAATTTTCAAATGACTCATAGTGTCGAAGGAATCATCATTTTCAAATGACAATTGTGGTCGGTGGCGTTTGTTGTTACAAACTTTGAGGATGTGAATCTAAGAACGATCATTAAGGTCATATATTGTGTGTTCTTCTTCAATGATGGAAGGAGAAGACGCTAAACCGATTGAGGCGGACCCTTGAAGAATCTTTTAAAAATCACCTACCGAAGATGTCTGGGCTAAAACTGCTAGTAGCCTAGACATTGAGTTGAGAAATTCAGTGTTTTTCCTTTGTGGCAGATCTTGTAAATGACCATTTGTCGAAAGACATATCAAAACTATTTACTTTTCGTTAAAGGATCGTCATATCCTTTCTGCCCTCATGTTTGACGTTCACATAGAGAACCTTAACATCTTATCAGAAGCATTCAAATGTCTCCCCCACAACTTACTATGCTCATAGAGTTAAATCTGGAGAAATCGTCAACCTGTTTCCAAAACCCTTTCATGGGATCAGATTACTAAGAATTCTACCTGGATCCTTAAATATGTAAGCCTTCCAATCAAGAAAGACCCACAGTTTGCTCAAGTCATCGAACATGATGATGGAAAGCGTAAATGTAAAATTCAATGAAAATTAAATTTTCTTTCCAAAGGTAATGATTCTTAAGCTCGAGATCTAGTACCTCATGAATCTCGAGATCTCCATAAAAAATCAACATGTCAAAGTCTATGCAAATAGAGCCGGTTGATTACAACAAAGAAGTAGTTTTAGTCGATTATGAGGGCAATCCCAGATCTCCAACTCAAACCGAATTGGATACTACATCTATCTTCAACCAGATCGATATTATCACAAATGAATTGTCCACTGATAACGAATTCCTTAAAAATGCATTACAACCTCGAAGGATATCCTAAATATCCAACATCAAAATAACTTCTCAAACAAGATTCTCTCAACCATTGCAAGACAAGTTAAGAAGATTGAAGAAAAAATCAAGGAAAAACAACAACAAAAGAAATAAAAAAAACTATTGCAAATATTAATGGCGTGAGATTCGCAAGAGTTGAGGAAAGTTCTTTTATTCATACCAGCTATTTTAGACAAAGTAATTAGTCTCGGCTCAACAGAAGAGGCACTTGCTCTGATTGAAGAAAAGCTAAACAATCTTTCAATTTTGATAGAACCTTAAGTAATTAAACTTTTAGTGTCATAATGAACCATATCAGAATGACCTCAAAAAATTTTAAAATGATTTCTCCAAAGAAGAAAAGATGCCCAAAAAAACTAGACCTCATAAAAAAAAATTGTTAAATTAGAGAACAAAGTCCAAAAAACTAGATGAAGAAAAATTGGTATCCTAAGCCCTCTTTCCCCGATGTTCCGTTCGAAGAAAAAACTCAAATGACTCAATCCACCTATGAAGGAACATTCATACATAAGTGGAATATAGATGGTCTATCCGGTCATCTAGTCGTAAATGTAATCAACAAAATGTTGATGGGAGCTAGCGCCTATAGTCTTCGAGGTAAGTTTGACCACGCTATTGCTCAAATTGTAACTTTTGGTTTCACAGGAGTACTCAAGGATGGGTTGGAGAAGCATATCTCCGACGAAGAAAAGCAAAGGATACTCAACCATACTACTATAGAAAGAGAAGTACAAATATAAAAAGTGAAATTGGAATATCTCAAGTTATGGAGAATGATATAAGTGTTGAATAGCCATTAATACCCTTTTATATATTGTCTTAAAGTTTGTCGTAGGCAAACTAGAAATCCATACTGAACGTTTGAGAAAATTCTTATGATTATAAGATGCAAAAAGTTAGCTACTTCTGATGGTACAAAGATATAATTGTAACTAAGGTTATGACAAGATGTGATAGTACCCTTTAATTATGGATGATGCGCTTCATTGTAGGACTTCCAAAGTATATTTCTCGAAGGATAACTACCGCTCTCAATGAAGAGTGTAAGCATAAGATTCCTTGGAATGAATTCACTTATGGTGATTTAGGTTATGTAATAGCCAAGTCGACCGCCAGCAAATATTGTCTACTTTGGCCCGTTACGTATCGTCGTGAGTCTCACGGTTTTAAAAGCATCTGTTAGGGATCAAAATGATATTAATTAACAAATCAGAGTGGCGCAGCGGAAGCGTGGTGGGCCCATAACCCACAGGTCCTAGGATCGAAACCTGGCTCTAATACCAACAATAAATAGCATTCCCATCAACTACAAGGTTGGTATAATACTCTTTTTAATAAATACTCTTTGGGTGCTGTCCAACTCATTGTTTTAAAATGCGTCTACTATATTCAGAGTTTCGCCCTACTTTGACCAGTGCATCGTGTAACGGTCATACTTCTTCAAATGTGCGGCCTCTAATCTTGACACGCTCACCAAAAACCTTATGGGGTACTTAATCTACATTCATATTTTTTACCTGCCTTTGTTGGACCTTGGGCAAGGTTTACCTTCAACATTCAAACATCACTTATGTGGAATCAAAACTTGTTTCACCATACACGCTGCCTATGCATGCATGTTCAATTGTGTACGACACAACAACGTTGCATCTCATCGTCATCTCGGTTCCTCACAACACGTCCCATGCATCGTGATGCAATCTCAAGTCTCAAGATAGCTTCTCGAGATAGCTTGACCATCTTGGTTGTGTAGACACATCCCTCGGGACAGTTTGGCCAAGTGGAATAAGGTGCCACAGCTGTCATTTATTTTCATTTTTTGTAAACCTTCAAGCCCGCTGCTAGCACATATTATAAAAACCTCATGATTTTAAAACGCGTCTACTATAGAGAGAGTCTAGCCCTACTCCGACCAGTGCATCGTGTAACGGTCATACTTCTTCAAATGTGCGGCTTCGTGATCTTGACACGCTAGCCAAAAACCTTATGGGGTACACAATCTCCATTCACATTTTTCACCTCGGCTTTGTGGCTTTGTTATACCATAGGCAAGGTTTGCCTTCAACGTTGAAACATCACTTATGTGGAATCAAAACTTGTTTGACCACACACGCCGCCTATGCGTGCATGTTCTATCATGTGCGACACAACAATGTTGCATCTCATCATTATCTCGGTTCCCAACAACACGATCCATGTATCGTGATGCAATCTCATGTCTTGAGATACTCGATTATCTTGGTTTTTCTAGACACATTCGTTGGGACAGTTTGGCCGAGTGGTCTAAGGCGCCAGATTTAGGCTCTAGTCCAAAAGGGCGTGGGTTCAAATCCCACAGCTGTCATAATAATCATACTTTTTCAATCTCATCGTCCGACCCATGCATCGTATTGCTATCTCTACATCTGTCGTACAGTTTAGTCGAGTGGTTTAAGATGCCAGATAGATTTGGGCTCTAGTTTAAAAGGGAGTACTCAACCTCTATTCACATTTTTCACTCGACTTTATGGCTTTGTTATACCTTAGGCAGAGTTTTTCTTCCGCATTCAAACAAACATAATGTGGAATTAAAACTTGTTTGACCACACACGCCATCTATGCGTGCATGTTCAATCATGTGCGACACAACATTGTTGCATCTCATCGTCATCTCGGTTCCCAACAGCCAACCCATGCATCGTATTGTAATCTCATGTCTCGAGATAGCTCGACCATCTTGATTTGTCCAAACACATTCGTCGGGATAGTTTGGCCGAGTTGTCTAAGGTGTTAGACTTCGACTCTGGTTCAAAAGGGCATGGATTCAAATCCTACAGCTGTCATTTATTTTCATTTTTTGTAAAGCCTCGTGCCCGCTGCGAACACATATTGTTTGTTTTGACTTTTTATTTATCGTTGTTAACATCGTGGTTTTAAAATGCATCTAATATGGAGAGAGTCTAGCCCAACTCCGACCAGTGCATCGTGTCAAAGTCAATACTTTTTCAAATGTGCGGCTTTGTGATCTTGACACGATCATGACAAACCTTAAGGAGTACTTAATTCCCTTTCATATTTTTCATCTAGCTTTGTGGCTTTGTGGCTTTGTTGGACCTTAGGCAGGGTTTGCCTACGGGTTTCAAACATGAATAATGTGGAATTAAAACTTATTTGACCGCACACGCCGCCTATGCGTGCATGTTCAATCATTTGTAACACAACAACATTGCATCTCATGGTCATCTCGGTTCCCAACAACACGACCCAT
Organism: Cucurbita pepo subsp. pepo; assembly: GCF_057944985.1. Lineage (NCBI taxonomy): Eukaryota > Viridiplantae > Streptophyta > Magnoliopsida > Cucurbitales > Cucurbitaceae > Cucurbita > Cucurbita pepo. The sequence goes on along the minus strand of NW_028257918.1, from coordinate 41,714 downwards.
GCATCGTGATGCAATCTCATGTCTTGAGATAGCTCGACTATCTTAGTAGTCCATACACAATTGTTGGGATAGTTTGGCTTAGTGGTCCAAGGTGCTAGATTTAGTCTCTGGTTTAAAAAGGGATTGGTTTCTAATCCCATAACTGTCATTTATTTTTATTTTTTTAAAATCTTTAGGAGTACTCAATCCCCATTCACATTTTTCACTGCTTTGTGGCTTTGTGGCTTTGTGGCTTTGTGGCTTTGTGGCTTTGTGGCTTTGTGGCTTTGTGGCGTTGGCTTTGTGGCTTTGTGGGACCTTGGGCAGGATTTTCCTTCAGAATTCAAACATCACTTATGTGGAATTCAAACATCACTTATGTGGAATTCAAACTTGTTTGACCACACACGCCGCCTATGCATGCATGTTTAATCATGTGCGACACAACACGTTGCATCTCATTGTAGATGAGAGCCCCCCAATCAGGTAAGACTCATAGTCTACTCAAATCATCGAACATCATAACGGAAAGCATAGATGAAAGCTATCTGGCGACGAAGAAAAGCAAAGGACACCCTATCATACTACTATAAAAAATAATAAATAAAAAAAATAATAAAAAAAAAATAATAATAAAATAATAATAAAAAAAAAATAAAAAAATAAAAGTAGCACAAATATAGAAAAAGTAGTACAAATATCAAAAGTAAAGTTAGAATGTCTCAAGTCATGGAGATAGATATAAGGGTTGAAGGGCCGTTAATACCTTTTTATATACTGTCTCAAAGTTTGCCATAAGTGAACTAAACCATCTATGATGAAAGCTAGAGATCAAAATGATTAATATCAGCAGAAGCGTGGTGGGCCCATAACTCACAGGTCCCACGATTGAAACCTAGCTTTGATATCATCATACTACATGTGAAATAACATAGTCAGCAAAAATAAGGGACACTACTTATCCTACAATACATAAAAGTGGCAGCGAACCACACATCACTCACCTATCTTTTTTGGTTTGATTGTCCTTCTTTCAGTGTCCCTCCACGAGGCGTCTCCGTCATGAAACCGAAGTTAAATCATGCTTCATGATAACGAATTACTTTGTTGATTGAATATCTTAGAGAAAAAAAATACTTGTTTGAGATTTGAATCACTCCGCAGGCAAGATCGATCATGTCAAGCTTAGATGATACTAAACATACAACCTAAACTACATAGCATTACAAAAAAAAACTTATTACTTAGTTAAAAGAAGGCATAAATGATCTTTTTACTACCTTTTTCAAGTCTACAAGACAACATAAGTGGTTATATATAGCCTCAACATGAAACCCTTAACCTTCCACTAGGAATTTTAAGAGTTGTATCATTCATACTTTTAGGACTATAGTTAGCCACTATGAAAATGAGAAATTTTAAGAGTTGTGTCATTCATACATTTAGGACTATAATTAACCACTATGAAAATGTAACCATCTTATTTTTTTTTACTAAAATAGAGTCATACCATATGCATGATGTGATCTTTTTATGTGGAAATATTTATTTTAAATGTTTCATCAGTCCCATGGACTTACATAATAAAAATAAAATTCGTGAATAAATCGAAAACATATAAGAAATGATAATAAACATATATATCCAAAAACTAGAAAACAAATGATGATGGAGTTGACACACGAGTCGTGTGAGTTGCGACTGACGTGGGAAGCGTGTGCGCTGCACATGAGAAGAGCATGACTAGTTTGTCAGGTCACACATGCATTTCTCGAAGAGTGTCCTTTTCAGGTCGTGCACTACTCGAAGAATACTTGTATATCCTCGGATTGGAATTTTGAGTTTTCCTTGAAGCTTTTTAATGGCAGATTGGATTGGGCGAATGGTTTCTAGGCACTTTCAGGACTCTATTTGTAACGTCCCGAAATTTTCTACTTAATTTAAGGTCGCTACTGTATACATACCATAAACATTGAATGCGGAAGACTTCATTTAAATTCCATAAAACATAACCTTTAACTTAAAAACACAGCCATGGACTTACGTGTTTCGAAAACATCTTTAAAACGACACAACAAAAGACCCGAAATAAAATAAATAAGCGTTTAAGTTTAAAACATCCTATTCTATCCTAAGTCTAAGAAAATAAATACCACTATCATATGCATGTGCCATGATCTCGAGTTGCGATGCCGTCGTCAGCCGTACAGGAATGTCTTGCCTTAACCTGAAAAATGTAGTAGCACATGGCCTGAGTATTTAAAGAAATACTCAATAAGTGACCCCACTATTGGGGTTAGATGCAACAATCACATGCAATGAAATGATGGGACCTATCTTTCGTTTCGTTTCGTTTCTTTTTCGTTTCGTTTCGTTTCATTTTCCCTACGGTGTAATCCTAACAGGTAATCGTGGACGTGTACCATATACTCTACACGCAGCCCATACGTGCGAGTATGAGCTTACCAACTAGTTCGCACACCGCTGGGCCACTGTCCCTAGCCGGTGGGCATGCTCTGGGGGCCCACCGGGACCTGTTAAAACTAAAACCGTCACGACAGCGCTATGCAGGGCATAACGATCGTTGTCCTGCCATTTGGATGTACGCGTCCGTACCCTCGTGATGGTATAGGGGTATCCCCCAAATGCATGATCACACAATATGCATGAGGTCCCACTAGTCCTACAGTCATCATTTAATGAACATAACTCCGTGTCACGTTTTCATGCTTACATGTCATTCTCATTCTCATTTCGTTACATATCATACATATTCCTAGCGGGGTTATGTACCATGCAATTTACCGTATTTCATGTTATACAATTCATTCAATCACATTTCAATACTCATACAACAAGCCATAATCGTATAAGGGCCACACATCGTCACATGCATTCATATACATCAACTAAGCAGCATAAATAACATACATTCACGTTCACATGATTTCGTACTTAAGAACAATAATCTAGCATACAATGTATCATATCATAACCGAGTCAATAACGCAAACACTTCATAGTCATATCATTTTCTAACTTACCACAGTCTTAACGTTCTTATACCTATCACCGACATATCATTACGTGACGTACCTTAGTCATATCGTCACAAGAATGTACCCTAATGATATCGTTCTATCAATCTATCACAAACCTATCCCTTTCTACCCATAAGCTAACCGTATTCCTTCATCAATCTCTCCTATACATAGCACTCCGGTATGTAACCTAACTCTAACGTTTCATGAACGTATCTCACTCCTATCGTTACATTTCGTTTTGTGCATCCTTCTCGTACCCTATCTCAAACCTATCCTTGAGCACATCGTACCATAATTATTATCATACAAACCACATATTATAACATAACATAACATATAGGAAGCATATCAATCCACAGACAATTCACACATATCAATATATATGACACGTGCAGAATCACAGGGCACGTGTCAACATCAAATATAACCACGCCGATAGTAAGGTCACTTACCTGGCTAGCTTAAGTCGTTGTCACAAATATATCTTTAATGAAAGTTCGATTCCGTCCTTTGAAATCTGAGTCAATCTATATGAGTTCATGACATCAATTTCAAGTTTGAACTCTATAAAATTATTTCTCTAATTTAGATTGGCCAGTTAGACAAAATTTAAAGGAGCTCACTGCACTCTGATATTTCCTGTTTTACTGTTAAATCCTGTTCAACAAATCTTTCCTCAATCTTTCCTCTTCTTCTGTAATTATTTTTAAGAAGGTATTATTCAATTTCGTTAATCTATTCTTACTTCCAAATCTTCCCTTTTTATTTTTATTATTATTTTTCTTTTCAGTTAACATTGTTCTGTATTTCTATCTCTATCTCATTTTTTTTCTTATTTCCTTATATTCTTTTCCTATAATTCATATAAAATTACCACCTAAATCATTGCAACAATTCAGTAGATCTAAATCATTGCAACAAAGTAGATCTAAAATATAATTGGTTTTGATTTCCAAAACTCATACAGAATTCTTTTCATTTAATCTCTAATATAAAACTAAATAATTGTAACCAAATTAATATTATTTAATAAAATAAAAGGAAGATTTAATATACTGACCTCTTCAAATGACATATCTCCTGGGGCGGAGCTAGTCTGCTTAAACCTTTTGTTTTCTTTTTCTATTTGTTTTTGTAGGAAGGAAGAATTCTGGGTAAATCTGCCGTTGTTTTTATAGAAAAGAGATTAGTGATTTGTTGCCAGATTTATTTTTAGGGAAGGAGTGATGAGAGATTGAAGGGAGGAGGAGGGATCGGTTACCAAATGTTTTTCTTCTTTTAATTAATTAATTATTTATTTATTATTTTATTATTTTAACTATTTTTTTTTTTTATAATTATTTTTATTTGTTTATTTATTTATTTATTTATTTATTTATTTTTGGGCTATTACACTATTCCTTAGTAAAACTTGTGGATAATGTTGTATAGAAGCTATAGGAACAAGTTTGAAAGGAAATGGTGGAGAATTGCTCTCGAATTTGGAAGAAGCCTGAGAGTAGGAGACCTAAAATCTAAACACTTATTGCCAACAGCTAGGTGCTCGACCTTGCTCGATTCTTGTTCCAAATGATTGCCCCAACTACAGAATTTATAGGGGAAACTTAAACCAACATTGGGAGCTCCAGAATCATTGTGAATTGTCGGTTGGATTTTCTAAAAAATCCGTTGGAAATATCTATTCCGATCAGAGCCTCACCGACGTTGGTTTTGAATCCTAGCCGTTGGATGTGACGATCCGTGAGTTTTCTAGAATATATACAAGTTTGGAGGTGATCCAACGGCTGAGACTCGACATTCGAAGGATTTTATGCAGAAGGCACTATGAAGGTTCTGATTTTTTAGCAGAATTATCCTTAACTTCAAGGGTATTTTGGTAATTTGCCACTTTTCGAATATTTTATTATTATTTTCTCAAAAAATCCATAATTTTCCTAAAAATTCTTCATCTCTTGTTGGTCATTTCTCGGGTCTTGAACATCTTGAAATTCCTTCTTGATAAGGAATTAAAAATCTCGCAAGATCCTTGATATTGGAAAAATGACATTTTCGTCCCTTTCGCTTATGCTTTCATTCCAATCATTCTCCAAAGGTCTTAAGTCCTTAAGATTACTCCTTAGGGTATAGAAATGACTTACTAAGTCTCGTTTCCTTGCTTAATTCTCATAATTTCTTTCCTGGGATCTTTTGGGTCATGCATAGGTGGCTTTCCTTCACTTTTAGGGTGTTACAACACATGACTAGATTACTCAAATTTGATTGGAAATTGTTTATGTATGCAGGTACAAGCAAACCATTAGGCACAAAAGGAAGCTATCTTAAAGGTATTTCATGCAGGACTTCAGATGATTGCAGGGATAATGTTTTTTGTGATTGTAAATTAAACATCTGCTTCTGTCATGGCAAGAAGCATCCCTTCAACTTCAACTCCAAGTCTCACAAGATGAGTAAGAACATTCATTTAGAAGACAACAAGGAGATCAAAGAAGTGCCTCTCAACAACTAATCAAAATAATGAAGATGATCATAAAGAACTTGATCGATGTGACCCTGTATTTAGATTCTCATAATAAATAAACGATATTTTTGTTTAGTTCGTGTGCCTCTTAAGGTTTCGGGTCATAGTATATCATACGAATACAAGATACACTGACATGCTCGTTCCACATGAAGCTATTTAATGCAACAAATTATTCATAACAACATACCATAAAGAATCATATACATGACAAAGACATCATGAGTCAAAAATCGAGACTCGAATCTATCTCGAACTCTATAGCTCCATAGTTCATGCACACTCTCGTCTCGGGTGTGCAGTTAGTTTATATTTAAAAAGATGAGTAGTGTGATATAGTAACAATGTTTAGAAAATGCTCAATTTTGAAGGACAAGAAAGAGAGTAATCTAAAAATTATTGTTATAATTATTTATAATATGATTGCGATTATTATATTATGATGAGACGGTTTAGGTGAGATCTACCGTAGACCCAACTTTCAATTCCCTTATGGAATCTAGTTGGTCTGGGGATCATCTCTGCTCCTCTCTTCTTGAGAATTTATACATCCCTCATTATTATATGGACAACTATCTCTCGAGTTATGGTTTAGGTTTATCCTCAATAGAAAAATAAAGTAGAGCATCTAGAACCCAAGCGGAGAGCATGCGTGTGGGGAGTGTGTAGAAAAGTACAATGCATCCAAATCAACCGATAAATGAAATTAGAGCCAAAGCGAAAACATGATGTTTTAATCCACAAGACACAAAATCATATTTGCATACGTGCATTTCCCGACCTTAATAGTGGGGTCACTTCTTGAGTATTTTTCAATATTCATTCTATCACTAAAAAAAATTTATAGTAATGAAAAGGACATATAAACAGTTGTTGGCTTCTCCTATGGAGGCTATAGAACGAAATCTTTTGTGCTAAATCCAACATTTATTATATTTTTCTCTCTTTTAATTTCGTTTTACAAGAGTCACTATGGGGTCACCTCCGGAGTATTTTTCAATATTCATTCTACCATTAAAAATAAAGGTTTGAAATATTTGTTTAGAGGTCAAAAGTATTTCTATTTGAATCACATCCAAAATATAGGATCATTACCATCAAATTTTGAAAAATTCATTGGTTGATTATTGTAGGTTAGTCTTTTTAGTTATTCCCATTTGGGTTATCATACCATATTTCCCTTTCATATTACCTAATTTAGCAAATATTCCTCAATTATATAAAAGTTTTGGGTACAAAATTGAAGACACAAAATTATCATCACCCAGAAATCTCTAAAATCCCTTCCAAACTCATGGACAAGAACATTTCTATCAAGTTCGCTTTCCTAGCTGCAATCATCTTGTTCTTCGCCGTGATCGATACAGGTTTAAAATATGTTGTAGTTATAAAAATGATATATCTTTTTTTTTCAAATGATTAAAATGATCCCAATTCATTACATGCATCCCTTTTGTGATCTTGTAGGTTAATTTTGTTCATCATAATATTTCTTCTTGTATTAAATAAATAACATCCCATTTAATGTTGTATTTCTAAAATCAAATATTAGTAAAGTAATTGAATGTCCCATAATGGGATGGACAACAATGAAACTCACCTCACCCCATCAAACCATTTTACAATACAACATAATAGCAAACAAACTTAGTCTCAACTTGGCTTTCGTTGTTGCGATGATATTGTTCGTCTCTTCTTTCGGTAACTTTCAATCTCATTTATTTTTCTTCTGTTTTGTTGTTCTTCATTTTAAAAGCCTATATTTAAATTTTATGATAATATTGAGGGAAATGTTGATAAAATAATTGTATGTATAGATATTACGAATTGTATATATAACTTTATGTGTGTTTTTCATGGATTAATTATATCTTGAGTGAGGATATAATATGTTGAAATGATTCGTGTTGATCTGTGGGGATAGTTTTCACTCTTAGAAACAAGGAGTAAGTAATGTGATCTTGTCAGAGTGGAATGTCGAGGCCATCAGATGTTGAATCTGAATTTCGAATCTTGATCTAAATCTTCGGCGCGAGGCATTATAAATTAAATATATATATATATATATATATATATATATATATATATATATATATATATATATAAAGAGTTTCAATCTGTAGGAACTTTAAAATTAAGTGTGTTTTTCAGGAAGCAATTGTTTTTGGGTATCCTCCTAGAAAATTTCCTAAGAAGCATATGATTGAGATCAAATCATGTCGAAATGACCCATGTGAGTCTTTGGTGATATTCTTCACCTCTTAGAAACTAGGTGTCAATAACTTGACCATGTCGCTAGGGTTGCATAGGATTAATGTCGGTGCCATCAAGTATCGACTTCAGATTATGAATCCTTATATGAATCCTATGCATGTGGTGTTATAAACGGTATTAGGCGACACCTCTCCTAGTAGATACAAACAACGTGTAAATTTCATTTCAATGGCTCAATCACATGACCTAAAAAATTAAGCGTAATTTTCATTATGTTGGATGACTTCTCAGTATGTTAGTGAGAAGAAAACATGTTGGTATGTCGGGACTGTCTTCCCTCTTAGAACCGAGGACTAGGTAACGTGAGCATGTTGCAGGAGAATGTCGGAGCCTTCAAATGCTAAGAATCCTAGACATCGAGCTGAAATTTAGTACTCTTTGATTATACGTGACTAGATGGCTCAAATTTGATTGAAAATTATTTACGTATGCAGGTACAACCAAACCATTAGGCACAAAAGGCAACTATCTTAAAGGTATTTCATGCAGGACTGCAGATGATTGCAGGGATAATGTGTTTTGTGATTGTAAATTAAACATCTGCTTTTGTCATGGCAAGAAGCATCCCTTCAACTTCAACTCCAACTCTCACAAGATGAGTAAGAACATTCATTTAGAAGACAACAAGGAGATCAAAGAAGTGCCTCAAAACTACTAATCAATATAATGAAGATGATCATAAAGAACTTGATCGATGTGACCCTGTATTTAGATTCTCATAATAAATAAACGATATTTTTGTTTAGTTCGTGTGCCTCTTAAGGTTTCGGGTCATAGTATATCATACGAATACAAGATACACTGACATGCTCGTTCCACATGAAGCTATTTAATGCAACAAATTATTCATATAACAACATATCATAAAGAATCATATACATGACAAAGACATCATGAGTCAAAAATCGAGACTCGACTCTATCTCGAACTCTATAGCTCCATAGTTCATACACACTCTCGTCTCCGGTGTGCAGTTAGTTTCTATTTCAAAAGAAAGAGTAGCTTGATATAGTAGTAACCTTTAAAAAAAATGCTCAATTTAGAAGGACAAGAAAGAGAGAAAGAGAGAGAAAGAGAGTTATCTAAAAATTATTGTCATAATTATTTATATTATGATTACGATTATAATTATTATATTATGATGAGACGGTTCAGGTGAGATCTATCATGGACATAACGTTCAATTCCCTTATGGAATCTAGTCGGTTTGGGGAACATCTTTGCTCCTCTCTTATAGAGAGCATATACATCCCTCATTATTATATTTATGACTATCTCTCAAGCTTTGGTTTAGGTTCCTCAATAGAAAAAAATAAAATAGAGCATCTAGAACCCAAGCGGGGAGCATGTGTGTGGGCAGTGTGTAGAAAAGTACAATGCATCCAAATCCACCAAAAAATGAAATTAGAGCCAAAGCCAAGACATGATGTTTTATGCCACTAGACACGAACTCATATTTGCATGTGTGCATTTCTCGACCCTAATCGAGACTTCATGCATTATGCTCATGCATTGGGGGATACCCCTATTCCATCACGAGGGTACGGACACATACACCACTAGACAGATGAAGTATTATTATGTTTTAGATAATGCTGCCATTGCGGTTATTAATTCTAATGGGTGTCCAGCGTAAGAAGCTACCAGAGTAGGCTTGTCCGACAAGAAAAGGGGTCCAGCGGTGTACGAACTATCTAATGAGCTTGTACTTGCACGTATGGGCTGTGTTAGAGTATATGACACACATCTAAGTTGCCCATTAATATAGTATCGTGGGAAAAAAGACTGATATGATAGGTCCCATCATTGCATTCGCATGTTTATTGCATTTAATCCCAATAGTGGGGTCACTTCCTGAGTATTTCTCAAAATACTCAAGCCACGTGTTACCTCTATTTCAAGTTAAGGCAAGGCATTTCTGTACGGCTGACGACGACATTGTAATTCGAGACCATGGCACATGCATAGGGTAGTTGTATTATTTTCTTAGACTTAGGCTAGAATAAGATGCTTTTAATTTAAACGTTTATTTATTTTATTTATTCTTTTGTTGTGTCGTTTTTAAAAGTGTTTTCAAAACACGTAAGAAAATGACTGTATCTTAAAATGAAGATGTCGTCTTATGAAAGTTTAAATAAAGTATTTCCGCATTCAATGTTAATGATATTTATACAGTGACGACCTTAAATAAATTTATTCATTGATTTGTACATTAGTTTTTTTTGTTTTTTTTTTTTTTTTTTAATCTTCCCATTTTAGTTATCACCATATTTTGGTTTCATATTACCTAATTTGGAAAGGAGTAAATATTCTCAATTATATAAGAGTTTGGGTAGAATTATCAGCCCCCAAAAAGCTCTAAAATCTCTTAGTCATGGACAAGAACATTTCTATAAGTTCGCTTTCCTAGGTTCAATCATCTTGTTCTTCACCGTCTTCGATACAGGTATCTTATAGTTATTAAAAAATGTATAAGTGTTTGAGGGTTGAGTCGGGTCAGGTCAGATTATGAGATTTTCTAGACCGAACCCAATTATTTGCATTATAAATTTTTCAGCATAAACAACCCTTGTTATATAATGAATCCAACTCAACCCAACTCGACCATAAATTTTTGGGATAGATAGTTGGTTCAGGTAGTTCGAGTTATTTCTTCATTTTTTTTTTATTTTGATAAAAATAAAAATTAGTTTGTAAAATATATGTTTACATAGGTTTGGTTACCATTTGCAATTCAATTTTGTGAGCAAACATGTATATCTTAAAATTAAACGTAAGTTTGATTGTACAAAGATTCAAACTAATAAGTTTTAGGGTTACCAAAGAACGAACCAGTAGAACTCAATTTAACATATGTTTTGAAAAATTACTTTAACCAATCTGGTAGAAAATAAATAATTATGAAATAAAATAAATACATATATATAAACACTTTTACCGGATCTAGTAGAAAATAAATAATCATGAAATAGAATAAATACGTATATATAATTTTATTGTACACAAAAATGTATATTTTAAAATTAACAATCAATTTAGCTAGTTTTGGTTCAATCTAGTTTTGGGGAACCGTAAACAACCTTACTCATAAAAGTTTTCAGTTATTTGAATCTAGTCCAAATAAGTTCATAACTGAACTCGAACCAGATTGGTTCAGTCAATCCATCTAGTTTCGGGAGAACCCTTAAACCAACTCAATCATAAAAGTTTTCAGTTATTTGAATTCAGTCCAAATAAGTTCATAACCTAACTCGAACCGCACAGGTTGGGTTGGGTTGATAGAATTTTTTGAGTCATTAGATTGATTTTGATATAATTTGAGTATTACTTTGTTTGATGAACAGTGACAAGCAAACCATTGGGAATACAAGGAAGTCATATTCATATTACGTGCAACACTGTCCAAGATTGCTTTAATCCTAACGTGAGTGCAAATTTGGGCTGTGTTTTTGCGTACCTAAGAGCCCGTCGCCGCACTTCAGCTTCCACCATGACAACATCAGCGATACCACTCAAAACTAAGAAGTGGCTCTCAACAACTATTCAATAAATACCATTATTTTTATTGCAATATGCTTTACACAAATGAATAAGACTGTGATAAAACCATGTATTTCAATATTATATATTAGATTAAATTGAAAAATTACTTTTCATTTATGATTTATGAGTTCGAGTATGATTATTGTGGATGAGCGATTGAGGTAGATGAGAGATGACTGCGTGAATTCTGTCGTTTTATAGAACGTTTTATAGGGCCGTTATGTATCGTCGTCAGCCTCAAGGTTTTATGACGCATCTACTATGGAGAGGGTCTAGCCTTACTCCGACTAGTCTTTGCGTCGTCTGGTGACTGTCTTTCGTACCATTTGTAATGGCCCAAAGCAGACAAAGTTGGGCTTGGCTGTTACAAATGGTATCAGAGCCAAACACCGGACGGTGTGTTAGCGAGGACGTTAGGCCCTCAAAGGGGTGGATTGTGAGATCCCACATTGGTTGGAGAGGGGAACGAAACATTCCTTACAAGGGTGTGGAAACCTCTTCCTAATAGACACATTTTAAAACCATGAGGCTGACGACGATACATATCAAGCCAAAGCGGACAATATCTCTTAGTGGAGGGCTTGAGTAGTTATACTTTAGTTGTCATATATCTTACAGGCAAATGTCTTTGCTGCCGAAAATCCAAATCTTTCAACTAAAAACAATAAACAGAGTATTCTTGATTAGCCACTTCATGCTCAAGTCCTTACTTTGTGTGAGTAGGACCAGTCAAAGCTCTATGCTCTATCTTTTAGTGTGGGATTATGTGCGGGAGAGAAAGGAATCTGTGGTGGCAACGAACAACAAGACTACAACTTAATTTTGACTTTTCACTCTATAAGATGAGCACAATTCATTAAAAAAAAAAAATTACAATACTATGAAAGTTATTAAAAGATCAGAATCAGTTCAATCTCCTCGTCCCTCTCGCGTGCCACGACCTTGTCTATACCCGAAAACGTAAAAAAAATTGAAGTAGATGCATTTTAATACACAAAAATACTGGAATCATCACATGGTTGATGTTTTCACCTTCCTCACTAGTCCGGTACTACGACCTTGTCTTAAATAAGCCTAAAACCAGAATATGATTTTTGGTCCCATTAGACATTGAAAGACTTACATGTGTGTATTTTTTTATCTTAACAATAGGGTCACTTATGGTGTTTTTTTAAATAGTCATTCTCTTCCTAACATTTTTTCTGTTAAAAACATGATTCATAATTATTAATTTAAATTTTATTGTCAAGTAAATATTTGAAATATTTCTATAAAGGCTCCAAGGTTTCATGAAAACATTTGAAAACTCTCCTAATATGTATATTGCATACCTTAAAATTAGAGACGTTACACATAATTTACATTTTCATCCATGAATTTTTACTAATTACGATGTTTTGGTTTGTAAAAGGTTAATATCTATAAATGTTTAAAAGAATTAAATAAATTTTTAAAAAAATTTATGAAGAAATTAACGATACTTTTTTATTTTTTGAGTTGTTCTGCTGGATCGATCGTTCAAGACCTTTGGTCTCTATCCGGACCCGATGAATAAAATGGGAACACTTCTTATGGACTCGATAAGAATGATTCTGATCTAGTTCATGACCTATTAGAAGTAGAAGGCGCTCTGTTTGGATTGGGATCCTCACGGACAAAAAAGATTGCAGTCAGTTTGATAGTGATCGCGTGACATTGCTTCTTCTGCCCGAACCTAGGAATCTCTTCGATATGATACAAAAAGGATCAGCATCATAATTATTTTAAATTAATTAACCAAAAGATAATGCTAAAGACCAAACTGAGCATCAGTGACAATTAGGAGTAAAATGTAAAATATTCGAACCAATAACCAAATGAAACCTAACTTCGAAGTATAATAAAAATGTAACTGTAGGATCTTACATCGGTTGGAGAGGGGAACGAAACATTCCTTATAATGTCTTAAAAACTTCTCCCAAGCAGTCACGTTTTAAAACCGCAAGGTTGAGAGCAATATGTAACGGCTCAAAACGGACAATATTTTTTAGCGGTGGGCTTGGACGGTTGTAACATATCAAAGAAGACAATTTTTGTTAACAGTAAGCTTGGACTATTGTAACAGATCAAAGCAGACAATATCTATTAGCGGTGGACTTGGCTGTTGTAACCGGTCAACCCGAAAAATATTTCTTAGGGGTGAGATTAAAATGATATATATATATTTTTTTTAATTCTTTCCATCCTTTGGAAGAAATAAAAACTTGATCCCAATTCATTACTTGCATCCCTTTTGTGGTCTTTACATTAAGTTTGTAAATGGTAATCTTAGTGTATTAAATTCATAACATCCCATTTAATGTTGTATTTCTAAAATTCATATTAGCAAATTAATTGAATATTGTCCCAAAGATTATACAATGGGATGGACAACAATGAAACGAACCTCATCCCATCAAACCATTTACCATACAACATAATCGCAAACAAACTTCGTCTCAACTTTGCTTTCATTATTGCGATGATATTGCTCCTCGTCTCTTCTTTTGGTAATTTTCAACCTTGTTTTTTTTTCTTCTTTTTTTTTTTTTTTCGTTTTTTTGATAACTCTCCAAAAGTAGAGTTATATCAAGTCTTTTTACAGTTAATTTTGTACTTATACTCACCATGGGTTGGGGAGAAATATTGGCACACCTATGCCATCTCTTACTTTCTTGTTTCTTTCATCAACCATAGAAAATGTTATCTATTTTAAGATTAAGATCAATCATTAGCTCAGGCATAAATCGTGGCTTGGAAAAATATGAAAATAAGGGCCACATTTTATAGGACAGGGGTAATGTGCCATTGCAACCATATAAAAATCCTCACGCAAATCTTGTTAAACATGTCATAATCTAATAATCATGCCAAAAACTTGATGATGGAATATAAAATTTTCAAATGACTCATAGTGTCGAAGGAATCATCATTTTCAAATGACAATTGTGGTCGGTGGCGTTTGTTGTTACAAACCTTGAGGATGTGAATCTAAGAACGATCATTAAGGTCATATATTGTGTGTTCTTCTTCAATGATGGAAGGAGAAGACGCTAAACTGATTGAGGCGGACCCGTGAAGAATCTTTTAAAAATCACCTACCGAAGATGTCTGGGCTAAAAATGCTAGTAGCCTAGACATTGAGTTGAGAAATTCAGTGTTTTTCCTTTGTGGCAGATCTTGTAAATGACCATTTGTCGAAAGACATATCAAAACTATTTACTTTTCGTTAAAGGATCGTCATATCCTTTCTGCCCTCATGTTTGACGTTCACATAGAGAACCTTAACATCTTATCAGAAGCATTCAAATGTCTCCCCCACAACTTACTATGCTCATAGAGTTAAATCTGGAGAAATCGTCAACCTGTTTCCAAAACTCTTTCATGGGATCAGATTACTAAGAATTCTACGTGGATCCTTAAATATGTGAGCCTTCCAATCAAGAAAGACCCACAGTTTGCTCAAGTCATCGAACATGATGATGGAAAGCGTAAATGTAAAATTCAATGAAAATTAAATTTTCTTTCCAAAGGTAAAGATTCTTAAGCTCGAGATCTAGTACCTCATGAATCTCGAGATCTCCATAAAAAATCAACATGTCAAAGTCTATGCAAATAGAGCCGGTTGATTACAACAAAGAAGTAGTTTTAGTCGATTATGAGGGCAATCCCAGATCTCCAACTCAAACCGAATTGGATACTACATCTATCTTCAACCAGATCGATATTATCACAAATGAATTGTCCACTGATAAAGAATTCCTTAAAAATGCATTACAACCTCGAAGGATATCCTAAATATCCAACATCAAAATAACTTCTCAAACAAGATTCTCTCAACCATTGCAAGACAAGTTAAGAAGATGAAGAAAAAATCAAGGAAAAACAACAACAAAAGAAATAAAAAAAAACTATTGCAAATATTAATGGCATGAGATTCGCAAAAGTTGAGGAAAGTTCTTTTATTCATACCAGCTATTCTCAACAGAAGAGGCACTTGCTCTGATTGAAGAAAAGCTAAACAATCTTTCAATTTTGATAGAACCTTAATTAATTAAACTTTTAGTGTCATAATGAACCATATGAGAACGACCTCAAAAATTTTAAAAATGATTTCTCCAAAGAAGAAAAGATGCCCAAAAAAACTAGACCTCATAAAAAAAAAATTGTTAAATTAGAGAACAAAGTCCAAAAAACTAGATGAAGTAAAATTGGTATCCTAAGCCCTCTTTCCCCGATGTTCCGTTCGAAGAAAAAACTCAAATGACTCAATCCACCTATGAAGGAACATTCATACATAAGTGGAATATAGATGGTCTATTCGGTCATCTAGTCGTAAATGTAATCAACAAAATGTTGATGGGAGCTAGCGCCTATAGTCTTCGAGGTAAGTTTGACCATGCTATTGCTCAAATTGTAACTTTTGGTTTCACAGGAGTACTCAAGGATGGGTTGGAGAAGCATATCTCCGACGAAGAAAAGCAAAGGATACTCAACCATACTACTATAGAAAGAGAAGTACAAATATAAAAAGTGAAATTGGAATATCTCAAGTTATGGAGAATGATATAAGTGTTGAATAACTATTAATACCCTTTTATAATTGTCTTAAAGTTTGTCGTAGGAAAACTAGAAATCCACACTGAACGTTTGAGAAAATTCTTATGATTATAAGATGTGAAAAGTTAGCTACTTCTGATGGTACAAAGATATAATTGTAACTAAGGTTATGACAAGATATGATAGTACCCTTTAATTATGGATGATGCGCTTAATTGAAGGACTTCCAAAGTATATTTCTCGAAGGATAACTACCGCTCTCAATGAAGAGTGTAAGCATAAGATTCCTTGGAATGAATTCACTTATGGCGATTTAGGTTATGTAATAGCCAAGTCGACCGCCAGCAAATATTGTCTACTTTGGCCCGTTACGTATCGTCGTGAGTCTCACGGTTTTAAAAGCATCTGTTGGGGATCAAAATGATATTAATTAACAAATCAGAGTGGCGCAGCGGAAGCGTGGTGGGCCCATAACCCACAGGTCCCAGGATCGAAACCTGGCTCTGATACCAACAATAAATAGCATTCCCATCAACTACAAGGTTGGTATAATACTCTTTTAAATATTCTTTGGGTGCTGTCCAACTCATATTGAGAGTTTCGCCCTACTTTGACCAGTGCATCGTGTAACAGTCATACTTCTTCAAATGTGCGGCCTCTAATCTTGACACGCTCACCAAAAACCTTATGGGGAGGCAAGGTTTACCTTCAACATTCAAACATCACTTATGTGGAATCAAAACTTGTTTCACCATACATGCTGCCTATGCATGCATGTTCAATTGTGTACAACACAACAACGTTGCATCTCATCGTCATCTCGGTTCCTCACAACACGTCCCATGCATCGTGATGCAATCTCAAGTCTCGAGATAGCTTCTCGAGATAGCTTGACCATCTTGGTTGTGTAGACACATCCCTCGGGACAGTTTGGCCAAGTGGAATAAGGTGCCACAGCTGTCATTTATTTTCATTTTTTGTAAACCTTCAAGCCCGCTGCTAGCACATATTATAAAAACCTCATGATTTTAAAACGCGTCTACTATAGAGAGAGTCTAGCCCTACTCCGACCAGTGCATCGTGTAACGGTCATACTTCTTCAAATGTGCGGCTTCGTGATCTTGACACGCTAGCCAAAAACCTTATGGGGTACACAATCTCCATTCACATTTTTCACCTCGGCTTTGTGGCTTTGTTATACCATAGGCAAGGTTTGCCTTCAACGTTGAAACATCACTTATGTGGAATCAAAACTTGTTTGACCACACACGCCGCCTATGCGTGCATGTTCTATCATGTGCGACACAACAATGTTGCATCTCATCATTATCTCGGTTCCCAACAACACGATCCATGTATCGTGATGCAATCTCATGTCTTGAGATACTCGATCATCTTGGTTTTTCTAGACACATTTGTTGGGACAGTTTGGCCGAGTGGTCTAAGGCGCTAGATTTAGGCTCTGGTCCAAAAGGGCGTGGGTTCAAATCCCACAACTGTCATAATCATACTTTTTCAATCTCATCGTCCGACCCATGCATCGTATTGCTATCTCTACATCGTACAGTTTAGTCGAGTGGTTTAAGATGCCAGATAGATTTGGGCTCTAGTTTAAAAGGGTATGGTTTTAAAACTCGTCTATTATGAAGAGATTCTAACCCAACTCCAACCAGTGTCTCGTGATCTTGTCACGCTCACGAAAAATCTAAAGGAGTACTCAACCTCTATTCACATTTTTCTTCCGCATTCAAACAAACATAATGTGGAATTAAAACTTGTTTGACCACACACGCCATCTATGCGTGCATGTTCAATCATGTGCGACACAACATTGTTGCATCTCATCATCATCTCGGTTCCCAACAGCACAACCCATGCATCGTATTGTAATCTCATGTCTCGAGATAGCTCGACCATCTTGATTTGTCCAAACACATTCATCGGGATAGTTTGGCCGAGTTGTCTAAGGTGTTAGACTTCGACTCTTGTTCAAAAGGGCATGGATTCAAATCCCATAGCTGTCATTTATTTTAATTTTTTGTAAAGCCTCGTGCCCGCTGCGAACACATATTATTTGTTTTGACTTTTTATTTATCGTTGTTAACATCGTGGTTTTAAAACGCATCTAATATGGAGAGAGTCTAGCCAAACTCCGACCAGTGCATCGTGTCAAAGTCAATACTTTTTCAAATGTGCGGCTTTGTGATCTTGACACGATCATGACAAACCTTAAGGAGTACTTAATTCCCTTTCATATTTTTCATCTAGCTTTGTGGCTTTGTGGCTTTGTTGGACCTTAGGCAGGGTTTGCCTACGGGTTTCAAACATGAATAATGTAGAATTAAAACTTATTTGACCGCACACGCCGCCTATGCGTGCATGTTCAATCATTTGTAACACAACAACATTGCATCTCATGGTCATCTCGGTTCCCAACAACACGACCCATGCATCGTGATGCAATCTCATGTCTTGAGATAGCTCGACTATCTTAGTAGTCCAAACACAATTGTTGGGATAGTTTGGCTTAGTGGTCCAAGGTGCTAGATTTAGTCTCTGGTTTAAAAAGGGATTGGTTCCTAATCCCATAACTATCATTTATTTTTATTTTTTTAAAACCTTTAGGAGTACTCAATCCCCATTCACATTTTTCACCCGGCTTTGTGGCTTTGTTGGACCTTGGGCAGGATTTTCCTTCGGAATTCAAACATCACTTATGTGGAATTCAAACTTGTTTGACCACACACGCCGCCTATGCATGCATGTTTAATCATGTGCGACACAACACGTTGCATCTCATTGTAGATGAGAGCCCCCCAATCAGGTAAGACTCACAGTCTACTCAAATCATCGAACATCATAACGGAAAGCATAGATGAAAGCTATCTGGCGACGAAGAAAAGCAAAGGACACCCTATCATACTACTATAAAAAAAAAAAAAAAGTAGCACAAAAATAGAAAAAGTAGTAGAAATATCAAAAGTAAAGTTAGAATGTCTCAAGTCATGGAGATAGATATAAGGGTTGAAGGGCCGTTAATACCTTTTTATATACTGTCTCAAAGTTTGCCATAAGTGAACTAAACATCTATGATGAAAGCTAGAGATAAAAATGATTAATATCAGCAGAAGCGTGGTGGGCCCATAACTCACAGGTCCCACGATTGAAACCTCGCTTTGATATCATCATACTACATGTGAAATAACATAGTCAGCAAAAATAAGGGACACTACTTATCCTATAATACATAAAAGTGGCAGCGAACCACACATCACTCACCTATCTTTTTTGGTTTGATTGTCCTTCTTTCAGTGTCCCTCCACGAGGCGTCTTCGTCATCAAATCGAAGTTAAATCATGCTTCATGATAACGAATTACTTTGTTGATTGAATATCTCAGAGAAAAAAAATACTTGTTTGAGATTTGAATCACTCCGCAGGCAAGATCGATCATGTCAAGCTTAGATGATACTAAACATACAACCTAAACTACATAGCATTACAAAAAAAAACTTATTACTTAGTTAAAAGAAGGCATAAATGATCTTTTTACTACCTTTTTCAAGTCTACAAGACAACATAAGTGGTTATATATAGCCTCAACATGAAACCCTTAACCTTCCACTAGGAATTTTAAGAGTTGTATCATTCATACTTTTAGGACTATAGTTAGCCACTATGAAAATGAGAAATTTTAAGAGTTGTGTCATTCATACTTTTAGGACTATAATTAACCACTATGAAAATGTAACGATCTTATTTTTTTTTACTAAAATAGAGTCATACCATATGCATGATGTGATCTTTTTATGTGGAAGTATTCATTTTAAATGTTCCATCAATCCCATGGACTTACATAATAAAAATAAAATTCGTAAATAAATCGAAAACATATAAGAAATGATAATAAACATATATATCCAAAAACTAGAAAACAAATGATGATGGAGTTGACACACGAGTCGTGTGAGTTGCGACTGACGTGGGAAGCGTGTGCGCTGCACATGAGAAGAGCATGACTAGTTTGTCAGGTCACACATGCATTTCTCGAAGAGTGTCCTTTTCAGGTCGTGCGCTGCTGGGAGTGATTTAGTGCTTGTTGGGCCACCCGTGTTGAACCTGGATCCAAAAGTCTATCAGTTTTGTCTCTTTGGCCTATTTTCTACTTCTACTAGATCTTTGGCGCTCACTGAAAATGCATTAAGGAAATAAAAAGTCATAAAATGCATTTATGTCTATTGCGAGATTTCTGATGCGAGGGTGGTTGCTCCCACGAGATCGCTAACTCTTTTATTTTTTTCCTTGTTGTTACCGTAATTCTAACCTAAATGTGAATAAAATTCATAAAATACATTAGTGAGATCCACAAAAAAAATTTGAAACTAGGATAAATAAAACTCATCTTCCTTAAGCTTATATTTCCTTATAAGCATTCCATGATTGAGATGTCTTGATTCGTATCATTCTCCACTTTTTCAAGAGGATTCATGGTCGAATCTATTTGTAAAACTTTGCTGCAAAAGTAGGTTAAGAAAATACAAAAGACCTCACAACACTTTATCACGTGAACACTCAACACTTTATTCACGTGTACACTCAAGGAATTGATGGCCATTGTTTGCACTCATTTACACAAATGAAGTTCTCTGTAAGGACATGGCTGATGCGATGGCTCAAAAAGACCCGTAATTTTTTTTGCGAAATAAAATCATTAAAATTTAAAACATAATTTACATTATACCAAAATAGTGTGCGCACATTAGTAATTTAAAATACAACATAATAGTTAAAAGACAGAATAAGGAACAGACGCAAAACATTTTAAAATAAAAGGGTTGAGACGACAGGTGAGGTTAGTCTATGGCACCTGCTCCAGATTCCGCTCCCGACCTCGACCAGCTCCTTATTACCGGGAAAAAAATTGGAGAATAAGGAATGAGTACAAGACTCAGTAAGTAGCCTACTTGTAGGCTCTTAATCGTGTCCTTGATATGCTAGGGTACCACATTCTTTGTTCTTGCTTGTTCTTGATCTTGTTCTTGTTTTAAGTACTTAAGCACCTTTAATTCTTGTTCTTGACTTAGGGTTCTTATCTTGATCTTTCTTGAGGACCTTGGTTCTTAAACCCTAAAACCTTGGTTTTCCTTTAAGGGCCTTAGCACTATGGTTTTTGGTTCTTGGTCATTTGTTCCTGGTTCTTGTCCCTAGAACTAGGATCTTGATCCATGTTCTAGTCCTTTATCTTTCTCTTGTTCTTGGTATTCTTGGTTCTTGTTCTATTATTGATTCGTTCTCCAAGACACTTCCCCTAGGATTTACGGCACTAGACATGTACCTGAGAATCTTGCGTCCAAGGCTTCATGCGTTCTAAGCGACACAGCTTTAACTTACGTCCAAGGCTTCATGCGTTCCAAGCGACGTAGTCTTACCGCATCTTAGGGCTTGCCCTTCGATATGGTCTGCTTAACCTATGCCCAAGGTTTCATGCATTCTAAGCGGCATAGTCTAAAAACTTACATCCAAGGCTTCTTACGTTCCAAGCAATGTAGTCTTAAAACTGCATGAAGGGCTTGCCCTATAATACAGTCTGCTTAACCTATGCCCAAGGCTTCATGCGTTCCAAGCGACATAGTCTGAAAACCTACATCAAGGGCTTGCCCTATAATACAGTCTGCTTAACCTATGCCCAAGGCTTCATGCGTTCCAAGCGACATAGTCTGAAATCCTACATCCAAAGCTTCTTACGTTCCAAGCGATGTAGTCTTAATACTGCATCAAGGGCTTGCCCTATAATACAGTCTGCTTACCTACGCTAAAGGCTTCATGCGTTCCAAGTAGCGTAGTCTAAGTCATGAACATGCTGTACCGTGGATGGTCTTAGGAGGTTCTTGATTCGTGGCTAAGGTAACTTACTCTCTTCTTGTTCCTCCGTGACCTTAGACTACTCCCCTTGATAGACCATAAAGGTCACTTGCTCGGTGCATACTTGAACATCGCATCCTGCAAGTCTGCAGGGCATCTCTAATAGGTGAGGGAAACTTGAGGCATGACATCCTGCAAAGGAAACATGGTGCAATGCATCCCACCTAGAAGAGGAATTATTGGGCACCGCTTGGTGGGAGGTCATGGATCACTTTGGACATGATTAGAGTATTACCTAGCATTCTTGAGTTTCTGTTTTTGAGTTTGGGGACCTTGATCCCTCGTCCTTGAGTGGTACCTGGAATTCTTCTTACTTGGGTAGTTGTAAAGCTTGTGTGTTGTTTGTTCTTGGTTCTTAATCTTGTAAGTTTCTAAGGCCTTAATAACTTGAGACATAAGTTGTAACTTGTATTTGTAACCATATGAACCCATCTTAGTGTAAGTTGTTCTAGAAGGTCATAGATTCTTAGAGAGTTCTTTAGAGGGTTCTAGAAGAGTCTGAAGTCTTGTGGTATTTCCTTTAGGTGTTTCTTGGATCCTAACTTGGTTTAGGTTCCAAACTTACTCCAATCAACTTGAAACCTCAAACTTATCTTCATGTCCTTCATAATCGACCTTATAAGAAGTAGCAAATCATCCGGAGCACGTATAGACCTTGAAATCTCATAAGAGTCCTAGGGACATTTTGGCCATTTCACCCCTAATTCTTGGTTTTGCTACTTAACGTGTTCCAATGCCTTTCAACTTTACAAAATCATCAAACATCATAAAATAGGATCTACTTCAGGGTTTCATAGCATTTGGAGGTCATCTAGGTCAGTTCTGACCTGTAGGTAGATATCCTTAGGGGCATTATGGTCATTTTGCACCATTTCTTGGTTTACCCACTTATCCTTATCTAATGACTACTAAACTTCATTTAGAACCTCAAAATGCTATAATATGCTCAGAATTAAAATTTTATAGGCAGCGGAGTTCATCTAGTGGGTTATTCTAATGTTACCTAATTACCGAGCAATTTGATAGGTTTAAGGTCTTAACTCGCGGTTCTTTGAGTTTTTCTTTCATCTAATCCTAGTTCGTACTTGGTGTTCATATGAAAATCCAAGCGATTCCTGCAAGTATTTCTTAACAAAAAAATCCAAGGTGGCTACTTACCTCGTGTCGACATTCAGGACCTCTGTTCTTGACCTTCCGGTACCCGATTTACCTCAACTTTCCTTTCACACACTCCTTATTATGTCTACTTTCTGGAACCATAGAGTTTTTCATGAGAATCCATCTGGAAGGGGGTTAAAATTTAGAAAAACCGAGGGAAGGTTGAGTTTTCGGTTGACATGGCCAGTTCAACTGAACCGCCCACATCATCGTCTTCTTCCTCCAGACGGGGAGAAGGCGCGTGCGACCGTTCGCGCCGCCGTCGTAAACTCGCCCTCCCCAACTCCTATCACACTGTTTGTCCCCTCCATTCCTTCATAAAACTTAAAGAAGGTGTTACAAGGAAGAGCTAGGGATTGATTTTATACCTTCTCATCGGATTGTAGCCTAAGATATTTGCTTCCAAATTTCGTCCAAAATATGATTTCTCGCTGGAGTAAAAACAGAGGATTTCTTATTGGGTAGCCGATTCTAGGGGTTTTTTAGGCTCGATTTCGTCACGAAACCTCTTCCTTATTGTTCCCTTAACCTAAAGGAATTAGTTTGGAGGAATGACTTTGAGTGTAGGACCTTAATTTTGAGAAATCACTCTCGGTCTGCAAGTTACCCGACGCCTCCAATTTACATTCTCTTGGGTATCTTGTTCTTTGACGTTTCAGCTCTTTATTCCTTCATCAAAGTTACTCATCTTCTTTTTTCTGAAGCTAAAGGAATCCTTAGGTTGAAGAAAAAGTGGCCGTAGATAGGAATTCGACACTTACCTCTAATTTGAGCCCGAAACGGATTTTCTTCAATTGGGAACGTTCCTGAGGTTATTTCTCTTCGCGGTCTTCTATGAAAACATTCCTTGGAGGTGCAGAAACCTATTGGGGTTGTCCTTGCTCGAAGAATAATTTTATATCCTTGGATTGGAATTTTGAATTTTTCTTGAAGCTTTTTAATGGCAGATTGGATTGGGCGAATGGTTTCTAGGCACTTTCAGGACTCTATTCCTTCGTAAAACTTGTGGGTAATGTTGTTTAGAAGCTATAGGAACATGTTTGAAAGGAAATGGTGGAGAATTGCTCTCGAATTTGGAAGAAGCCTGAGAGTAGGAGACCAAAAATCTAAACACTTATTGCCAACAACTAGGTGCTCGACCTTGCTCGATTCTTGTTCCAAATGATTGCCCCAACTACAGAATTTATAGGGAAAACTTAAACCAACATTGGGAGCTCCAGAATCATCGTGAATTGTCGGTTGGATTTTCTAGAAAATCCGTTGAAAATATCTATTCGATCAGAGCCTCACTGACGTTGGTTTTGAATCCTAGCCGTTGGATGTGACGATCCGTGAGTTTTCTAGAATATATACAAGTTTGGAGGTGATCCAACGGCTGAGTCTCGACATTCGAAGGATTTTGTGCAAAAGGCACTGTGAAGGTTCTGATTTTTTAGCAGAATGGTAAATCCGTAATTATCCTTAACTTCAAGGGTATTTTGGTAATTTGCCACTTTTCGAATATTTTATTATTATTTTCTCAAAAAATCCATAATTTTCCTAAAAATTCTTCATCTCTTGTTGGTCATTTCTCCGGTCTTGAACATCTTGAAATTCCTTCTAGATAAGGAATTAAAAATCTCGCAAGATCC
Source organism: Cucurbita pepo subsp. pepo (assembly GCF_057944985.1). Taxonomy (NCBI): domain Eukaryota; kingdom Viridiplantae; phylum Streptophyta; class Magnoliopsida; order Cucurbitales; family Cucurbitaceae; genus Cucurbita; species Cucurbita pepo. The sequence continues at coordinate 17,068 of NW_028257918.1, read as the reverse complement.
TTGATATTGGAAAAATGACATTTTCGTCCCTTTCGCTTATGCTTTCATTCCAATCATTCTCCAAAGGTCTTAAGTCCTTAAGATTACTCCTTAGGGTATAGAAATGACTTACTAAGTGATAAGATAAGGAATCAACTACAAGGGGGGTAAGATTCGGATTACCTTGTTGATCGAATATCACAAGGCAAGAACACTTGATTGAGATTCGAATCACTCCACAAGCAAGATCGATCATGTCTAGCTTGAATGACTCTTGTTGATCAAATATCTCAAGCACTTGTTTGAGATTCGAATCATTCCACAAGCAAGATTGATCATGTCGAGCTTGAATGATTCTACATGCAATCTAAACTACACAGAATTGCAAAGAAACTTAGTCATTGGCTAAAGAAAGCACAAATGCTTCTTTTAATATATTTTCCAAGTCTTCTTACAAATACAACATACATGGCTTTATATAGCCTCAAAATGAAACTACTAAAGACATTCCAAGAGTTGTAACATTTATACTTAATGGCCATAATGAGCCATTATGTAAATGTAACCTAAAAATACAATAACTCTAAATTACTCTAAATTGTAACCCACCCAAAATTTACAACAATCAAACTTCATTCTTCTTCAATGTAGCATGAGTTGAAATATCTTTTGATAATTTTGACAACTTTTTCTTCACATCTTCATTGAAGTATATTGTATGATTGATGTCTCTTGGTTCATATCATTCTCCACTTCTTCAAGAGGATTCGTCCTCGAATCTATTTGTGTAACTTTGCTGCAAAAAATAAGTTATGGAAATACGAAGGACCTCACAACACTCTCTCACGAGTATACGCTCAAGGAATTTTAGGCCACTCTTTTTACACTCGTTTACACAAATGAAGCTCTCATTCTCACCTATCAAAATTTTAAATAGAGCAAAGATTGAATTTTGAACTTTGGGTCGATTAAAAATTAAAAAGATAAAAATAAATAAAAATCAAATTGAGAAGAAATGCAAAGGAAACATATATCCGATCTTGAGCCTGAAGCTCTGATACCAAATGATAAGATAAGGAATCAACTACAAGGGGGGTAAGATTCGGATTACCTTGTTGATCGAATATCTCAAGGCAAGAACACTTGATTGAGATTCGAATCACTCCACAAGCAAGATCGATCATGTCTAGCTTGAATGACTCTTGTTGATCAAATATCTCAAGCACTTGTTTGAGATTCGAATCATTCCACAAGCAAGATTGATCATGTCGAGCTTGAATGATTCTACATGCAATCTAAACTACACAGAATTGCAAAGAAACTTAGTCATTGGCTAAAGAAAGCACAAATGCTTCTTTTAATATATTTTCCAAGTCTTCTTACAAATACAACATACATGGCTTTATATAGCCTCAAAATGAAACTACTAAAGACATTCCAAGAGTTGTAACATTTATACTTAATGGCCATAATGAGCCATTATGTAAATGTAACCTAAAAATACAATAACTCTAAATTACTCTAAATTGTAACCCACCCAAAATTTACAACAATCAAACTTCATTCTTCTTCAATGTAGCATGAGTTGAAATATCTTTTGATAATTTTGACAACTTTTTCTTCACATCTTCATTGAAGTATATTGTATGATTGATGTCTCTTGGTTCATATCATTCTCCACTTCTTCAAGAGGATTCGTCCTCGAATCTATTTGTGTAACTTTGCTGCAAAAAATAAGTTATGGAAATACGAAGGACCTCACAACACTCTCTCACGAGTATACGCTCAAGGAATTTTAGGCCACTCTTTTTACACTCGTTTACACAAATGAAGCTCTCATTCTCACCTATCAAAATTTTAAATAGAGCAAAGATTGAATTTTGAACTTTGGGTCGATTAAAAATTAAAAAGATAAAAATAAATAAAAATCAAATTGAGAAGAAATGCAAAGGAAACATATATCCGATCTTGAGCCTGAAGCTCTGATACCAAATGATAAGATAAGGAATCAACTACAAGGGGGGTAAGATTCGGATTACCTTGTTGATCGAATATCTCAAGGCAAGAACACTTGATTGAGATTCGAATCACTCCACAAGCAAGATCGATCATGTCTAGCTTGAATGACTCTTGTTGATCAAATATCTCAAGCACTTGTTTGGGATTCGAATCATTCCACAAGCAAGATTGATCATGTGGAGCTTGAATGATTCTACATGCAATCTAAACTACATACAATTGCAAAGAAACTTAGCCATTGGCTAAAGAAAGCACAAATACTTCTTTTAATATATTTTCCAAGTCTTCTTACAAATACAACATACATGGCTTTATATAGCCTCAAAATGAAACTACTAAAGGCATTCCAAGAGTTGTAACATTTATACTTAATGGTCATAATGAGCCATTATGTAAATGTAACCTAAAAATACAATAACTCTAAATTACTCTAAATTGTAACCCACCCAAAATTTACAACAATCAAACTTCATTCTTCTTCAATGTAGCATGAGTTGAAATATCTTTTGATAATTTTGACAACTTTTTCTTCACATCTTCATTGAAGTATATTGTATGATTGATGTCTCTTGGTTCATATCACTAAGTCTCGTTTCCTTGCTTAATTCTCATAATTTCTTTCCTGGGATCTTTTGGGTCATGCATAGGTGGCTTTCCTTCACTTTTAGGGTGTTACAACACGTGACTAGATTACTCAAATTTGATTGGAAATTGTTTATGTATGCAGGTACAAGCAAACCATTAGGCACAAAAGGAAGCTATCTTAAAGGTATTTCATGCAGGACTTCAGATGATTGCAGGGATAATGTTTTTTGTGATTGTAAATTAAACATCTGCTTCTGTCATGGCAAGAAGCATCCCTTCAACTTCAACTCCAAGTCTCACAAGATGAGTAAGAACATTCATTTAGAAGACAACAAGGAGATCAAAGAAGTGCCTCTCAACAACTAATCAAAATAATGAAGATGATCATAAAGAACTTGATCGATGTGACCCTGTATTTAGATTCTCATAATAAATAAACGATATTTTTGTTTAGTTCGTGTGCCTCTTAAGGTTTCGGGTCATAGTATATCATACGATACAAGATACACTGACATGCTCGTTCCACATGAAGCTATTTAATGCAACAAATTATTCATAACAACATACCATAAAGAATCATATACATGACAAAGACATCATGAGTCAAAAATCGAGACTCGAATCTATCTCGAACTCTTTAGCTCCAATAGTTCATGCACACTCTCGTCTCGGGTGTGTAGTTAGTTTATATTTAAAAAGATGAGTAGTGTGATATAGTAACAATGTTTAGAAAATGCTCAATTTTGAAGGACAAGAAAGAGAGTAATCTAAAAATTATTGTTATAATTATTTATATTATGATTGCGATTATTATATTATGATGAGACGGTTTAGGTGAGATCTACCGTAGACCCAACATTCAATTCCCTTATGGAATCTAGCTGGTATGGGGATCATCTCTGCTCCTCTCTTCTTGGGAATTTATACATCCCTCATTATTATATGGACAACTATCTCTCGAGTTATGGTTTAGGTTTATCCTCAATAGAAAAATAAAGTAGAACATCTAGAACCCAAGCGGAGAGCATGCGTGTGGGGAGTGTGTAGAAAAGTACAATGCATCCAAATCAACCGATAAATGAAATTAGAGCCAAAGCGAAAACATGATGTTTTAATCCACAAGACACAAAATCATATTTGCATACGTACATTTCCCGACCTTAATAGTGGGGTCACTTCTTGAGTATTTTTCAATATTCATTCTATCATTAAAAAAAAATTTACAGTAATGAAAAGGACATATAAACGATTGTTGGCTTCTCCTATGGAGGCTATAGAACGAAATCTTTTGTGCTAAATCCAACATTTATTATATTTTTCTCTCTTTTAATTTCGTTTTACAAGAGTAACTATGGGGTCACCTCGGTAGTATTTTTCAATATTCATTCTACCATTAAAAATAAAGGTTTGAAATATTTGTTTAGAGGTCAAAAATATTTCTATTTGAATCACATCCAAAATATAGGATCATTACCATCAAATTTTGAAAAATTCATTGGTTGATTATTGTAGGTTAGTCTTTTTAGTTATTCCCATTTGGGTTATCATACCATATTTTGGTTTCATATTACCTAATTTAGCAAATATTCCTCAATTATATAAAAGTTTTGGGTACAAAATTGAAGACACAAAATTATCATCACCAAAAAATCTCTAAAATCCCTTCCAAAGTCATGGACAAGAACATTTCTATCAAGTTCTCTTTCCTAGCTACAATCATCTTGTTCTTCGCCATAATCAATACAGGTTTAAAATATGTTGTAGTTATTAATGATTAAAATGATCCCAATTCATTACATGCATCCCTTTTGTGATCTGGTAGGTTAATTTTGTTAATCATAATATTTCTTCTTGTATTAAATAAATAACATCCCATTTAATGTTGTATTTCTAAAATCAAACATTAGTAAAGTAATTGAATGTCCCATAATGGGATGGACAACAATGAAACTCACCTCACCCCCATCAAACCATTTTACAATACAACATAATAGCAAACAAACTTAGTCTCAACTTGGCTTTCGTTGTTGCGATGATATTGTTCCTCGTCTCTTCTTTTGATAACTTTCAATCTCATTTATTTTTCTTCTGTTTTGTTGTTCTTCATTTTAAAAGCCTATATTTAAATTTTATGATAATATTGAGGGAAATGTTGATAAAATAATTGTATGTATAGATATTACGAATTGTATATATAACTTTATGTGTGTTTTTCATGGATTAATTATATGTTGAGTGAGGATATAATATGTTGAAATGATTCGTGTTGATCTGTGGGGATAGTTTTCACTCTTAGAAACAAGGAGTAAGTAATGTGATCTTGTCAGAGTGGAATGTCGAGGCCATCAGATGTTGAATCTGAATTTCGAATCTTGATCTAAATCTTCTGCGCGAGGTATTATAAATTAAATATATATATATATATATATATATATATAAAAAGAGTTTCAATCTGTAGGAACTTTAAAATTAAGTGTGTTTTTCAGGAAGCAATTGTTTTTGGGTATCCTCCTAGAAAATTTCCTAAGAAGCATATGATTGAGATCAAATCATGTCGAAATGACCCATGTGAGTCTTTGGTGATATTCTTCACCTCTTAGAAACTAGGTGTGAATAACTTGACCATGTCGCTAGGGTTGCATAAGATTAATGTCGGTGCCATCAAGTATCGACTTCAGATTATGAATCCTTATATGAATCCTATGCATGTGGTGTTATAAACGGTATTAGGCGACACCTCTCCTAGTAGATACAAACAACGTGTAAATTTCATTTCAATGGCTCAATCACATGACCTAAAAAATTAAGCGTAATTTTCATTATGTTGGATGACTTCTCAGTATGTTAGTGAGAACAAAACATGTTGGTATGTCGGGACTGTCTTCCCTCTTAGAACCGAGGACTAGGTAACGTGAGCATGTTGCAGGAGAATGTCGGAGCCTTCAAATGCTAAGAATCCTAGACATCGAGTTGAAATTTAGTACTCTTTGATTATACGTGACTAGATGGCTCAAATTTGATTGAAAATTATTTACGTATGCAGGTACAACCAAACCATTAGGCACAAAAGGCAACTATCTTAAAGGTATTTCATGCAGGACTGTAGATGATTGTAGGGATAATGTGTTTTGTGATTGTAAATTAAACATCTGCTTTTGTCATGGCAAGAAGCATCCCTTCAACTTCAACTCCAACTCTCACAAGATGAGTAAGAACATTCATTTAGAAGACAACAAGGAGATCAAAGAAGTGCCTCAAAACAACTAATCAATATAATGAAGATGATCATAAAGAACTTGATCGATGTGACCTTGTATTTAGATTCTCATAATAAATAAACGATATTTTTGTTTAGTTCGTGTGCCTCTTAAGGTTTCGGGTCACAGTATATCATACGAATACAAGATACACTGACATGCTCGTTCCACATGAAGCTATTTAATGCAACAAATTATTCATATAACAACATATCATAAAGAATCATATACATGACAAAGACATCATGAGTCAAAAATCGAGACTCGACTCTATCTCGAACTCTATAGCTCCATAGTTCATACACACTCTCGTCTGCAGTTAGTTTCTATTTAAAAAGAAAGAGTAGCTTGATATAGTAGTAACCTTTAAAAAATGCTCAATTTAGAAGGACAAGAAAGAGAGAAAGAGAGAGAAAGAGAGTTATCTAAAAATTATTGTCATAATTATTTATATTATGATTACGATTATAATTATTATATTATGATGAGACGGTTCAGGTGAGATCTATCATGGACATAACGTTCAATTCCCTTATGGAATCTAGTCGGTTTGGGGAACATCTTTGCTCCTCTCTTATAGAGAGCATATACATCCCTCATTATTATATTTATGACTATCTCTCAAGCTTTGGTTTAGGTTCCTCAATATAAAAAAATAAAATAGAGCATCTAGAACCCAAGCGGGGAGCATGTGTGTGGGCAGTGTGTAGAAAAGTACAATGCATCCAAATCCACCAAAAAATGAAATTAGAGCCAAAGCCAAGACATGATGTTTTATGCCACTAGACACGAACTCATATTTGCATGTGTGCATTTCTCGACCCTAATCGAGACTTCATGCATTATGCTCATGCATTGGGGGATACCCCTATTCCATCACGAGGGTACGGACACATACACCACTAGACAGATGAAGTATTATTATGTTTTAGATAATGCTGCAATTACGGTTATTAATTCTAATGGGTGTCCAGCATAAGGAGCTACCAGAGTACGCTTGTCCAACAAGAAAAGGGGTCCAGCGGTGTACGAACTATCTAATGAGCTTGTACTTGCACGTATGGGTTGTGTGTAGAGTATATGACACACATCTAAGTTGCCCATTAATATAGTATCGTGGGGAAAAAGACTGATATGATAGGTCCCGTCATTGCATTCGCATGTTTATTGCATTTAATCCCAATAGTGGGGTCACTTCCTGAGTATTTCTCAAAATGTACAAGTGCAATCATCTTGTTCTTCACCGTCTTCGATACAGGTATCTTGTAGTTATTAAAAAATGTATAAGTGTTTGAGGGTTGAGTTGGGTCAGGTCAGATTATGAGATTTTCTAGACCGAACCCAATTATTTGCATTATAAATTTTTCAGCATAAACAACCCTTGTTATATAATGAATCCAACTCAACCCAACTCGACCATAAATTTTTTGGGATAGATAGTTGGTTCAGGTAGTTCGAGTTATTTATTCAATTTTTTTTATTTTGATAAAAATAAAAATTAGTTTGTAAAATATATGTTTATTATTTTCATACGTTTGGTTACCATTTGCAATTCAATTTTGTGAGCAAACATGTATATCTTAAAATTAAACGTAAGTTTGATTGTACAAAGATTCAAACTAATAAGTTTTAGGGTTACGAAAGAACGAACCAGTAAAACTCAATTCAACATATGTTTTAAAAAATTACTTTAACCAGATCTGGTAGAAAATAAATAATTATGAAATAAAATAAATACATATATATAAACACTTTTACCGGATCTAGTAGAAAATAAATAATCATGAAATAAAATAAATACGTATATATAATTTTATTGTACACAAAAATGTTTATTTTAAAATTAACAATCAATTTAGATGGTTTTGGTTCAATCTAGTTTTGGGGAACCCATAAACAACCTCACTCATAAAAGTTTTCAGTTATTTGAATCTAGTCCAAATAAGTTCATAACTGAACTCGAACCAGATTGGTTCAGTCAATCCATCTAGTTTCAGGAGAACCCTTAAACCAACTCAATCATAAAAGTTTTCAGTTATTTGAATTTAGTCCAAATAAGTTCATAACCTAACTCGAACCGCACAGGTTGGGTTGGGTTGATAGAATTTTTTGAGTCATTAGATTGATTTTGATATTAATTTGAGTATTACTTTGTTTGATGAACAATGACAAGCAAACCATTGGGAATACAAGGAAGTCATATTCATATTACGTGCAACACTGTCCAAGATTGCTTTAATCCTAAGGTTTGTGAGTGTAAATTTGGGCTGTGTTTTTGCGTACCTAAGAGCCCGTCGCCGCACTTCAGCTTCCACCATGACAACATCAGTGATACCACTCAAAACTAAGAAGTGGCTCTCAACAACTATTCAATAAATACCATTATTTTCATTGCAATATGCTTTACACAATGAATAAGACTGTGATAAAACCATGTATTTCAATATTATATATTAGATTAAATTGAAAAATTACTTTTCATTTATGATTTATGAGTTCGAGTATGATTATTGTGGATGAGCGATTGAGGTAGATGAGAGATGACTGCGTGAATTCTGTCGTTTTATAGAACGTTTTATAGGTCCGTCATGTATCGTCGTCAGCCTCAAGGTTTTATGACGCATCTACTATGGAGAGGGTCTAGCCTTACTCCGACTAGTCTTTGCGTCGTCTGGTGACTGGCTTTCGTACCATTTGTAATGGTCCAAAGCAGACAAAGTTGGGCTTGGCTGTTATAAATGGTATCAGAGCCAAACACCGGGCGGTGTGTTAGCGAGGACGTTAGGCCCTCAAAGGGGTGGATTGTGAGATCCCACATTGGTTAGAGAGGGGAACGAAACATTCCTCACAAGGGTGTGGAAACCTCTTCCTAGACACATTTTAAAACCATGAGGCTGACGACGATACATATCAAGCCAAAGCGGACAATATCTCTTAGTGGAGGGCTTGAGTAGTTATACTTTAGTTGTCATATATCTTACAGGCAAATGTCTTTGCTGCCGAAAATCCAAATCTGTCAACTAAAAACAGAGCATTCTTGATTAGCCACTTCATGCTCAAGTCTTTACTTTGTGTTAGTAGGACCAGTCAAAGCTCTATGCTCTCTCTTTTAGTGTGGGATTATGTGCGGGAGAGAAAGGAATCTGTGGTGGCAGCGAACAACGAACAACAAGACTACAACTTAATTTTGAATTTTCACTCTATAAGATGAGCACAATTCATTAAACAAAAAATTACAATACTATGAAAGTTATTAAAAGATCAGAATCAGTTCAATCTCCTCGTCCCTCTCGCGTGCCACGACCTTGTCTATACCCGAAAACATAAAAAAAATTGAAGTAGATGCATTTTAATACACAAAAATACTGGAGTCATCACATGGTTGATGTTTTCACCTTCCTCACTAGTCCGGTACTACGACCTTGTCTTAAATAAGCCTAAAACCAGAATATGATTTTAGGTCCCATTAGACATTGAAAGACTTACATGTGTGTATTTTTTTATCTTAACAATAGGGTCACTTATGGTGTTTTTTTAAAGTCATTCTCTTCCTAACATTTTTTTCTGTTAAAAACATGATTCATAACTATTAATTTAAATTTTATTGTCAAGTAAATATTTGAAATATTTCTATAAAGGCTCCAAGGTTTCATGAAAACATTTGAAAACTCTCCTAATATGTATATTGCATACCTTAATATTAGAGACGTTACACATAATTTACATTTTCATCCATGAAATTTTACTAATTAGGATGTTTTGGTTTGTAAAATGTTAATATCTATAAATGTTTAAATGAATTAAATAAATTTTTAAAAAAATTTATGAAGAAATTAACGATACTTTTTTATTTTTTGAGTTGTTCTGCTGGATCGATCGTTCAAGACCTTTGGTCTCTATCCGAACCCGATAAATAAAATGGGAACACTTCTTATGGACTCGATGAGAATGATTCTGATCTAGTTCATGACCTATTAGAAGTAGAAGGCGCTCTGTTTGGATTGGGATCTTCACGGACAAAAAAGATTGCAGTCAGTTTGATAGTGATCGAGTGACATTGCTTCTTCTGCCCGAACCTAGGAATCTCTTCGATATGATACAAAAAGGATCAGCATCATAATTATTTTAAATTAATTAACCAAAAGATAATGCTAAAGACCAAACTGAGCATCAGTGACAATTAGGAGTAAAATGTAAAATATTCGAACCAATAACCAAATGAAAACTAAACTTCGAAGTATAATAAAAATATAACTGTAGGATCTCACATCGGTTGGAGAGGGGAACGAAACATTCCTTATAATGTCGTAGAAACTTCTCCCAAGCAGTCACGTTTTAAAACCGTGAGGTTGAGAGCAATATGTAACGGCTCAAAACGGACAATATTTTTTAGCGGTGGGCTTGGACGGTTGTAACATATCAAAGAAGACAATTTTTGTTAACAGTAAGCTTGGACTATTGTAACAGATCAAAGCAGACAATATCTATTAGCGGTGGACTTGGGCTGTTGTAACCGGTCAACCCGAAAAATATTTCTTAGGGGTGAGATTAAAATGATATATATATTTTTTTTTAATTCTTTCCATCCTTTGGAAGAAATAAAAACTTGATCCCAATTCATTACTTGCATCTCTTTTGTGGTCTTTACATTAAGTTTGTAAATGGTAATCTTAGTGTATTAAATTCATAACATCCCATTTAATGTTGTATTTCTAAAATTCATATTAGCAAATTAATTGAATATTGTCCCAAAGATTATACAATGGGATGGACAACAATGAAACGAACCTCATCCCATCAAACCATTTACAATACAACATAATCGCAAACAAACTTAGTCTCAACTTTGCTTTCATTATTGCGATGATATTGCTCCTCGTCTCTTCTTTTGGTAATTTTCAACCTTGTTTTTTTTCTTCTTTTTTTTTTTTTCGTTATTTGATAACTCTCCAAAAGTAGAGTTATATCAAGTCTTTTTACAGTTAATTTTGCACTTATACTCACCATTTTCTCATTAATTGCTCCATTCTAATTAGTATACATGAAATAGCCAATTGTGGTTAATATGAAAAGAAGATTAATTTTCATAAATCGAGCTTAATTGAGCTATTTGGTAAAATTCTAGAACATTTATGCTGAAATCATGATGCTATAGCAAATCTGGAAACAACATTGCTTGCAAATCTAGAAATAAATTGCAGACCTTGATGCTTAAGTAATCAGCAAATCTGAAATTAAATTGCGGACCTTGATGATGAAGCAATCCGGAAAGTAAACTTTTCGGGGATGACCTGGAAATTTTAATCCACATCAGCCGTCCATGTGGATCATTGGCTACCAAATTAGAAACATCGTAGGTGGACAATTTTATCCTTTCTCAGCCCTAAATTAGAAGAAACAAGCATTATAAAAGGAAAAGGATACCTAAAATAGGGAGGGGCCACACTTGGGGGAGAGAAATCGGATTAGACAGCAGCAGCGGAGGGGCCACACTTGGGGAGAGAAATCGGATTAGACTGCAGCAGCGTTCGCTGCTGTGAAACCAGAGAAGAAGAAGAAAATCCTAATCTAGCAACTATTGACAGCAGAAGAAAAAGGAGACCAACAAGGATTGATTAGGGCAAAGAGGTGGACGTGAGAGCTCAAGGGAAGGGAACTTCCAAAACGACAACAAAACAGGATAACTTTCTATTTCCTTATTCTCTTTTCTCATTCCATCAATTTTACATGATTGAGATGCAAATTCCTCTGTTTAATTTAGTTTGTATGGAGAGCTTGTTGGATCGATATGACAACCCTAGATGGGTGAACAGGGTTTCAACAATAATTTTTTTTTTTTTTTTTTAATAACAATAAAACTTGATACCATGCCATAAAAATTAACAATAATTTAGAATTTAAATAGAAAAAGGAATTTAAATAGGAAAAGGGTTAGAAAATATAACACCTTAGTTTTATAGTGTTTGGGTCAAACTCGACATACTCCACTACCCAAGCGCCTCTTGGGAATTTGAATAAAACTTTCTGACTCTTTCCTCGGATCAGAGCCCGAGCCGAACCGCTACACCGCTCCTTTTACGAGTGCAAGAACAAACTCAATCCTTTCCACGGCTCAGGATCAAACTGGTATACCATTATTTTTACGAGTTCAAGAGCAAACTCAATCGTTTCCACGACTCAAGATCAAACCGGTACAACTGTCTGAAATCTTATAGAAACACACCATAACTCTCTGAAGTAATAGATTTACAATTTTCTCACAATACAATAGATCTCTCTCAAGAATAAGATAAACAAGAAATAGAATTGGAAGCTTTGGAGAGAGCAACAATGGAGGCTTTTAAACAAAAATTTTAGATCGAAACACACCACAACTCTTTGAAGTAATAGATTTACAATTTTCTCGCAATACAATAGACAACTCTCTATATCTCTCAAGAATAAGATAAATAAGTTTAAAATTCGAAGCTTTGGAGAGACCAACAATAGAGGCTTTTAAACAAAAATTTTAGATCCAGAAAACTATGGAAAATTGTGTATTGTGTTCTATGTTGTATGTGTTGTGTTCTGAAAAATATGAAGAGGTGATGAGAGAAATAGAATGAGGCTTTTAAACAAAAAATTTAGATCGAGAAAACTATGGAAATTGTGTATTGTGTTTTGAAAAATATGAAGAGGTGATGAGAGAAATAGAATTGGAAGCTTTGGAGAGAGCAACAATGGAGGCTTCTAAACAAAAATTTTAGATCGATAAAACTATGGAAATTGTGTATTGTGTTCTATGTTGTGTGTGTTGTGTTCTGAAAAATATGAAGAGGTGATGAGAGAAATAGAATTGGAAGCATCTCTCTCAATCTCTCTAAAAAATAAGATACACAAGAAATAGAATTGGAAGCTTTGGAGAGAGCAACAATGGAGGCTTTTAAACAAAAAAATTTAGATCCAGAAAACTATGGAAATTGTGTATTGTATTCTATGTTGTGTGTGTTGTGTTCGGAAAAATATGAATAGGTGATGAGAGAAATAGAATTGGAAGCTTTGGAGAGAGCAACACCACACGTCTCTCTGAAGTAATAAATTTACAATTTTCTCACAATACAATAGACATGTCTCTCAAGAATAAGATAAACAAGAAATAGAATTGGAAGCTTTTGAGAGAGGAACAATGGAGTCTTTTAAACAAAAATTTTAAATCGAGAAAACTATGGAAATTGTGTATTGTATTCTATGTTGTGTGTGTTGTGTTGTGAAAAATATGAAGAGGTGATGAGAGAAATAAAATGAGGCTTTTAAACAAAAAATTTAGATCGAGAAAACTATGAAAATTGTGTATTGTGTTCTATGTTGTTTGCTGTGTTCTGAAAAATATGAAGAGGTGATGAGAGAAATAGAATGAGGCTTTTAAACAAAAATTTTAGATCGAGAAAACTATGGACATTGTGTATTGTGTTTTATGTTGTGTGTGTTGTGTTCTGAAAAATATGAAGAGTTGATGAGTTTAAATAGTGATGAAGTTGAGAAAACTATGGAAATTGTGTATTATGTTCCATGTTGTGTGTGTTTGTTCTGAAAAATATGAAGAGGTGATGAGTTTAAATAGGGATGAAGTTGTAAAAATAGAAATTGATACGGACCAATAACTAACGTGAAACACGAAAAATAATATTTATTTATTTTTAAATTTATCTTAAAAAATTATAGACCACATGTTTCATATATATATATATATATATATATATATATATATATATATATATATAATACCATTATCTCGACAATAATGAGCCAAGTATGTAATAATATAATATAAAAAAATATTAATGAAAAACATGTGGGTTACAAAGTAATTAGAAAGTTTTATAATTCTAATTGAAATATTATAAATATAATTTAAATAATTTTAAAATTCAAGAAAACTAGTTTTCATTGAAATAGTAACAACTTTTATTTTAGTTTAAAGCAATTGAAAATTCCACCATTTGTTACTCGGCCAAAGTTATAAATGTCATACTTCGATTAGTCCATGATTTCAATTTTGCCCGCTTTTCCATCAATTTTGTCACCACATCATCAATTTTGTCACCACATCATCACGTCAACTATCTTGTTTTGAATTTGATTGGTCCACGATGTCAATTTTGCTGCTACATCATCACGTCGGGTATCTTGTTTTGACTGAAACTTCTCCGTTTTATATCTAATTTGAGTGAACCAAAAAAGACGTTCAAATCGTTATTCCCAACCTTACACTGTGGACAGAATACTGAGAATTGTTAATGATTGAAGGTAGGTTTGATATCATCCGAACATCAACTAATTAATTAACCTTCGTGTTTATAATGTATTTGGGCTTCAACTGAAAGATGGTATCATCACTATCATTTACTTAATAAAAAATATTTGTTTTCCTCTCGACTAATCAAAATCGTAAAGAAACAATATGATTTCCTCGTTGATTAATCAAAACTCTTCAGTGACTACAAACTAAGAGACGTATCGTCACTATCATTTACTTAATAAAAATTATTTGTTTTCCTCTTGACTAATCAAGATCGTAGAACAAAGAAATTACTAGACCTAGTAATCACTATCATTATATTAGAGAATTGTTTGATTTTCTTGTCGACTAGTCAAAATAGTATAGTAAAGAAATCATAAGACCTGTCGTTCGTGACTCTTAATTAATTGTAGAAACTATTTGATTTCCATAACGAATCAAAATCCTAGGTGATTACGACTTTTATTACCGATTAAAGAAGAAATCCTTTGATTTACTGAAAGATAAATCAACGATTCATTTATTTCATAAATTATTTAGTTTCCTCTCGACGAATCATACTCGTAGCAATCACTATCAATATTAGTGAGTTATATTCCTCGTCGACTAATAAACGACATTGAAGAAACTATAAGACCTAGCATTCAAGATATTCAACTAAAGAGACTATTTGATTTCCTCATCGAAGAATCAAAATCGTATAGTGATTATGAACTATGGAACCAAGAGATCACGATTACCGATTAAAGAGGAAATCGTTTCGTTTTCTGAAAGATTATCCATCCGACATACCTGATTGCTTGTGATTCGTGAGCCACCGATAAATTCCAACCACTGACTCGTCGCATTTCTTGTCGAGAAAACTCAAAGGCCGCGCGCAAATTTCGCCTTCTTTAACTCTCCTTCAAGTTCTCGCTCTTGGTTTATATAGAGCTTTACGGGAACGTTTGCCAGTTGCGTTTTATTTACGGAGGAGAAAATGGTAAAAAAGTATTGCGGTAATTCGTCTGATTTGCACGGATGTAAACGGCGTCATTTACTAACGGTCTGGACTTGGTCATACTATTAAAAATTAATGGGCTCAAAGAAGTCCAAATACATTATAAACACGAATGTATGTTAGGATCGCACAACAACGCACACGCTCGATCTAGATGAATACAAAGAATAGGATAGAGAAAATTGCAAGGAGAACTCTGGTTAAAAGGATTTTTTTTATTGATGACTTCAGGTATGTACAACAAGAGAGAGTAGAGAGAATAGAAAGTTACATCTCAAAGCTCTACCGGACGAGATATATATATAGTTCAATTTACTATATATATCTTTATCAGATTTAACCATCTACTATATATAGCTATTTACTATATATAGCTTTACCCGATTTAACCATCTACTATATATAGCTATTTACCATATATAGCTTTACCGAATATAGCTTTACCAAATATAACTATTGACCAAGCTATAAATAAGCATGAGGCTTCATAACCTAACCAACCAGGTATATTTGAATATTTAGATTTTAACATGTTTATAAGGTAGGTTTGTTATCATCCGAACATCAATTAACCTTTTGAGTAAATCCTTGATGTACTTCTCTTGATTTAAGAAGATACCATCTTTCAGTTGTTTGATTTGAAGTCCAAGAAAGAAACTGAGCTCTCCCATCGTACTCATCTCAAACTCATTATACATACATTTGGAAAATTCTTCACATAAAGAAGGGTTAGTCGAACCAAATATAATATCATCCACATATATTTGCACTAATAACATAACATTTTCTTTAATTTTAATAAAGAGAGTAGTGTCGAGCTTACCCATTTTGAAATCATTCTCAATATGAAAATTACTAAGTCTATCGTACCAAGCTCTTGGAGCTTGTTTTAAGCCCTAAAGAGCATTTTTCAACTTATAGAGATGACGTGGAAAGTCAAAATTTTCAAATCCAGGAGGTTGTTTTACATAAACTTCCTCCATAATATAACCATTTAAGAATGCACTTTTCACATTCATTTAATATAATATAAAATTTTTGTGTAAGAAGCAAATTCATGTAAGATTCTAATACCTTATAATCTAGCAACGGGTGCAAAATTTTCTTCATAGTCTATACCTTCCTCCTGACAATAACCTTGAGCTACAAGTCTAGCTTTAGGCATTGCTTGCCTTCGACAACCAAACATCGCTTTTGTGGAATTCAATTTTGTTTGACCACACACGTCGCCTGCGCATGCATGTTCAATTGTGCACAACACAACAACGTTGCTTCTCATTGTCATATCAGTTCCCAACAACACGATCCATGCATCATGATATGATGCATGACCATCTTAGTTTGCTCAAACCATATGTTGGGAACTCACCCATGTGTCGATCATCTCATTAGGACATTTCAAACATTCATCCATCTAGATTATCTTGAGCATCAGACTCTCCCGTGTACATGCTAAACCATTTACGACATACTTTCTTGATAGCGGGTGCATGATCCAACCTTCGACACATTGGTTGGGGAGCAATATTGGCACACCTATGCCATCTCTTACTTTCTTGTTTCTTTCATCAACCATAGAAAATGTTATCTATTTTAAGATTAAGATCGATAATTAGCTCAGGCATAAATCCTGGCTTGGAAAAATATGAAAATAAGGGCCACATTTTATAGGACAGGGGTAATGAGCCATTGCAACCATATCACAATCCTCACCCAAATCTTGTTAAACATGTCATAATCTAATAATCATGCCAAAAACTTGATGATGGAATATAAAATTTTCAAATGACTCACAGTGTCGAAGGAATCATCATTTTCAAATGACAATTGTGGTCAGTGGCGTTTGTTGTTACAAACCTTGAGGATGTGAATCTAAGAACGATCATTAAGGTCATATATTGTGTGTTCTTCTTCAATGATGGAAGGAGAAGACGCTAAACCGATTGAGGC